>NC_056560.1:12111298-12250838 GCF_013358625.1 Macadamia integrifolia
TAAAAAAAAAACCCTAGAAGAAGAATGAAGTGTCCACCCTCTTCTTACATGAGTTGTATTTATAGGGAATGGGGAGGTAGGATAATAAATTTCTCTTTCCTAAAAGGGGGAAACCCACAATTGGTAGTGAGATCTTTTGAGACTAAAAGTGCTAAGGTGGAGGAGAGAGAAGAGAAAAAAACTTGGAGAAATTTTCTATAATTGTTTTGCTTATTTTCTTTTTTTTTTTTTATTTATTTTTCTCTTCTTTTTCTCCCTCTCTTCAAATCTTGCGCACAACCCTTCTTGGCCGATTTTTTTTTCCTTCCCTTGGACATTTTTCTTCTTGCTTTGTGTGATTTTGGACAATCTTTTGGTGATGATATGGAGGAGAGAGAAGATTTGGACAAGATTTTTTTTTCGTTTTTTTTTCTTCTTGCGCAAGAAACCACTCCCATAATTTTCCTTGCTTTGAAGATTTGGACAATCTTCTAATTTGATGTGGAAATCCCCTCCATGCCCTTAGTGCTTTAAGTGAGTGAAAAGTAGGAAATCTTCAACAAAATTCTCAAAAAAAAGACAACCATGAGATTCAAACTTGAGACCTCCTAGTGAGCAAGGGATTTTTGCACACTGTAGCTCACCAACTACATTAGGTAGTTGTTGTTGGAGAGATATGATGCCCAATAATTTAAAGCCTTTAAAATACAAAACCTACAAAAAGAGAGTAGAACCCAAGGTAGCTCCATTCTAAATATGTAAAATGCATGTTTTACTACCCTAGATTTCACACATAAATGTACCCATCAGTATTTGAGGGGGTAAAATGCAACTTTTATACATATATTGGATAGGTTTAACTATATCACACCCTGCTTCCCGTATTAGGAATACCAATGGTGTAAGTAAGACGATTACCAGTCTTACTCCTCTACCACTCTACTAGGATCTTTGATAGTAGTATAATATAGAAAAACATTCACAATCATAGCTTAATTGGGGTAACATCTGGTGATAATATATAATCATAGCCAAGTTATTCAGTTACATTTGTTTCATAACTTACATGTAATAAGCCCAAAAGAATACCATTCTATAATATCAAAATATAAAAAAGACAACCAAGCCTCTCAAGGTGCCGAGTAGGTACAGGTGTCACAAGCATAATCTGGGTCGTTCTCCTCAGCCTCTTGCATCCACCAGTCACTTACTCAGTACCCGGGTCTGGAGGAAGTAGAGTCATAGCCCAATGGCACTACAATACCTATATCTTCAGCTAAAAAGCAACATATATGTCGGGTGAGCTCCAACTAGCTCAGTGAGGAGTGGGGTTCATGCACACACATAAACATGTATAATTTATGATGACATGAGTACAGAATTAAACACATAAGCTATGATGCGAATGATGCAATCCATTTGATTATTGAACCACCTAATATACATCTAAGTCGGGTTAATGCTACTACGACACATTAGGTTGTATCCTTGGTCCCAGAACTCGCACATCGGTCATGCAAAGATACAAACCCTAGTTGTGATTAGGAGCCTACTGGTCCCAGAATGCAACCATTGGTCACCCAGACAAAATCCCTAATAACCCCCTCCTAGTAGTCACGGCACCGGAATCACCATCGGCCAAGTCAAACTAATTTATGCCTTCGATAACAATCACATCGTACCACAGGAGTGGCATTCCGAAAGGGTTCATCGAACATACCATAGTTATCCAACACCTTACTTTATGTTGGCAAGAGGATATAGCATAGGGAGTGCACCCTAACCATAATTTACTATATGCCTTGCATAATGATACAGATAGTATGGACTACGATAATAGAATCAGCCATAGGCCACATCACATCCATTTCCAAGCCTATCTAGCATACAAAAAGTTGAATATGGGCTACATGATATCAGAATTACTATAGGCCATAGACTATACCCATTTCCAAGTATAGTCCCAGAGTGCACGATACAAGAATCACCATCGGCCACAAAGTGCAATCCATGGATATATCTAATCTAATACACATACACAATGCATGAATACAACATTCACACAGCGATCACAGTAACGGAACCACCTCAGCCACATCGGATCCCATCACACATCTCAACATACATCACATACCATAATTCCCAATGTCATAATCATTATAATTCAATGAACACAACATGTCATGAGATTCACATATACATTTAGCAATTAAAGAGCACTCATAATTTCTAGCATATGTGAGAAATTCTAAAAATATGAAACACTCCATAGAATAAAGTCAACCATCCCTCGCCTTGGTTGTACTTGGATAGAAGAAGTTCCAAGTGTGTTAACCGGATATCAACTCATGATCGGTTTTGTTGTACATGCTTGTATGTCCTATGTACAAGGGTAAATGGAAGTCAATACATGTCGAAAACATCAAAGGGGGACCCACAATGTCTACCTCAAAGAGTATAAGTTCTATCAATTTTGACAGAACAAAAAGGGTCACCGAAAATACACCATTAGAAGTAGACCATTCTACTGGAAATATCAGTCCTGTTTCTAGTGGCCTTGGCAAAGGCCTACTAAGGGATGGGACTTCACTAAAAATATGCCACCAGATCCAACCCAGGTGTTTTTGATGGAAATATAGCAAGGTGCTCACACATTTGGGGGTTCTTCGACTCAAACTCGATTCCCAGGATTTGTTCCATAGAGTCTGTAGGGGGTCTTCCTATCTCCATTTCAAGCCGAAGAAGTTCTGATTCCATTGAGCCAATTGGAAGATATGGAAATTGAACGGTTGAAACCCTAACTACTCATTTGGTCAAAAGTGTTGCCAGAGCTCACCCGACTTAGTTTGAGCTCGGCAAATTCATGGGATCGTGAAATGCACACTCACTAGACCTCCGGGAGGATCCAAGGCCAAAGCTTACCCCTCCAACCCAAGGATTCACTCCCTTTCTCAAGGATTACAAACTAGAAATGAGGAAAGAGAGTGGTAGGGGAAGTAGCACCTACCTCAGACAAGGATCCGACAACAAGATGCGAAGCCAGGAGCTAGAGTGAGTCACTTCCTTCTTCTCCTTCTTCATCTCTTGCCCTCTCTTCCTTTCTCTCCTCTTTTCACTCCTTCCCACGTTTTGGAGAAGTGAAAAGTGAGAAATGATCTCACTTCTCCTATTTATAGTAG
Organism: Macadamia integrifolia; assembly: GCF_013358625.1. Lineage (NCBI taxonomy): Eukaryota > Viridiplantae > Streptophyta > Magnoliopsida > Proteales > Proteaceae > Macadamia > Macadamia integrifolia. The sequence goes on from NC_056560.1 coordinate 12,114,457, forward strand.
GTGGGATACTTAGGGTCTATTTGGTTGGTACTTGTTTGGTCCATGTAGATTAATCTGCCATTTGAGACACATGGATCCACGCCCTTAGACTTATAGGGTGTACAAGTAATGGGGAAGGTGTGAGGGAGTGTAGGAGGTCATTCGGACTAACCATAATACAGGTGGTGGGGCCCACAGACATCGAAACCCATTTAACAGCACAGTAGGCCACCAGATGCAGGGCCATCAGATTCAGCCCAGGTGTTTCCAGTGGCCTTGTTTCTGGTGGTCAAGGTACTACTTTGCCTTGACTGCTTAGTGTCCCCACTTGGTAATCCCATAGGGGTTTGCCCTAGGCTATGGGCATGGTCTTTCAACAAATTTTGATACGTGCCAGGATTCAGGTTTAGGGTAAGAATTCACATACCATTTTGGATCGAAACGTTTGAATCCTCTCCAGTTGGATTGGCATGAAATGCACAAGCAAGTGGGATCATCCTTTCCCTTTTTGCAGTGAGTTACAATGAGCCAAAATCCATTGGTACTCTATATCTCTGGTCTGAGATTTATCACAAAAGTTCAAATTTGATTGAGTTAGGGCACGGGTGTGACAAACTACCTTTAAACAGGAAGCATATGTGGATTCATGGGAGATTTCTAAATTATCCTAATTCACGTATCATTTAGGTGAGTGGGTGTTTGAATTAAATTATGAAGTGTATGATTTAATTTCTTCTTGCATTGTGATGTCATACGTGTTTGTGCATCAATTTCCTATTTATGTATATGTTATGTGAATTGGAGCATGTGTCTGTGAGTATGTGTAAAGTTTGTGTGTGTGTATGTGTGTGTGTGGAATGTGAAAATTTGGATGAGATGTCGATATGGATGGTGAGGGGCGCGATGAGGCCGAAGTGGGAATTTCGATACTGCGTGCCTTGGGTGCATGTGTATTGATTTGTTGTCATTGCATTCATAAATAGTATGCATGGCTAGGATCACAAACTGGAGCTACAATCCCTTGCCAATAAGGGATGAGGTATTGGCTAATCCTAGAGGATAGGTCTGAGGTTTATTCTGGAATACCAAGTGCATTGTACAATAAGTGAATGTTGTGCACGAGCGTTGTAAGACTGGGCAAGTGCAGTTAGAGGCATTACTCCTAGGGGCTTACTTGGTACTGAAGTATAAATGTAGGGACTGGTATGCCCCTACTTGCAACTAGCTTGTATCACCTAGGTACCGACGGTTACTAGTGAAGAGGGATACCACCTATGTTTCATAGCACTCAAACCAAGATATTGGACTTAGTGTGATTGTCTAGGTATGATAATTAAAATAGACTCATCCTGCATTAAGTAACTTGTTTGAGCATGCCATAGCATTATTATTGTTATGTGTGCTTATATTCCCCATCCCTCACTAGGCTTGCAAAGCTCATCCCAATTTATTTTTCCTTTTTAGATGGTGATTCAAGTGTACAGGTACCGAAGCAGAGTGAGGTCTCGTTAGCATAGTCGAGGAGTCATTTACATAGTAGTACTTGGGGCATTTCTAAGACTGTGGCTGTGAGGGCTATGCCTTTGAGCATCTACTGGGATGACGAGCATCATCCCATATTCTTTTTTATTCTTTTTTTGTAATTATAAAGTTTTCTTCTTGATACTATATTTATTAGATGGTGGTCTCAAAATAGCATTTGCAACTAACTATGGTAACATTAGCAGTTCATTGGCGTGTAATTATAGTATGACTTATTATATATGTAATTTTGTTAGATTATCTTGTAAGTTATGTGTTATCAAAGTACTGCATTTATGATCTTGGAGGATTAGCTAGCCATCAAATAGTGTCTAGGTCACACAACCAGGCTTTATGAAGTGGGGTGTGACAACCAAGCCCTAAGGGCCTATTTGAGGCCATATAGGGATTTATAGAGATGACACTTATGGCGAGGGCATTGGATGTCCTTAAAACCCTAAGGCTAAGCCATATAAACCTTTTTAGTAAGAATTCCACGAAGGAATGTGTTTTGGATATCGATTTCTTGAGCACTTCAGCCTTTGGAGATTACCAGAGAAAGTATAGTCCAATGAGTGGTGGGTTTTATAATAGGACTGAAAGTCTTATGATAGTCAAGTCTAGATTGTTAATGGAACTCTTTTGCCATCAAATGGGCCTTATAATGCTCGAGAGAGCCATCTGATTTTCTCTTAATATAGACCCACTTGCATCTAACCAGGTTCATAGAGTCATTGTAAGGCAAAGAGACCAAGTACTATTACATAATAAAGCATTAAATTCATCAACCATGGCAAAGCAACAAAGGGGATACTTAGCTGCTTGAGAGAAGCATGTAGGTTTAGTGAGAGGATGGTGGAGGCTTGGTGAGCCTCTTAAGAGATAGAAAGAGGATCAACATAAGTATCTAAGAAAGCACTAGTGCGATGTGGAGGTGAGGGAGGGGAGTCTATAGGGGTAGTAAAAGATTGGGTGGCTGGTATGTGGATGATAAAGGGAAGGGTAAGTGGGTGGAGGAGTGGGGGGAGTGAGAGGTGTAGGATTGGCAGGTGGTGGAGGTTGACAAGTGAAGCAGGTAGTGGAGGATTAGGTAGGGCATTTGGAACAATAGCCCATGGGTTAAGGTTGAGAGGGGATGGGTGAGACGGGGTCATAGGAGATATGGTGCAGAAGTAAATTTGTCTCATCAAAGCGGACGTGATGGAAGATGTAAATTTGATAAGTGACAATATTCATACACTAGTAACCAACATGAGAGGGTCTAGAAAGACACAAAGGGCAGACCGAGGGTCAACATTGTGATGATTAGGGGCATAGCCATGGAAAAAGGAGACATCCAAAAGGTTATAGGAAAGGGTATTCAGGGACATTGTGAGTGACCAATTGATAAGGGGATATATTCATGAGGTAGAAAGTAGCCTCAAAGGCATAGTCCCAATAGGCCAAAGGAACAGAGGCAGGGAAGAGTAGAGTAATGCTAGTCTTTGTGATGTGCCTATTATGGTGTTCAATAGTGCCTTGTTGCTCATGAGTGTGGGGGCATGAAACCCTATGTAGAATATGGAGTTTGGAAAAGTAGGATGGGAGCGATCAGTATTCAACACTCCAATCTTTTTGAATCAATTTGATGGATCGAGAAAACTGATGCCCAACCAATGCATGAAAGGTTTCAAAATTAGAAAATCAACCTTTTTTAACTTTAAAGGATAAAACCAAATAAATTTAGTGCATCTTCCTCAAATAAAATGAAATGACGATGTCCTACCGAAGATATAGTGATGTGAGGACCCCATGCATCACCAGAATTAAATTTCAAGGGGAGGAACTATAAGAGGGTATCTCGCAAGGATATAAATGACTAGACTTACCATTTGACATGTAGGATAGAGAGAGAAAGAGGCTCTAGGCAAAGCTGATAAGGGAGTATAAGGTGGAGGACTCGATCATGAGGGTGGCCCAAACAATGATGACAACAAGCATAGGAGAAAGTAGTAGTAAGATTGAAGGAGATGGAGGATGACTCAGAGTATATCCCATTCTTACTCGCCCTGAAACGGAGGGTTTACTCAGTCACCAAATCCATCACAATAAAGACGAGGAATGAAATTCAAAATAAACAACATTATTATGACAAAATTTTTGAACTGATAAAAGTGAGTGCGTAAGAGAAGGGACCTACAAAAAATTAGAAAGATTAAAAGAATGAGAAGGAGAGATAAGTGGTATAGTATGTGTTACACATGTGCCCAAACCTAACTACTTTTCATGGCGACAGATGATGAACCAAAGTTATGTAGTACAAATCATCTTTGGATAGCAGCAGTTTACTATTAGGAAGGGAAGGATGACCCTTCGTGCCACTTTGGGTCTTGTTGCTAGAAATGAAAGAGGTATAAACCTCCAAGGAAGCTTGGGTAAACATCCTAACACTAAAGATATGTTTCTCATTTCAACATGGTAGACAAGCCAAAACAGAGGGTGTTGATCTCTCACAGAAGTCCCAAAACATGTGGGATTAAGACTGAGAGAAATCCTAGTCAAATGGACACTTTTGGAGCAACCAGTTGATATAACCTATTGGACAGATCATCAGTTGGTTGCATCACCTGGAACTACTCCAAAAGTGGTTAATTGTGTGTGGGACCCATTGCAACATACTTGTATCCCCTGAAAACTCTTCATCGTGTCCACACTTCTATATTAATGGATTAATGGACGTGGACCCTATGGAGGTGGGCCCACACTACCAATCAATGAATTTACCCAGTTTAGAAAAAATCATTAATTAACCAAATAGACTTTAGTCATTTAATGAACCTATTTAGTGCCCAACCACCACTCTTTTGCTCATTTCTCAAGTGAAGGAGGAAAGAGAAGGAGAGAAAGTAGAAGAAGAAGAAGAACAAGAAGAAGAACAAGAAGAACAAGAAGAACAAGAAGAAGAACAAGAAGAAGAAGAAGAAGAAGAAGAAGAAGAAGGAGAAGGAGTTGCACAAGTGCTCCACTTGTGAAGATCACTCACCAGTGCTTACAAGGTAGGCCCCGCTTCCACTCTTTGTCATTTTCTTTCTCTCCCCTCTACCAATTAGATGACCTAAGCCCTCCTCACCTTGATACACACAAATGGGAGCTAGGGGGATTGTGGACTCTATACATGTCTTAACTTAGGTTTCCCTAGCATGCATACATGAGTTCCATGTAAGTAGAAGCCTCGTATGGGAGAGGAACACAAAGTGAGCCAAGGGTGGGTGGGAGATGGTCGGATCACCCACCATCAAAACCCAATCTTGCATGACTTTAAGAGTGAATGAGGACCCTATTTGAGATAGATAACATCCGAGCAAGATGGGGTAAGAAAACCCTAAAGTTTGGGCCAACCAGCTAACCAAAGCATCCACTAGTTGCATCAACTGGTTAGATATTTGACAGGTAATTGGCTCTTGGATTCATCCCTCGGATACACTAGCTAGTTCAGAGACATCCCCTGGTTCTATCGGCCGGTTATGATAAATGTAACCTATGTTAGGCTGTTAGTTTGGGACTTTAGTGGAGGACTTGTTAAGGGTATTTTGGGAAGATAAGAGTGACTCCTATATATGTATTGGCTAGGTTAAATTACATTTATGCATTGAGAATACATAGATTAGCGAGAGTTGCTAACTTGCACGGATTCACGATAAATAGGTGAGTGGGTGTCTTCTTAATTTATGGAATGTTTATGTTTTAATCTTGTTCATATATGTCCCTATTGTGATGATACATGCATTTAAGTATTTAAATTCTATCTATTCATGTGTTTGAGATTGTTATCATGTGTCTTGAGAATGTCGAAAGCGAGTATGTTGATGAGATGTGGGTATGGATGGTGAGGGGCACAGGGTGGCTGAGGGTGTTCCAGTTCCTTGTGCCCTATGTGTGCATATTGATGTTGGTGTGACTTCATACTTGTAGAACATGCATGGCTAGGATCACAATCCTAGTGCTATAATCCTTAGCTAATAGGGGAATAGTTATTGGCTAATCTCAGTGGGTATGTCCAAAGTTTGTTCTGGAATACCAAGTCCATTATACGACGTGTGAGTTACCGTACATGGGCACTACCATCCACGGTGACCGGTAAAGTTTGGGATTATTAACCTAGGGTTGGCTGAGGGACCAAGGTTCATTCTAGGACCAACTGACTCTTGCTTGCAATTACATGTACCACCAAGGGCCTGACATACTGGGGAAGGGGATAGCACTTGTGTTGCATAGCACCAATGTCAATCTATTAGACTTAGTTATGATTGACTAGGTATAATATTTGTAAATAGATACATGCTGCATCATGAGACTTGGTTGAGCATATCATATCATCATTATTATATATGTATGCCTATATGCCCCTTGTTACACTTGTGCCCTAACCCGGTCTAATTTGAACTTTTGTGGTAGATCTCGGACTAGAGATAAAGAGCACTAATGGATTTTGGCTCACAGCAACTCATTACAAAAAGGGAAAGGATGATCCCACTTGTTTATGCACATCAAGGTAGTCCAACTGGAGGGGATTCAGACCTTCCAACCCTAAGCAATAAGTAACCTGACACCTCCCTACCTGAGTCCTAGCACGTACCAAAATTGCCGAAGGACCATACACACAACCTAAGGCAAACACCCATGGAATGACCAAGTGAGGACAGCAAGCGATCATTGCCTGACCACTGGAAACACTTGGGCAAGATCTAGTGACCCAAAACCCGATGGCCTAACAGGCTACTGGTTGGGTTCTGATACTTATGGGCCCCACCATCATCATTGTGAGCAGCCCTGGATGACTCCAAACACTCTACCACACCTTTCCTTATGACTTGTACTCCATATAAGTCTAAGGAGGTGGGCCCACGTGTCCCAAATTGTGGTATAACCTACTTGGACCGGGCAAGGACCAACCAAACAGGCCCGAAGGATATGACTTACTATAAATAGGAGAGGTGAGTTCATTTCTCACCTCTCACATGTCCAAAAATGTGGGAGAGGGAAAGAAGAGGAGAGAAAGGAAGAAAAGGGAGGAGAAGAAGAAGGAAGAGAAGGGAGGAGCTCACCTTAATTCCTAGCTTCGCAACTTCTTGCTGGAATCTTCCTGGAGGTAGGTGCTACACCCTCTACTACTCTGTCTTTCTTCATTTTGACCTAGTATAGTTGAGAAAGGAAGTGATCATGATCCTAGCACCTCCCAGAGCTCGGGTGAGCATCATTTCTCTCCCCTGGTGTGTTTGCCGAGTTCAAACCAAATTGGGTGAGCTCCGGTAATACTTGTGACCAAATGACTAGTTAAGATTTCCACCGTTCGATTGTTATATCTCCCAAATAGCTCAATAGAAAAGGAACTTCTTCGGTTCAAAATGAAGGCGGGGATATCCCCCACAAACTCCAAGGAACAGAATACGATAATCAGGCCCGAGCTGGGAAGCCTCAATTTGAGGTGGGTTGCTGTTGTATTCCCATTGGAAACAACCACTAGAAATAGCCTAGGTAAGATCCAGTGGCCTGTTTCTGGTGAAGTTCTAGCTCTTAACTCTTCAAAGGTCACTAGAAATAGGTCTGATGTTTTCGATGGATTTCAACCCAATTTTTGTTGCAAATTTTCGATGACTCCCCAATGTTGTTTGAAATTGACAGTGCTTGTACCCTTTGGGGGTAAGCCCTATGGGTCCCCTCCAGTGTTTCGACACCCGTTAGCATTTGATTACCTTTGCACCTAGGACAAATAAGAGTACGTGCAACGAGATCAAAAGTGAGTTGAACATCTGGTGACATACTCGGAACCCCTTTTCTCCTAGTACAACAGAGGTGAGGGATGGTTGACCTTATTTTATGGAGTGTTTAATATGTAGAAATTGCTCACATGTGTTAGGGATTTTAATTGATTATTATATTATTAACATGATTATGTTGATAATTATGAACATACTATTTATGTGGATCCATTATGTTATGGATTGTGGATATTGGATATGTGATGGGATCTAGTGTGGCCAAGGTGGTTCCAGTACCGTGATCTCCATGTGGATGTTGCACTCATGCATTGATTAGATATAATCACGGAATGCACTTTGTGGCTGATGGTGATTTTGGTATAGTGTACTTTGGAACTATACATGGAAATGGTTACGCTTTGTGGCCAATGGTGATTCTGGTATTGCGTAGCCCATACTCAATTGCTTGTATACTAGATAGTTATGGGTTATACTTTATGGTCGATGGTGATTCCAGTATTGTGTATCCTGGGACTATACCTGGAAATGGATATGCATTGTTACCGATGGTGATTCTGGTATCGTGTAGTCCATATTAACTGTATCATTATACAAGGCATGTAGAATATTTGTGGTTAGGTGCATTCCCTATTCTATGTCACCTTGCCAATAGGAGGTAAGGTGTTAGATAACTCAGTAGTGGTATGGTCGATGAACCTTTCTAGAATGCCACACCCACGATACGATGTGATTGTTGCCTGAGGTAGGAAATAGTTTGGCATAGCTGATGGTGATTCTGGTGTTGTGATTGCTAGGAGCGGTTATCAGGGGTTTGTTGGGTGACTGATGGTCGCATTCTGGTATCGGCAGGCTCCTAATAACGATTAGGGTTTGTATTTCTAGGTGGCCGATGTGCGAGTTTCGAGAATAGGGATAGAGCCTAATGTGTCGTAGTAGCATTTACTAGAGTTAGTTGTATACTAGGTGGATTAATAATCAAATGAATTGCATCATTCACATCATGGACTATGTGTTTACTTTCGATACTCATGACATTATGGATTATTATAAATATGATTGCTTGTACTTGATTGTGCATAAACTCCACCCATTACTAAGCTAGTTGGAAGCTCACCCCTCCTATATATTGCTTTTATATGATGATCTAGGTACAGTGGTGCCATTAGGTTGTAACTCAACTTCCTCCAGACCCAAGTATGGAGTAGGTGACTGGTGATGCCAGAAGCTGAGGAGCAAGATCAGGACTATGGCTATGACAACTGTGCATACCCGGCACCTTAAGATGCATGGATGATCATTTTCTATTTGATACCGAACTCATTATTGGTATTCTTTTTGGGCTTATTATTTATAAGTCTTGGATGTTTGTAAAAGAATAACTTGATTATATATATATATATATATAATATCATTAGATGGTTTTCCACTTTAAATTATAATCTACTATGATATCCTTTGATTCCGCTATAATTTATTTGGTTTAGAGTGTGTGGCTGTGAATTTTAAGGTACTGCTATCAGAGATCTTGGTAGAGGTGTAAGATGAGTAAGTGTCTTACTCAAACCATGTTATTCCCATAATGAGGATTGGGGAGTGACAGCTTGGTATTAGAGCGAGATGCTCTACCTTAACTCACAACCTACCCGAACCTTGATTTCTTAGGGATTAGGATTTAACTAAAAAAATTTCAAGACAACTAATAATAGAAATGCACATAGTAGGAGACAAGTGTAGGTGTGAAAGCTGTTTCATTATATAAAGAACATGATTACATATGCTTACATCAAATTTTCTCAAATAAAATGACTAAAAGAAGGAAACCTAATCTAGCCTAAATTTCTAGGAATTCAAATTGACATAAGCAAAGAATAGGAGATAAAAGTGCATAATTAACCCTAACACACTTCAGCTGGAAACATAAAAACGGCTGTGTCAAAAAGCATAAAATAGGGAAATCCTAAAAAATACTGTGGCATCATAAGCCACTACTTCTGCTGCTCTTGGTCTTGATCCAACCTTAGTTTTGCCTATGCCCTAGGCTCAGTCAAGGCAATCCCAAGGTAGAGAACCATGTCCTTCATATGCCTCTCCACAGTAGCAACTCGACTATCCAGGAGACAGTAGCTCCTATACATGCTCTCAAGACGGTTGTCTATCCTCCTAGAATGTTGTTGGTGGCATCCAAACAAGCCATTACATCATTCAATCCCTAAGGTCTCGAGCCCCTAGAGCCCTTGGATGAGGAAGCCACTGTTGTCCCCATAGTCCTTGGGGGTGGTGGTGGAAATACCCTTGGAGTAGATACGCCATGCTGAATAGGTGGATCAACACCCTCTTGATCACCCTCTTGGTCCTCCTCCTGATCATCTCCATTACCCCCTCCCTATTGATAACATCCATGGGCTACTGCCCCACTTCCTCCTCATCCTCTATCACCTCATCCATGACAAGGGTCATCTTCTTCAAGGACTTTTGGTTGAGTCAATGACATCAACTCCAAGTCTCTCTTTGTTCTCTAGTTCCACCCCAAATCAACTGAACACCATCGTCAGTAGCTTGCTGTATCAGAGATTCCAGGATCTACGGTCCTCGGCCTTTACCACCATAGTCCACATCAATAGGTAAGGGAGATGGAGTGGCACTCTCATAAAGGTATAATAGGTGACGTAGGCCTGAATACCGATGCCTAGTCATAATGCCCACTTATGGGAAGGACATTCAGCTGAATCATTCTACAAACCACCTTGGGGGCAGCATCATAGTTAACAATGTGATGCCACCTGGAGCCCTCCTTCGTGAGGATAATGTCCATCTCCTGCTAGACATCAAAATTTTGGAATTCATACGATGGCGTCCTGGGTGGACAATAGGCCAACTCCCCTTCATTGGAGATCCTCAAAATGGCCACCAACTTCGCCATGTTCAAGGAGATATCAACCCCCTTCACCAATGAGGTGATCCTCATATCCTCGGTGCCACAGTTCTCAAACTGAAGATTGTAGGAGAAGTAACACACAAGCCGAGGATAGTAATGCATATCTGGCATCAGAATCCAATACTTGCCCAGTTCCTCAAACTGCTAACAGATACCAAATTTTGGAAGGTCCCTTACTCGCACATACTTCCCAGGGTCAAAATTCTGGTACTCAAAAGTCTCCCAACAGTCTTTCTCGACCACAGAACGAAACCAAAAGTGATCATATTGCTCCTCTGTGGCGACAACCCGTTATTGCTGAGTGGCGGAACGACGGGAGAGAACTCTTCTTCCAGACATGATCATAGAGAACAAGTACCTGGGCTTTTGGGAAAAAAAATCAAAACCTAGGTTAGGAGAGGATGCTCAAATCAAAATAGAAAAATCTCAAGACCTAGGTTAAAGAAAGAGAGAAACTCACCTTAAAAGTGTAGACGACAGCAATTGGGGGAGAAAACACAAGCAAAAGGTGGGGAATGGCTTGGGCAACCTTCCTTGGCTATTCCTCCTTCCTCTCCACAGCTTAGAATAGGGTTTTGTGAAAGAAGAGGGACCCCTGTACCTATTTATAGTAGTTTCTAGGTCACCAAAAACAAGGTCACAGGAAACACCAGAGCTGGATCCGGTGAACTATTTCCGATAAAGAAAATTTTTGAAATTGGCCGCTGCCTTGTTCATCGGAAATATGACTGATATTTTCATTGAAATTTCACTATTTTTGGTGGAAAATCACCCCTGTTTTGGGTGAAGGTTACAGTGTGTAAATTTTTATTATTATATTTTTATTTTTAGGAATTAGTTGTTTATTGTTGTTAATTGAATAAATGCATGTGCTTAAGTGTGTACTACCATGTGGACCCCCCTCCTATGGATGTTAACTTTAACATGCTACTTGTACATGCATGTGTGACTAATGAAAATTCCTTAACAAGAATCATGTCACGAAGGAACACCCGATCTTGTTCCCGTGTATCATCTCCCGCTTCCCCTACGCAGAACCAAGGTAGACCATGTAATGTGCAGTTGGCCCCACCCGTTCTCTCGGCCCTAGATGTTGCCACCATAATGGGCAACATGATGCATAAGGTGGAAGAACGATAAACCCAATTTATGGCTAGGATCGATGCTTGCACCCCCTACTCTGAAATGTACCACCCGCACCTCTACTCTACTAGTGCCAGCCCCAATACCTATTGGCTTGGCCACCCCTCAAACATCCGATGGAGACAAGTGCAAGAACAAGTACAAGGGCGGGTGCAAAGTCAAGTTCAAGGACAAGCTCAAGTACATGTGAAAGGGTGGACCAACTTAACGAAAATGATGGAAAAGTTCCAAAGGCTTAGGCCCCCATACTTCTTCAATGTGGGCCAAGATCAATTGTTGCCATCAAGATAGATTGTGGGTATAGAGAAGATCTTTAGGTTGATGGGTTGCAATGACGAGCAGAAGATACTATGTGCTGGCTACCAACTGGAAAATGAAGCTGATGCTTTGTGGAGGGCTACCAAGCCCATTCTATGGGTAGACAACTGAAACCCTGATTGGGATGATTTTAAGGAAACACTCTTCAGGAACTATTTTCCCGAAAGCTTCAAAGACAGATAAAAAATTGAGTTCTCACACTTGGTGCAAGGGATCCATTTAGTACTGGAATATCAGCAATGCCTTGAGGAGCTATTCTACTTCGCTCCTGAGCTCATCGGAATTGATCATACAAAAGCCAAGAAGTTTGATAAGGGGCTGAGACTAAGTATCAGTTCAACAATGATTGGGTTGAAATTATAGACTTATGCTGAGGTGGTCTAACTAGCCAAGTCCATTAAGGACTGGCATAGAGATAACTTCATAGCACAACAGGGAATGGGAAAGAGGCCCATGGGGTCGGCTGATTCTAAGGGAGCAAGCAAGATTTCCAGAGGCCCTTATATCAACCCAACTCCAGTCCAATTTAGAAACCCAGAAGCAAGCCAAGCATCCCAGTCCTCCCGCTCTAGTGGTGTATCTCAGTCTATGGGTTCAAACTCACTGTGACTAGTCGGGTCACTTAGCCAGATGTGAGGGTAGCGATCATCGATAAATCTCCTCTCTCTCTCTATAAATCTTTTGATGTGTGCCTCCGTGGGCCCCGCACCACCATTTTGCAGGGCTCCGCTCTCTCTCGCTCTTGAGAGGAGGAGAAGTGTAGTTTGGAGGTACATCTTCCTTGGGTCGATGATGGTCCAATAAGGGAATGGGATTATGCAAAAGGGGTTTGGAGTTGCCACCTAGGGTTATGGGCCTAGGACCCAAGGGGTGGATCTGATCTTTAAAAAAGGGCCTTGTTAGGCACCCAATCAACCTAGTTCGACCGGTCTTCCTACTAAATGCTTGAGAACGAACATTTTCCATAATTATTTTTATACCACATGCATGGCTAAGTTATGACACATATATATACACTAATAAAAGAAATAATTACATATGTACACTAAAATAGGGTCAATAAAGAGTCTACATTATGCTAATTCAGATGAGAGATTATACCTGAGCTTAACCCCCTGTTTCAGGTCAAGAGGGATGGACCCCTGATTAGTACAGATACAGACTGTCTTGTGAATTCTCCCAGCTCAAGGGTAGGTGGTCTTGACCTTCAACTTCCTTCTTTTAGAGATGTTGATTGTGATGATCTTTCTGGTATTTGGATAGAGATTCGGCTAGGGAAGAGTGGTTTTCGAGCTAGTAGTCTGGAAAAACTTTGGCAAGGCTTCGGCTAGGGAAAGCTGGTTCCTAGACTAGTATTTCGGTAGAGCTTCGGTTAGGAAAATGTAATAAAAGGCTGAGACTTTAGTGGCAATTTGGCAGGGCTTCGGCTAGGGAAGGACAACTAGAAGGCTAAGGCTTGGGTGGTACTTTGGCAGATGTGAGGGTAGTAACTGAAGAAATCCCTTTCCCTTTGTGGGGAAAAAAAGACTTGCATTCAGTCCTCTCTCCTCTCTTTCTCTTTCTTAGGGAGGGGTGTATTGTTTGTGTGCTTCTGCGGGCCCCACATAGTCATACCATTGCTCGGAGATACGTGGGGGCCTATTTCACAAGAGTGTAAGGGTCAACATTGAGATGGGTATTTAATGATGGTCCATGATGAGCACATTTATGTATAAAATCTTAGGATGTATGCATGCATTATGAGCTACCTTAGGTTTTACCCTCTTTTTGTAGGTTTTGTATTTTAAAGGCCTTAAGGACTATCAGGTGTAATATCTCCAATTTTAAATGTAACGAGGTCCTATTTTTTTTTTTTTTTTATGGCTGTGAAGATGATGAAATTTTGAGCAAGATGGATGTGTTGCATTAAAAGTACACATTCGTTTAGACACCCGTGCACGTGATTATTCTTTTCCGGCCAGAAAATGAATAATAGACCAGAATAGAATCGAGATGTAAGCCCAACCCTTTTGTAGCTGTCCCAGGGGTACAAGAGAATATTTCATATGCCAACAAAGAATGAGGGGCCCACCTTGGGCACCACTCTCCCTCTCCTTGGGCGTGGAACACAAGATCTCCTATGTTTTAGAGATTTGGTTGAAGATTCTCTATTTTCCACCTACTTAAAGACAAGGGGCATGGATGAAATTTCCAATTAAATTAGTAGATAGCCCAAAATCATGCAAAGCAAGGAGAATAAATCGTCCAAGAAAGGGTTTGTGTGCAAGATAGAAGAGAGAGAAAAGAAAATAAAGAGAAAAAAAAGGAAGAGAATTCATTGGACTCCTCTCCTTTCTCTCCTACGATTCCCTCCTTTTCTCTCTTCTCTCTCTTGCACATCATCACCTTAGACCTAAAAAAACCCTAATTAGGAAACCTAAATCGTGGGAGACTCTCCCCTACCTACGATTCTCTCCCTTTCTCTCTTCTCTCCCCTCCACCTCATCAAAACCTAAATCGTTGGGCTCTCTTTTTACCCTATCTCCTTTCCATACATATCTCTTTTTCTCTTCTCTACCCTCCACCTCACCACACAAAAACATCCAAGGGGATCCACCCTTAGACGTCCTCCCTTCTCCACTATTCCCTATAAATAAAAAACATACAAGGGTGGAGAGGGCGCACTTCACTTTTAGGGTTTTCTTTTCTATAGTCTCTCTTCTACGGTTTTCTCTAGTTCTTCTTCTTACTTTTTGGTTTAAGCACTTATGTAATGGATTTTTATTTAATGAATGTAAGTTTCTTTTTTATGTTTATTGTTCATGGTATTCAGTTGTAATTTTACTTTCTAGTTCTAGGCTTAGTTCTAAGTGACAAGAACCAAATGTGGAGCACAAGTTTTCAAGTTCAGATTTGTCTTCTCTAAGTATAGCAATTTCAGATTTGGTTTATTCCAGATCTGGTTTTTAGGGCTGGTAGTATTTCAAATCAAACAAGAAGCAACAAGTTTTAATTCAAGAATGGAAGTTCAGGTAGGTAGGCTTCTTCATAAGTCTTCTTGCCCCCCTCTCATTCCCTCTTCTGGCTAACCATTCATTCTTAACTTAGGTTTTTAATTTTAGTTTTACTTTATTGTTTTCCCTTTCCCCCAAGGTCCTTGGCTAGACTATGTATTGGCTTTGCCCCTCTCTAGCTATGAAATCATCCTTTTATTGCCTTGACTTTCAGTTTTTTACTTTGCCTCACTTTCCCTAAAGCTAAGTGGTGAAGCCCTTGTAAGAGTTACTCTCTTGTCAAGTAGGGAAGCTTGCATTATTTGGAGTATATCGCTCAGGCTAAGTAGAGAAACCTACTTGTGTGCCTCAAAAGCTTTCTTCCTTTTTAGTCACACTTTTATTATTTATTTCAGCACTTTTAATCTATTGCTTTTTATTTTAGCACTTTTACTTTCAGCTATTTACTTTTATCTGAATGGTTTGAAGTATTTAAATTCCTAAATGTGTTGGTTAGGATTCTTTTAGTTGTATTTGTTTTAGGGTAGTAGTTAGAAGTAGATCACCATAGTTAATCGATACACTTTCGCGTTACTAAAAGAACCCAAAAGTAAAATGGTTTCTCTCCTTGTGTTTGAATCGTAGCTACACTGATCCATACGCTTGCGGTTACTTTTAAATGTCAAAAAATTTTTTGGCACCATTGCCGGGGAGACAGATCCATAGTTATATCGGTGGAGGTCGCCAAGCCTCACAGTATGGTAAAGACAGGCTCTGCCCTGTAGCAGTACCTCAGGAATTAAGCAACCATGGATCCCTACTGGTAAGCTCACAAAAACCCAAAAAAAATAAAAAAAAAATCATTCTTTTGTGCTTGTCTTATTCTAGTAGTTGTGGGTAGTTTTTTGTTGCATGAGTGCTAGGTGGGTACGTGATACTGAGAATCGGTTAGAAAGAAGAGATCCATCCAACAAGTTGTGACCCTATACCTATACTCTCATCAATAGTTTTCAATATGGGAGACCAATAGCAAAACCCTCTACTTAATTCTCTGAAAGATAGGTTCTACCCTGCTAGAGCAGCCCAACCTTCCTACATAGTTCTACCACAAGCCCAGGGCAATAATTTTAAGCTTAAATCTCAGTACATCACTATGTTGCCCCCACTTCCATGGGCTGACCTCTGAGGATGCATACCTACTTCTAAGGGAATTTGAAAAGGTAATGTTCTAATTAAGATCCAATAGCTTTCTGATGATGCTATTAAGCTTAGGTTCATCACTTTTGCATTGAAAGACCAAGCTAAGAAGTGGTTGTATGGGTTACCCACAAATTCCATAACCACATGGGAATACTTCACAGTTGTCTTCCTCAAGAAATTTTTCCCAACTCACAAGAGCAACAAGCTTAGAAGTGATATCCTTCAGTTTAGGCAAAAGCCTAGTGAGTCTTTTTCTAAACTTATGGAGAGATTCAAGGATCTACTCTAAGAATGCCCTCACTATAGCCTAAACTTATGGTATTCATGCCAAATAATTTATAAGGATATTGATTACCCAACTAAAAAAATGATAGAGTCTATATGCCCTTGGGATTCACATCTTTTATAAATGAAAAAAAGGCATGGGAATTCTTACTTGACTTAGCAGACAAAACCCGCGAGTAGAAATCAACCCAAGAAAGGGAAAGAACCATAGAAGAGAAAGGATATTTTGTGGATGATATAGTAGCCAAAGAAGCCCACTTGGATAGCCTAATCAAAAGGATTGAGGCTATTGTTCCTAGAGAGCCATTATTAGTCAATATGAATAAGATGTGTGCTTGGTGCCAGTCCCCTGGACATGTTATTGAAGAATGCCCCAACACCTCTGGGGGCACTTTCAATGGCAGTGTTAATGCCTTATATTAAAATAATTCATATAGTAACACTTAATTTCTCTTGGAACTAGGGCAACCAAGTATGGCCTTCAAATTTTCATAATCAAGGTCAACTAGGGGTGTCAACGGTCCGGGTTGGTGCTGTTTCGGTCCGGTTCCACCGGTTTCGGTGTGAGTTTGGAAGTGACCGAAACCGACCCATTAAGGATTTATCGGTTTCGGTCCGGTGTCGGCTTCGGTGCGGTTTGGGTTCGGGTTGGTACCGGTTTGGATTTATTAGGTTCATTTCGGTTTGGATCGGTTTTTAAACCGGTATGGAGCCATTAGGCAACAACCAAATGATGAATTGTTGAACTTCGGTTTCTTAAATCGATTTGTAACCGGGTTGGTTTTGGTTTTTGGTCTAGTTTGGATTCGATTTTCCATACAAATGTATACAAAACTATTCAAATTTTGATTTTTTTAATGAATTTTGGAGTGTTTCGGTTTCTTACCGGTTTGGTTTCGGTTTCGGTCTGGGTTTTGAGCCAGTTTTGGTTTGGTTTTGGGTTCATCCGGTTTTCGGTGCGGTTCGGTTTGGTTTTGGGGTTACAATACTCGAAACCGAACCGAACCAATAAGGCTTCGGTTCGGTTCGGTCTGGGTTGTTATCGGTTCGGTCCGGCCGATTTTACCGGTTCGGTTTAGGAATTGACACCCCTAAGGTCAACCTAGACCCAAAAGGCCTCAATAGCCTTTTTCCCCAAATACTTTTCCGAGGCCAAATATAAGACCTCAGGCTAGTTTTCCTAGGCCACCTCTCCTATCATCTTATTAGCACCCCCTGGGTTTACCAATACCAAAGAGGCAAGCAGATTAAGTGACTTGGAAAAGAATATGGCCCTCCTCATGACAAGTAATCAAAATCTTATGAAAGAACTCATCCAAGTTGTCTCAATTTTACGTGAGAGGGAGAAGGGAACATTGCCTAGTCAACCAGAGCCTAACTTTATGTATCAACCTGTTAGTTCACAAGCACCCACTATTGCATCACTGAATGTGGTACAAGGTCAGACCCAATAAGGGCCCCCCAACCAGTGTCATGCTGTTTATGCCCTTAGGAGTGACCGGGAGTACCAACAGAGTGCTCCTAAATCTTCCCCATCTATTACTCCTGTTAACTCTCCTTCTGTTGAGGACATAAGTGTGCCTCTTGTTCCAGGTTCGTCTGATGAACTTAAAGAAATTAAAGATGATTTGGTTGAAGAAACCAAAAATGATTCTTCTTTAACAGTCTTCATGTCTCCCCTTATCCCCTTTCCTAATCAGTTGGTAATTAAAAAGAAGACTACTTCCATGGATAAGATTTTAGAAGTCTTCAAAAAGGTAGAAGTGAACATTCCTCTTTTGGATGCCATATCCCAGATCCTCGCCTATGCAAAGGTCCTGAAAGATTTGTGTACTCACAAAAGTATCACTAGTAAGCCCAAAAAGGCGTTCTTAACAGGTAACATTAGTTCCATAATTACTCAGCCTGTAGCCATAAAGTTCTAGGGAGCCTTACCATAGCTTCTGCATAGGCAACACCTACATTTTAGAATGCCTTACTTGACCTTGGCACAATTGTGAATTTTTTACCTTACCACGTGTATAAGCAACTAGAATTAGGAGAATTGAAAGCCACTAGAACTACTCTTTAGTTAGCCGATAGGTCTGTTAAGATTCCTAAAAGGATGGTTAAGTATATCTTACTTAACGTGGGGGAATTTATTTTTCCTATTGATTTCATTGTTTTAGACACCCAACCAGTTTCCAACATTTGGGACTAGATCCCAATCATTCTTGGTAGACCATTTCTTACCACTAGTAATGCCATAATCAATTATAGGAACAACAACACTTTTATGGATTTTAATATCTTTAGGTTGGGTAAGCAACCAAATCCCTATGAGAAGGAGGTTCATATGCTCCATCTAGATTTCTTTAAAGACTTATTTTGATATTGATTTTGATTCTAAATTTCAAGAGTGTATGGAACAATTTGGTGAATTTGATGAGGGAATTACATCTGAGGTTTGGAGTCTCCATCCACCTATAGAGCCCATTGGACCCTTATCTATCTTAATACCTATGCCTTCCATTTTTGAACACTCTAAGCTTGAGTTGAAGGAGTTGTCCTCCAATCTTAATTATGCTTTCTTAGGTAAGGATCACTCTCTTCAAGTCATCATTACTTCTGATTTGACTTCAATTCAGGAGGAGGAGTTGATCGAGGTTCTAAAGGAAAATAAGGAAGCCATAGGATGGACTATGGCTAACATCAAAGGAATTAGCCCTTCTATTGTTCAACATCATATTCACCTCATTTAGGGGTCCAAACCTTCAATGAAACACCAGAGAAGAACTAATCCAGTGATGAAAGAAGCCATTCAAAATGAAATACTTAGGTGGATGGATTATGGGATCATTTATCCCATTTTTGATAGGGGCAAGAATTTTTGCAATAGATCATTTGAGGCCCTCATGAAGAAATATGGGATCACCCATAAGCTGGCTATACCCTGTCACCCTCAAACTAGTGGCCAGATTGAGGTATCCAATAAGCAGATTAAGCAAATTTTTGAAAAGGCTATCAACCCTAATCGCAAGGATTGGTCTCTTAGACTTGTGGGCACCTTGTGGTCTCACAGAACTACACTCAAGACTGATCTTGGACAATCTCCTTACCTCCTTGTGTATGGAAAGACATGCCATCTTTTAGTTGAGTTACAGCATAGATCCTTTTAGGCTATAAAGAAGCTAAATTTTAATCTGCCTACTACTGATACTCATAGTGGACTCCAACTAGCTAAGTTGGAGGAGTTTCGCAATGATGCCTATGACAATGCTAGTATTTATAAGGCAAAAACCAAAGCTTTTAATGATAGACACATCCTTAGGAAGTCTTTTACACTTGGTGATAAGGTTTTTCTTTACAATTCTAGGTTGCATATTTTTTCAGGCAAGTTGAGATCCCGTTGGGATGGTCCTCATGTTGTGTAGACTATTTTTTCTCATGGTTCTGTTGAGGTATTGAACCCTAGCACAAGTATAATTTTCAAAGTCAATGGTCAATGGTTGAAGCCCTTCGTTGAGTTGTCATCTTTTGTTCTGGAAGAGGTCATGGATCTTCATGAACCTCTTTAATCAAATGACTAACTTTTACCCTATTATGACCCCCTTGCATTGTCTTTGCTTTTAATTCTTTCCATGTATTGAGGACATTGACCTAAGTTCAGGGGAGGGAAACCAAGTTTTTTTTGCTTTTACTTTTTCCCTTTTTTTTTTTTTTTTTTTTTTTTTTTTTTTTTTTTGAGCTTGCTATGTATGAAGTCCTACTTTGGCTTTTGGCTAATGACCATACCATTCGGTTGCTTGATGGATGAAAGTAATAATTTTGATTAAGGTACCCATCTTGAACACATAATAACCCTATTGAGATGGAAGAAACAAGCCTGTGTCTTAAGGTGGGACTCTCTTTTGAAAAATAAGAAACCCTTGTTTTACGGTGTTGGACCTTATGTAAGTCCGTGTGTTCCTTGTACTCTTGAATTGGAGTTGAGACTTTTTTTTTGGGCATGAATTGACAAATACAAAATTTTAAATGAAAGGTGGAAAGTGATATAAAAGTTGATTTCCTTGGAACTAGACAGGGCATTGCGCCTCAGGAAGCGTGGTGTATTGATCGAAACTCTTAGGGAAGAAATTTCTAAAAGAACTTTGGCATCATGGTATAAGTGGGTATATGCAAAAAGTGAAGATACATAGTAACTTGGGTGTCTGGTGTTTGCTCCACTATGTCACTCAAGCCAATAGTAGTGGAGTAGGATAGAGTTTATTATAAAGAAAAAATAAAAAAGAGAACGAAAACCACACTGCAGGAAAGTAATTGCAAATGTCATCAATGCTTTGATAAAATGTTTGGTCGAGAACACTCCAAAGCCTTAGTCCTTGGTTCCCTATTACTTCACAAGTGGTTTTTCCTTAAGATAAGGATGTTTTGGAAGAGATAGGGTGAGTTCCAAATTAAGAAATATGCTTGTGCATGAAATCGATATGGGGTAATAAAAATTCAAGTGTGAGGGTCCGTAGATCAAGTGTAAGAGGAATCATCTTTGCTCCGGATCGGTATGGCCCTTACCTTTAGCCAAGGTTGGGATTTATTTTTTCTGAATTTTGGGTGTATTTTCACTGCAAACACCCACAAGACAACTCGTCCCCTAGGGGTGACCTATGGGCTTAAAGGCTTATTGCACATGCTAAGTGCAACCGTGATTCCTACGAAAGTGAGTTAGGTTTTTTATTGTTTACTTTTTATTCTTTTTCTTTTGCTCGAGGACTAGTAAAGTCTAAGTATGGGGGAATTCTATTGAGCACATTTATGTATGAAATCTTAGGATGTAAGCATGTATTTTTACATATTTAGAATGGAGCTACCTTGGGATTTACTCTCTTTTTGTAGGTTTTGTATTTTAAAGGCCTTAGGGACTATTGGGCACCATATCTCCAATTTTACACATAAAGAGGTCTAGTTTGTTTTCATGCTGTGAAGAGGATGAAATTCTAAGCAAGATGGATGTGTTGCATTAAAAGTATACATTCATTTAGACACCTGTGCACGTGATTATTTTTTTTTTATGCCAGAAAAAGAATAATGTACCAGAACAGAACCGAGATGCAAGCTCAACCTTCTGTAGTTGTCCTAGAGGTACAAGGGAATATTCTAGATGCCAAAAAAGAAGGAGGGGCCCACCTTGGATGCCACTCTCTCTCCTTGGGTGTGGAACACAAGATCTCCTATTTTTTAGAGATTTTGTTGAAGATTCTCTATTTTCCACCTACTTAAAGACAAGGGGCATGGACGGAATTTCCAATTAAATTAGAAGATAGCCCAATATCGTGTAAAGAAAGGAGAAGAAATCATCCAAGAAAGGGTTTGTGCGCAAGATAGAAGAGAGAGAAAAGAATAAAGAGAAAAAGTGGGGAAAAAAAAGAAGAGAATTCGTTGGACCTCCTTTCTCTCCTATGATTCCCTCCTTTTCTTTCTTCTCTCTCCTCCACATCATCACCTTAGACCTAAAAAACCCTAATTAGGAAACCTAAATTGTGGGAGACTCTCCCCTACCTATCATTCTCTCCCCTCCACCTCATTAAAACCTAAATCGTTGGACTCTCTTTTTCCCCTATCTCCTTTCTATCCTTATCACTTTCTCTCTTCTCTACCCTCCACCTCATCACACAAAATCGTCCAAGGGGATCCACCCTTGGACGTCCTCCCCTCTCCCCTATTCCCTATAAATAAAAAGCATACAAGGGGGGAGAGTACGCACTTCACTTTTAAGGTTGTCTTTTCTGTAGTCTCTCTTCTAGGGTTTTCTCTAGTTCTTCTTCTTACTTTTTGGTTTAAGCCCTTATGTAATAGATTTTTATTTAATGAATGCAAGTTTCCTTTTATTTTTGTTGTTCACGGTATTCAGTTGTAAGTGAAAAGTTCTAGGCTTAGTTCTAAGTGACAAGATCCAAGTGTGGAGCATAAGTTTTCAAGTTCAGATTTGTCTTCTTCAGGCCTAGCAATTTTAGATTTTGTTTATTCCACATCTAGGTTTTAAGACTAGTAGTATTTCAAATCGAACAAGAAGCAACAAGTTTTAACTTAAGTATGGAAGTTCGGGTAAGTAGGCTTCTTCATAAGTCTTCTCACCCCCCTTTCATTCTCTCCTCTCGCTACCCATTCATTCTTAGCTTAGGTTTTTAATTTCAGTTTTACTCTATTGTTTTCCCCTTCCCCCAAGGTCATTGGCTAGACTATGTATTGGCTTTTCCCCTCTCTAGCTATGTAACCATCCTTTTATTGCATTTACTTTCAGTTATTTACTTTCTCTCCCTTTCCCTAAAGCTAAGTAGTGAAGCCCTTGTAAGAGTTACTCTCTAGTCAAGAAGGGAAGCTTACATTATTTGTGGTGCATCCCTTGGGCTAAATAGAGAAACCTACTTGTGTGCCTCTCTCTAGATTTCTTCCTTTTTAGTTGAACTCTTATTATTTATTTCAGAACTTTTACTTTATTGGTTTTTACTTTATCACTTTTACTTTCAATTATTTACTTTTTGTCTGTGTGGTTTGAAGTATTTAAATTCCTAGATGTGTTGGTTAGGACGCTTTTAGATGCATTTGTTTTAGGGCGGTAGTTAGAAGTAGATCACCATAATTAATCGATACACTTTTGCGTTACTAAAAGAAGCCAAAGATAAAGTGGTTATTCTCCTTGTGTTCGACCTATAGCTACATTGATCCATACGCTTGTGGTTACATTTAAATCTCAAACAGTCCAATATGGGGGATTGGGCACACCTACTTGTGTGCCTCTCTCTAGATTTCTTCGCCTTTAGTTGAACTCTTATTATTTATTTCAGCACTTTTACTTTATTGGTTTTTACTTTATCACTTTTACTTTCAGTTATTTACTTTTTATCTGCGTGGTTTGAAGTATTTAAATTCCTATATGTGTTGGTTAGGACACTTTTAGATGCATTTGTTTTAGGGTGGTAGTTAGAAGTAGATCACCATAATTTATCGATACACTTTTATGTTACTAAAAGAAGCCAAAGATAAAGTGGCTGCTCTCCTTGTGTTCGACCCATAGCTACATTGATCCATATGCTTGTGGTTACATTTAAATCTCAAATAGTCCAATATGGGCGATTGAGATCATACAAAAGGGCTTGGGAGTCTCCACCTAGGATTATGGGCCTAGGACACAGGGGTGGGCCCAATTCCTAAGAAAATGGCCCAGAATTTAGTCTGGTCCAGAGAAGAAGGTACGTATCAGGTTATAGAGTTGGGAAGGTGTTAGGCACCTAATCTACCCGGTTCAACCAGTCTTCCTAATAGATGCTTGAGAACAAATATTTTCCACAATTATTCCCACACCGTATGCATGGCTAAGTTATCACACATATATAAGTTAATTGAATTTGATTACTTATGTACACTAAAACAAGGTCAATAAAGAGTCTACATTATGCTAACTCAGGTGAGAGATTATACCTGAACTTGAAATAGGTTTCGGGTGAAGAGGAGTGGACCCCCGATTGGTGTAGGACTTTCTTGTGATTTCTCCCGACTCAGGGGAAGATGGTATTGACCTCCAACTTCCTTTCTCAAGAGATGCTAACTGTGATAATATTTAGATAGAGTTCCGACTAGGAAAGGTTACTTTCGGATTTAAGTTTTTGTAGAGCTTCGGCTAGGGAATGCTACTTCTAGGCTTAGGTTGAGGTGGCACTCCAGCAGAGCTTCTGCCAGGAAGGGGCTACCGTCAAATTTGGATTTTGATAGAGCTTCAGCTAGGGAAGACTACTTCCGGCTTAGACTGTGGTGGCACTCTAGCATAGCTTCGGTTAGGGAAGGCTACTTCTGAGCTTAGGCTGAGGTGGCTCTCCCGCAAAGCTTCCACTAGGGATAGGTGGAGGGATTTAAAATGTAACCGTAAGCGTACAGATCAGTGTAGCTACGGGTTGAACACAGGGAGAGCAGCCACTTTATTTTTTTATTTCTTTTAATAATGAAAAAGTGAATCAATTAATGGTTGTGATCTAATTCTAATTACTGTCCTAAACATATGTATCTAAAATAACGTCCTAACCATTCGTCATCTAAGAATTTAAAGATGCAAGCCACACAATTAAAATTAAATAAATAAATAACTGAAAAATAAACAACCCACGTAATTAAAAAATAAAAAATAAAGAAAAAAAAATGCTGAAATAAAAATAAAGTAAAAGAAAGGGGAGAAAGCTAGAGAGAGACTCACAAGTAGGTTTCTCTAGTTAGCCTGAGGGATGTATCATAATATGAACTTCCGTACTTGACCAGAGAGTCACTCTTACAAGGGTTACTCTACTAGGCTTTAGGGAAAGGGAGACAATTAAAATAAAAGCAATAAATTGATGGTTCTATGGCTAGGAGGGGCAAAGCCAACACATACACTAGCCATGAACCTTGGTGGAAAGGGATAGCACTAATGTAACGACTGAAATTAAAATCTTAAATTAAGAAAGAAAAGGTAGTCAGAAGAGGAGATGAGAGGGGGGAGAGAAGACTACTGAAGGAGCCTACTTACTTGAATCAATGCTTGAACTTGAAAGCTTGGGTGATTTGAGATACTACCAGTACTAAAAGTCAGATCTGGAATAAACCAAATCTAAAATTTCTAGTGTTAGAGAAAACAAATCTTAAAAAAAAAAAACTGAACTTAAAAAAAAAAAGATGCTCCACGGCTCGTGATCTTGTCACCTAGATCTAAGCCTAGAACTATAACTTTAAAAATTACAACTCAATTGCATAAATCATAAACATAAATGACTGAATAAGAATAAAAAAGAGTGCTTGCATTAATTGACATAAAAAACTATTACAAAAGTGATTAAAGAAAAAATAGAGAAGAACTAAAACAAAAGAGTGAGAGAGGGAGTGATTAAAGAAAAAATAGAGAAGAACTAAAACTAAAGAGTGAGAGAGGGAGAGACAGAAGAAAACTAAGCATAAACTAGAAAATAAACTAAGGGGAATAATAAAATAGGAGGGGGGAGGAAGGGGCTTTTATAGGGTTTTTTTCTTGCCTCCTTTCTTCTACAAGTCTTCTTTAAGAAAAGAAAGAAATAAAATTAAATTAAATCTTGGTAAAAATCCTCATTCTCTGAGATATTGTGTGAAGGAAGAGAGAATCTGTTTCTATAATTAACAAATTCTATTCTTTCCTTACAATATTCATCAATATCTTGCAATCTTGATTAAATCAAAAAGGAATCTCTGCATAGCATCTTCAAGATCTTGTGAGGTGACAAGGAGAGAAAATAATCTTCAGGATTTTGTAAGAGAGAGGATGTGGTACCAATGAGTGGGTCCCACCTTTGGACTGGTTATTGATTCACTTTAAGCACTTTCTCTTGTAGACTTGGAAACTAAAAAAAAAAACAAGAAAAATAAAAGTAGTATTATCCAAAGTGGGGCAAAATGTACAGTTATATCCCTAAGATTTCACACATTATTATGCTCATCAATAGGCTATAGGAGGGTTTAGGCTGAGGTGGCACTCTAGCAGAGCTTTGGCTAAAGAAGGCTACTTTCGAGCTTAGGTTGAGGTAGCACTCCGGTAGAGCTTCCACTAGGGATAGGATATAGGAAGGCTTAGGCTAAGGTAGCACTTCAACAGAGCTTCCACTAGGGATAGGCTATAGGAGCGCTTTTGTAGAGGTGGCACTCCGATAGCGCTTCCACTAGGGATAAGCTATAGAAGGGCTTAAGAGGCTTGGGAAGGCTTGGGAAGAACTTCAAAGATCTTCAAAGAACTCTGAATAACTTTGAAGGAATTGGGAAGAACTTTGAAGGGGAGGGAGAGAAGGGCAATGTGTCTCCAACAAAGGTGCTCACCAAGTGTGTCAAATATGAAATTTCAAGGATGTGGTATTTATAGGTTTCTTGGACCAATGGGATGAAAAAGGGGATTTTCTTAGCCGATGGGGTGAAAAAGATGGTTTTTCAGGTAATAAGGTGCAGTGGCATAGGGTACGCTAGCAAGGTGGTATGGGGTACGCAAGCAGGTGAAGAGGGAAAGTCCACCAAAATCCGATCACCGAAGCGGGGCTGCTAGCAACCAACTCGTGGGGCAATGTCAGTCCAGGGTCGGGCCACTATGGTCGGGGATGGGGCTGCGTTGGTCCAGAGTGGGGCCGAGGGAAATATTCCCCAGATTCTGATTAGATGGCTCCGAGAAGATTCTACCTTCTGGGGTGATTGCAGGAGATCCAATGGTCTGATTTTAACACATCATATATCATTAGAAACGTGATTCTGAGTACTATCCATCTATATGGTCACTTTAGATCAAATTCCTTCGTATATGTGATGTTATAATTGGACCCTTCTTTTCTTCGATACCAGGACTTCTAGGTTTTCTAGGATTTCTGGTGTAAAGAGAGTGTTTCGATCAGTTGCATCTCTATTGATTGGAAGCGAAAGGCCAAGTCCATGATTCATGAGTCATCATAGCTAGGGAAGGGTGACAAAATTGGGTGTCTATAGTAGAGCTTTAGCTAGGGAAAGACTACTGAAAGGCTAAGGCATGGGTGGCACTTCGGCAGAGCTTCAGCTAGGGAAAGGTTACTGGAAGGCTAAGGCTTTGGTGGCACTATGGAAGAACTTCAGCTAGGTAAAGGTTATTGGAAAGCTAAGGCTTGGACGACACTTTGGCAAAGCTTCAGTTAGGGAAAGGCTACCAGAAGGCTAAGGTTAGGGTGGCACTTCGGCTAAGGAAGGCTAAGCAAGCCAAGGAAAGGGGCTAAAGGGGTGCTAGGATAGGCAAGGGAAGAGCTAGTGGGGGGCCATGCTTGGCTAGGAGGGGAAGAGGTGTGCTCACCAAGGCAAGAGGGGAGCCACCAAGGAAAGGAAGAAGGGTTTTCTCAAGTGTCAGTGTGTTTTTTCAAGTTGGGAGGGTATTTATGGATTTCTTGGACTAATGGGGTGAAAAAGGGAATTTTTCATCCAATGGGGTGTACCGGCATAGGGTACACTAGTGGGGGTGCGGGGTATGCAAGTGAGGGATATGGGATTTTCAGGTAAAAAATCACACTGGGTGTGGGGTCGCAGTGTAGTGGGCTGGGGCCGCAAGGCAATAGGGCGGGGCCGTGGGGCAATAGGGCAGGGCTGTGGGGTAGTGGGGTGGGTGTGTGTACAAAGCGAGGCCATGGTGCATGCGCACGTGTTCGCATAGGCATGAGGTGAGGCTGCAGGGTGGTGGCACGGGGCTACGAGGTGGTGAGAGGGGCTGCGGGTTATGGGGCAGGGCCGCATGGCCTTGGGGTGGGGCCGCGGGTATGCAGCACGATGCCACATAGGTGCGGGGCCACGAGGTAATGGGGCGGGGCCATAGGCAAGGGCCGTAGGGCCATGCTTAGAATATTCCCTGGATTCTGATCCGTTGGTTCTAGATAGATTCCCTCTTCTGGGGATGATTGTGGGAGATTCGATGGTCTAATTTTGACGTACCTGTGAGGGTAGCGGTTTGAAATGCGATCTCTCTTCTCCGCTTTGGGGGGTAGAAGAAAAGGACTTGCATTGATTCCATCCTCTCTCCTCTTTTTCTCTTTCATAAGGGAGGGGTGTGTCTTATGTGCTTACCCTGCGGGCCAGCACCACTGTATCGTCGCTCAAAAATACGTGGAGGCCTACTTCCCAAAAGTGTAAAATTTATCCTTCAATACGAGGATTTGATGATGGTCCAATATGGGGATTGGGATCATGCAAAAGGGTTTGGAGTCACCACTTAGAATTATGGACCTAAGACCCATGGGTGGGCCCAATTCTTAAGAAGAGAGCCCAAAAGTTGGTCTGGTCTAGAGATTTAGGGTAAGTGTCAGGTTGTAGAGTTGGGAAGGTGTTAGGTACCCAATCTACCCGGTTCAACCGGTCTTCCTACTAGATGCTTAAGAACGAACGTGTTCCACAATTATTCATATTTCGCATGCATGGCTAAGTTATCACACATATATGCATTGAGTGAATTTAAATAACTGTGTACACTAAAACATGGTCTATATAAAGTCTACATTATACTAATTTGGGTAAGAAATTATACCTATGCTTGACCACTGTTTTGGGTCAAGAGGGGTGGGGCCCCAATTAATGCTAGCACGAGCTATTTTTTGGATTCTCTTGGCCCAAAGGAAGATGGTCTTGGCCTCCAACTTCCTTTCTTGAGAGATGTTGACTATGATGATATTCGGGCAGAGTTCCGACTGGGAACGGTTACTTTTGGATTTCGACTGAGCTGGCACTCTGATAGAACTTTCGTTGAGGATAGGTTAGGGGAGGACTAAGCTGAGGTGGCACTCGGATAGAGCTTCCACTAGGCATGGGCTGAAAACCTAAATGCTTGAAGGACTTTGAAGGCCCGAAGAACACTTTAAAGACTTGAAGGAATCTTAAGAAGATCTCTCCGTAGACTGAAAGAACCTCACAAGGGGGGTGGGAGACTAAGGGAAAACTTTTCCAACACAAAAATCTCACTCAAAAAGGCAAAGGATTGAAGAGTTTCGAAGGCCCAAAGAACACTTCGAAGATTCGAAGAACACTTCGAATCTTATGATGATCTCTCCAAAGACTTGAAAAACTTCGAGGGGTGAAAGGGAAGGAGAGAGGGGAGAGATTCTCTCACTAAGAGGATTGGACTCTTGTGGTGTTATCGTGCATAAAACCAAAGGGAGGGGTATTTATAGGATTCTTGAACCAATGGGGAGAGAAAGGGAATTCCCTTGGCCAATGGTAGGTTGGACCAATGGGGTGGAGAGTAAAATTCTTTTGCCAATAGGAAAACTGAGTCATTTTTTGGGCCAATGGGAAGTTGCGGTGTAGGGTATTCACAAGCGGGTGAAGAGAAAATATCCTCACCCATTGGGTTAGTCGAACACAAATCCCAGCCATTTATGGTGGCACATGAGGCTAGGACCGGGTGCATGGGGCACATATGGGTGTGCGCAAGAGGTTGGTAGTGGTGTGCACGGGCTGCCCTACAACTGTGCGTAGGCTGGCCTACAGGCGCATACGGTCTAGCCTGCAGGGGCGTTGGCTAGGGCTGCAAGAGCACGGGCAGGGGTGCATAAGCAAGCAATGGGGGCACATAGGTTGTGCAGCAGGGGCACGTGGGCAGGCAGTGGGGGCACGCGGGCAGGTAGCAGGGGCTTGCGCGATGTGCCAAGGGGGCACACAAGTCATGCAGCAGTGGAGCACAAGAAGGTAACCGGGGAACGTGGAGGCCATGCAGCAGGGGCATGTGGGCTATGAAAGGCCCTAGTTAATAATTTGGCCAAATAATTCATGAATTATTCGGCCGAACAAAATTTTTTCGAATTAAATCAAAAATTCTGACCGAATCCGAATAAAAAATGCGCTTTTTACTAATTTGAATTTAAAACACGAATAATTTGGGCCGAACCGAATTAAACCGAATTATTCGGTCCACTTAAACAGTATTAAAAAAAAAAAAAAAAAACAAACAAACAAAACGTCATATGTGAAACCCACGGTACCCACCACCGAAATAGTTTTTTTTTTTTTTTCATCTTCTTCTCCCCCAAATTTCCGCCTCCTTCTTCCCATCTTTTTTCTCCACCTAATTCTTCTATACAATCGTACGAATCTACTCGTTGTTTCATTTCTTTCTCATAACTTCATCAGTTCATCCTATGATAGGGGAGATATCAAGCGTTGATGGATAATTTGAGGTTTCGGGGGACCAGGATAGATTCATATCGCCGTACCAATCAATCTTCTTTTATATTGTTGCTTTAATTTTGAAAAATTAGTGCGTCTTAGTACAATATGGGTCTTGTGAACCCAAGCAAAAGGATAATGAAAATTTTTTGTGGTCAATTTATTTATTTGTTTTATTGTAGTTGTAATCTTGCTTTCACTATTTTGGTGCCTAATCTATTTCATGAGTAGAAATTGGATTACAATAACCATTGCTTCCATCGCTCAATAACAATTTTTTCATAGTTTTTTACTTTATTGTATAAAGTAATTTTCTCTTTCTAAGTATACAAATCAAGTTAATAACTTGATAAATAAAAAATATACAATAAACTATAAAAATAATATCCGAATTTTTTGCCCGACTTTTATTTTTTTAATCGAATAATTCTCGAATCCGAATCCGACTCCGATTTTTATTTTGTCTGCTTTTTTGACCGAATCCTTAAATTGACCAATAAAATTATTTTGAATAATTCTCTGCCTAAATAATTCTCGAATCCGAATTTGCTAACTATGTGCAAGGCTAGCTGGGTTGGCTGGCTGGCTGGCCGGTGCGTGCGATATGCGCGCAGAAAAATATGATATTCCATGGAAGACTACGGGAGATCTGACGGTCTGATTTTAACATACCATATATCTTCAAAATTGTATTTCTGAGTACTATCCATTCGTACGGTCATCTTAACCAGATTCTTTTGTATATAAAAATTCAAAATTGGAGCCTCTTTTCCCCCGTATGGGGTTTTCAGGGTTCTTTAGATAGGGGATGTTTTTGGGTTTCTTTAGTCGATCATCTCTGTTGATCGGAAGCAAGAAGTCACGTCCAAGATCCGTATTTCATCATAGCTAGAGCGGGTGAAAAAATTGGGTGTCTACATAATGCCCCTCTTTGGCCTAGGCCTAGGCCTATGCCAACGACCAAAGGGTAAAGAAAATAACGACCACATTTTGTCACCTGGAGTATGTACTGCTGTCATTTTACTCATTTAATGACGGAATTGAAAAATGCAATAGGTAATATCTCTTAACTACTTTAAAGTTTTTGGACTTACCTAAGCGGTCGATTGTAGGAAAGAAATTTGTTGCTCTTCCAATCCTACAAAAGATGTTGGTACTTGTCTTTTTCTTAACTAGGATTCCATGTGCCAGTCTGAGGAAATCAATAATGAGATCGACCTATTCAGAACCGATTCAAAAGAGGTCAGGCCACCTAGGGCCAAGTTAATGAAATTGGGCCACTTAGGGCCGAGTCAATGAAATTTGGCCACCTGGGGCCGAGTCAATAAAATTGGGCCACCTAGGGCCAGGTTAATGAAATTGGGCCACCTAGGGCCAGGTCAATGTAATTGGGCCACCTGGGGCGGGGTTGATGAAATTGGGCCACCTAGGGCCGGTTCAATGTAATTGGGCCACCTGGGGTCGGGTCAATGTAATTGGGCCACCTAGGGCTGTCGAGTCAATGAAATTGGGCCACCTAGGGCCGAGTCAATGAAATTGGGCTACCTAGGGCCAAGTCAATGAAATTGGGCCACTTGGGGGTGGGTCAATGAAATTAGGATCTTGCATTATAGCCCTTGAATCTTGAAAACTTGGCTCTTGACTTAGAATATTTTAGCTTTTGATTTGGAATCTTTGAGCTTTGATTTTTTTTTACTTTGATTTGGAATCTTGATTCTTTGAATTTTTGACTTTGATTTTACCTTCTACTTCTACCTACCAATTTCACCTTCCACTTTCATGTGTTTTTATCTACCAAGTAGATTTTACTTTCCATGTGATTTTAACTTTTACCCACCACAAAAATATTTTGAATTTTGTTTTTTGGTGGTAAGAACTCTTAAATTGTACCTTGGAATTAGCATCTCAAATTTTTTTTTGGAGGATGAATTTTTAACCATAAAATGGTCCCCCCTCTTGTTTACTCACTTTTCCGAGTTTCTTAAGTTGGGAAGGATTTGTGAGTGAGTGAGCTCGGGTTTTAGAATCATCTCTAAGATCCGAACCATTTGGCATTTTTACGGGTTCCTTCAAATTTTTTCCAAAGATCTTCAAGTTTTCTTTGAAGTTCTTCATCTTTCTCTTGAAGATCTTCATAGATCTTGAGGAAGGAGCTCATTGGAGAATTTGACATCTTTTTAGGATTTTATGTAAATTAGGGGAACTTGTTGGGGTTCTTTATGATTTTGGAAAATATGGCTGAAAGAAGAAAGAGAAAGACTTGTGGAGAAGTCCAGTTGGATGGTTGTAGCAATTCCTCTCAAAGGGGTGAGGGCCTTGCAGATTGGTACTCCGGACAGAATTTCCATAACACTTGGAACCATATCTGTAACTCAGTATGTGGCTCTTGGGTAAGTCTTTACATTTCATTCATTGTTTGCTTATTCATTTTTTTTCTTTTTGTTTTGCTTTCCCTTATCATTTATTTTATATATATATATCTATATATATTTATTTATTTATTATTTTTTTAAATAAAAAGCATGATGGGGAAGTACCACCGACCTTGGCTAGATATGGCCATCCAAACACAGCTCAGCATTGGTACACGAAACTCCCCTACAGAGTGAGGGAGATAGTTGATTCATCATACCTGAGTTAATTGGCTTCCATAGAAACTACGAAGTTCAACCCATTATTGGCAGGGGCCCTGATGGAGCGATGGTGGCTGAGCACTCATTCCTTCCATCTTTCTATCGGCAAAATCACTATCACGCCCTTGTGTCTCTATGCCCTAACAGGCATACCATTTGGGAAGAGGCCTTTGACCCTTCCCGGTACTTTGAAAGTTAGGGAATTCACAGATTTGACAGGCATTGATATCAGGGGTGATCAGATATACATCTATCTTGGCGAGATCAGTGTTCCTTAGTGGAGGACCAGCCTGGGGGTAAACCCGGGTAATCTGGCATAGGTGACCCGTTCTTTCCTTTTGTTCACTGTGGGTCAATGTATCTTTCGTGACCTCCAAGGCAGGACAGACATTCGCATGGTTGCCTTCTTCTGGAATCTTCAGGACGTGGACACCTAGGACTGGGGCGGGGTTGCTTATGCATATTTTTTGTGGTCTCTGGATCTGTTATCATATGGAGACGGAAGGCTTCAAGGAGTGGGCTACATCCTCTAGGTAATCTCTTGTCCTTGTATACATTTCTTTTCATTTGGTTGCATTCTTTCACTTTGATTTTTCAAATTAGCCCTAGTGCTATGAGCATCTGGAGATTATGGCTCCCACACTGAAGGATCCTCAAGCATTGCCCTTCCCTGTAGTTGTGAGATGGGGAGATAGCGAAGTACACAGGGTCTGGCGCTATCCTCCAGGGACTACCGCCCGTTCTCTCCTGAATGGCCTTACAGAGGTAAGCCATGGTTTGTCTTTAAATCTCCTCATATTATGCGCCGTACTTATTTTTCCTTGAATCTACAGGTCACTTGGAGAACATTCCATCCTCTCACGTTCTTGGACCTTGATGAAGCTATTCGGGCTAGATATTTATTAGAGAACCAAGTCTTATTCAGGGGGATATGGGGCCATGCCTGGTATTTAAGGGAGAAAGTCATACCCCAATGGTCTAATGCTGATATATGCTTCTCTCCTTGTCTTCCTCCACCAACCATGCATTATCCAGAGTGTATTCCCATGGACCAGATCGAGAGACTAGCCGACGGAATATGGGATGATTCATTCCTTGAGTAGGATAGGGATTACAAGGCTTTCATTGAAGAAGAGACTGTTTGTACCCCTCTTGGTTCTGATGGTCCAGTAGTATGTTGCTCTTTCTTGAGTATCACTTTTAGTCTTTCAATTCCTTTTAGCCTTGAATGATGTTCTTTCAGGGGAAACACGACGTGTAGACCTTTCTACCATCCAATCACATGTCAGTGCTATTGGTCCATCCCAAGCCAGACCTTCTACTAGTGCGGATGGATCCCTCAGGCTAGCCACCATCCCCTTTCATGGCTTCCTAGGTTGGTGTTACCCCAATGCAACCAATCCTAGCCTCCCTCATCTTCTGGAGTAGAGAATAGATGTAGATGCTTCCCTTGGGCTGCCCATTCCTTATGACTATGTAAGTATCCAACCATCCCTTAACTGACTTTCAACCTTATTTGAATGATACGCTCTTTCTCAATCCATGGAGGTCTATTCTGAGATCAGGAGGATGCATCATGGCTTGTGTGAGGTGATGATCACCAATGTATTTTCTATCTCTTTTTTCTTTTTTCCCTTCTTCTTTCATTACTCTTCTTCTTGATCCTCTCCTATATTTCTCAGAATAGAAGGATTGCCGCCTTGGAGAGCCAAGTCAGCTCCTACCAACAGGAGAATGCCCAGCAGCATGCACTGATTCAAGATTTGACCCAGAGACTGGAGAATACTGAATTTGCATCGCCGAGCTCCTCGTCATTCCATGAGGGTGTCTTAGAGTTTGGTTCAAATGAGGATTTTGGCTCTTAGGGATCTGTTCCTGTAGTTCCTGCAAGCACAAACATATGTATATTTTTTCTTTTTCTTTTCCCTCCCTTGGTTTGTTCACTTTTTTTATTTTATTTTAGCATTTTATGAATGGAAACCTATCTTGGGCACAAAGAAAATTTCCTTTTATTTATGGTTTGGGAAGGTTTAGGTAAAATTAATTCCATAACTCAAGACTTCAATAGAGCAATAGTGGATAACACAAAAATCCATGTATTTTCTCATTTTACTACCAAGTGAATTACAAGAAAATGACTTCCCTACCATAAACGGGATAGATAGGGAACAATATAGGGAGACAATTCTTGGGGTGGGTAAAAGTTCACCAACTCCTCGGGGTTGCCTGCTTCCAATCCATACTGTCAACTGATGTAAGTGGGCAAGTAAAACGACGTATGAATCAATCCCATCAACCTAATGTAATTGTATCCAGGGGTCTTCATCAGAAAATCCTCCTGCGACTTCCCTGGACATCTCTATGCAGTGTCCTTGGTAATTCTTCCTTGTAGGTACTCTTTCCAATCAACAATGAGCTAGAAATCCGGGGCTTCTCTCCTTTCCTAGTAGCAAATAACTCCGAGTCAGCATTCTTTTAATGGCTTATTTAGCGTCAGCTTATCAAGTAGCCATAGTTGGAAAATGGTGGGATTTTCGTGATAATGATCATGTCCGAACCTATGGCTATGGCTCATGTCATCAAGTCCCTTGAATGACTTTGCAAGGATTGTAGGAATGATATCTCTTCATTTCTTCAATTGCCTTATCACTTCTATTAGGACAATTGGAGCACTGCATCCCGGAGTTCAAAGAACATAGTGAGATATCATGCATAGTAGATAAGCATCCTATGACCTTTCCTAATGGATTCACTCCCAATGGTAGGTATTGACTGAAGATCCTGGCCACCTTCAAAATATCTATCTTTCTATATTTGATGAATTGCTTCATTTCCTCCTTTTCCCATCTGAAAAAGTCCTGAATCTCTTTTGAGTGATCTTTCTTCAAAGATGGTTGAATCAACTTGCTCTTAGGTGGAGATAACATAGAAACTCAAAATTCCTCGAGAGTTGAATAGATCTCAACTAATCCAAACCAAAACACATGATGATTGGTATACTAGTGTTGAGGCACTTGTTGGAGTACATGGTGATGTAGCTTTATGCACCCGATCCTGTTGAGCATTGACATATTCACGGATTTTAGTAGTTCTGGTGCCGTCATGTTTATGTCCAAGGTTCATTTTCTCAATGTCTCATCCAACGAGTCTATGACTTTCCTTCAACCATCAACAACAAAAGGGAAGACGATGATTTACCAAGTATCACTCATTAGCTATTGACACAACCAAACCTTCACCACTACTGCATCAAACACACTTTTTTTTTTACTAATCAAGGATGGGGAATGAACTGGACTTGACATACTGGTGCCAAGTAGTGACTTTCAAGAGATAGAATCCTGGATAAGAATTTAAAGGACCATAGGTGAATGACAGATACCTAATGACCTTGTATGCCAAATGACGATTCTTGGGGGACATAAACTATGAATGTCTTTTAAGATACGTTGATTATTAATTTAGGCACCAATTTATTGCTTTGAGATGATTGAGACTGCACTTCCACATGTCAATTTGCCTATGTATCCCTTAAGAGGAATCAGGTCTAGCGTAGTTCGGGCTATTCACCCTATTAGACATAGTATCTCTTGAGTTGATCCATGTTGACCAGTCCGGGTATTTCTTTGTCGTTGTGGTCTATGAATTTTATAGTTTTGCCTGATAGAATCTCTTTGACAGTGAATGGGCCACTCTAGTTGGGCCTGAATTTCCCTCTTGGGTCATGAATTGGGGCTTTTTACTCTCGAAGAACAATTTCCCTCCATTCTATGTGATGGGGCTTTACATTCTTGTTGAAGGCCCTTGCCATTCTCAGTTGATATTTG
Source organism: Macadamia integrifolia (assembly GCF_013358625.1). Classification (NCBI taxonomy): domain Eukaryota; kingdom Viridiplantae; phylum Streptophyta; class Magnoliopsida; order Proteales; family Proteaceae; genus Macadamia; species Macadamia integrifolia. The sequence continues at coordinate 12,150,706 of NC_056560.1, forward strand.
TTTAGGTTGTTTATGGCTTTCATTCGCCTTTCATCAAGAAAGTTGAGTTCATTATGTCTGGCCTTCACCCATTCTCCTTCAGGTAACTAACTATCAAGAAGCACCCTTAGTGATGGTACTAGAATTTCCACGGGTACCACTACCTTAACCCAATATACTAAGGAGAAAGAAGTTGCCCCTATCGAGGATCGTCCAGAGCTCCGATATGCCTACAAAGCTAGTGGCAACTTGTCCACCCAATCCTTGTGTGTTTCAGCCATTTTCTTTAAGATCACCTTGATGTTCTTGTTAGCCGCTTCTACTGCCTCGTTGGGCTGTGGCTTGTAAGTAGTAGAGTGGTGCCTTCTGATACCAAACTTTGTGCAAATCTTATCAGTCTTACCCTAGAAATGGGATCCCTGATTTGATATCAAATCTTGAAGTACTCCGTATTGAGAATTGATATTTTCTTGCATGAATTTTGCTACCTTATCAGATGTGAGGACCACATATGACTGGGCTTCTACCCACTTGGTGAAATAGTCAATGGCTACCAAGATGAACTCGTACCCATTGGATGCTTTGGGGTTGATCTTCCCTATTATATCAATGCCCCGAGTAGAGAATGACTAAGGAGAATTGAGCGAGTGCAACTTCGTCGGTGGGATATGTATGATATTAGCAAATATCTAACATTTGTGGCATTTCTTGACAAAGGTCACGCATTCTGCTTCCATTGTATTCCAATAATATCCTAGCTTGAGAATCTTCTTAGCAAGCATCTTGGCATTCATATGGGGTCCACAGAGGCCTTAATGAATTTCCTCCATGATGGTTGTAGCTTGTTCTTCATCCACACACAACAACTGTATTCCGTCATAGGACCTCTTGTACAACAAGTCTTCTTGAAGGATAAACTGGGTGGCATATCTTCTCAAAAATTTCTTTTCTCTTTCTGTGGCTTCAACTGGGTATTTCCTTCATCGGATGAAATCCACAATATGAGCGAACCAAGACTGACCAACTACAGTGAGAGAGTTCACCGAATTGTGATAAATGTGCCTGCTTCTTTGTTCTACTAAGAATGGTCGGACTCTAGCCATAGGGTTGCATTCTACCATGGATGCCAAGGTTACAAGGGTGTTGATGAACCTATTGTTATCTCTCTGAAAGTATTTGAATGAGATCTTCTCACAGTGTTCAACTACCTCTTCCAAATGTTCTTGGTACGGTTCCAGCTTTTCATCTCTGGTCTTCTACTTTCCTTGTGCCTGACAAATGACAATGGATGAATCTCCATACACCTTGATCCTTTTCACCCCAATGGTTAGGGTAGCTTTGAGTCCCAAGGCACAAGCTTCATATTCAACAATGTTATTGGTACAGGTGAAATCAAGGTGGAATGATGAAGGCAAACGAAGACCGTTAGGAGTGACAAGCAATATTCTCGAACCACACCCCTTTTGATTAGCTGCACCATTAAAGAACAATTGCCATTCATTAGTTATGTTTTCTTCTTCTATTACTGTGATTTCTTCATTGGGAAGGGCAACATCTAGGGCTCTTCCATCTCCTATGGGGTGGGCAGCCAAATGATCAACTATGGCTTGCCCCTTGGTAGATTTCTGAGTAACATAGGCGATGTCAAAATCTAATAGCAGAAGTAGCCACCGGGCCATCCTTCCTGTTAGAGCTGGTTTCTCAAAGAGGTACTTGATTGGATCCATTCTTGAGATCAAACGTACTGGATAAGCTACCATATGGTATTATAGCTTTTTCGTTGCCCAAATCAGTGTGGCATAGGTTTTTTTGCAAAGATGTGTATCGCATCTCATATTCTAGGAATTTCTTACTGAGGTAATATATGGCATGTTCTACCCCCTTTTCCGTCTCTTTTGGTGCTCACAATAGGCCCATGGAATATTCTCCCACTGATTAGTATAACAGAAGTGGTTCTCCTTCCACTGGTGGTGTTAATACTGGTGGGTTCATAAAGTATCCTTTGATCTTATCAAAAGCTTGTTGACATTGATCATTCCATTATGTGGGCTGATCCTTTTTCAACAACTTGAAGACTGGTTCACAGACTGTAGTCAACTGAGCTATGAATCTGCTAATATATTGGATGTGTGATGAGCACATTTATGTGTGAAATCTAGGGTAGTAAAACATGCATTTTACATATTTAGAATGGAGCTACCTTGGGTTTTACTCTCTTTTTGCAGGTTTTATATTTTCAAGGTCTTAAGGATTATCGGACGCTATATCTTCAATTTTACATGTAAAGAGGTCCTATTTCTTTCCATGGTTGAGAAGAGGACGAAATTCTGAGCAAGATGAACGTGTTCAATTAAAAGTACACATTCGTTTGGTCACCCGTACAAATGATTATTCTTTTCAGGCCAGAAAAAGAATAATGGATCAGAACTGAATCGAGATGCAGAACCATCCCGTTTGCAATTGTCTCAGAAGTACAAGAAATACTCCAAATGCCAACAAGGATCGATGGACCACATCCTTAAGTGATTGAAGATTTGTTTTTGATAACAACAACTACCTAGTGTAGTTGGTGAGCTATGGTGTGCAAAATTCCCTTGCTCACCAAGGGGTCTCAAGTTCGAATCTCATAGCTATTTTTTTTAGAGAATTTGTTGAATATTTCCTGCTTTTCATTCACTTAAAGCACTAAGGTCATGGAGGGGATTTCCACATCAAATTAGAAGCAAAGAAAATCATGGAGAAGAGAAGAAAAAAAAAGGAAAGAGAAAAAAAGGGGAGAAATAAAGATTGTCCAAATCACATAAAGAAAGAAGAAAATCGTTCCTTGGAGGGAGAAAAAGAAGAGAAATAAATTAGAAAAAAAAAAGAAAAGAAAATAAGCAAACAAATTATAGGAAATTTCTCAAAATTTATTTCTCTCTTCTCTCTCCTCCACCATAGCACTTTTGGTCTCAAAAGATCTCACAACCAATTGTGGGTTTCTCTCTTTTAGGAAAGAGAAATTTGTTACCCTACCTCCCCATTCCCTATAAATACAACTCGTGTAAGAGGAGAGGAGACAATTCATTCTTCTTCTAGTTTTTTTTAGTTGCTCTCTCTTTCTCTTGCTCTCTCTTTAGTTTTAATTCTTCTTTATCTTTTCTTCAATCACTTTTGTAATAGATTTTTTTTATTTCAATTAATGCAAGCACTCTTTTATTTTTATTCAGCCTTTTATGTTTATGATTTATGCAATTGATTTGTAATTTTTTAAGTTATAGTTCTAGGCTTAGATCTAGGTGACAAGATCACGAGCCGTGGAGCAATTTTTTTTTCAAGTTCAAGCATTGATTCAAGTAAGTAGGCTCCTTCAGCAGTCTTCTCTCCCACCTCTCATTCCCTCTTCTGACTACCCTTTCTTTCTTAATATAGGATTTTGCTTTGCCCCTCCTAGCCGTAGAACCATCAATTTATTGCTTTTGTTTTAATTGTCTCCCTTTCCCTAAAGCCAAGGAGAGTAACCCTTGTAAGAGTGACTCTCTGGTCAAGTAGGGAAGCTCATATTATGATGCATCCCTCGGGCTAAGTAGAGAAACCTACTTGTGAGTCTTTCTCTAGCTTTGTCCCCTTTCTTTTACTTTATTTTTATTTCAGCAATTTTTTCCTTTATTTATTTATTTTTTTAATTACGTGGGTTGTTTATTTTCAGTTATTTATTTATTTAATTTTAATTACGTGGCTTGCGTCTTTAAATTCTTAGATGACGAATGGTTAGGACGTTATTTTAGATACATATGTTTAGGACGGTAATTAGAATTAGATCACAACCATTAATCAGTTCACTTTCGCATTATTAAAAGAAAAAAAATAAAGTGGTTGCTCTCCCTGTGTTCGATCCGTAGCTACACTGATCTATACGCTTGCGGTTACATTTTAAAATCTCAAACAAGTTTTTGACATCGTTACCGGGGAGACAGTTTCATGTTATTTTTCACTTTCTTTTGGTAAATCAGAGTGCTTTGTTTGCTTTGTTTTGTTTTTCCTTTTCTTTTATTGAATTCCTGAGAAGAACAACTTGCAATAATAGTTATATCGGTGGTGGTCACCATGCCTCACAGTATGATAAAGATAGGTTTTGCCCTGTAGTAGTACCTTAGGAATTGACCTGAGCAACCCCAGATCCCTGCCGACAAGCTCCCAAAAAGCCAATAAAAAAATCAAAAAAAAAAAAAAAAAAATCAAAAGGTTTTGCTATCCATTCTTTTGTGCTTGTCTTACTCTAGTTGTGGGTAGTTTTCTGTTGCATGAGTGTTAGGTGGGTACGTAATACTAAGAATCGGTTAGAGAGAAGAGATCCAACAAGTAGTGAGCCTATACGTTTTCTCTCTTTAAAACCTTTCAATATGGGAGACCAACATCAAAACCCTTCACCTAAATCTCTAAAAGATAGGTTCTACCCTGCTAGAACAGCCCAACCTTCCTATATAGTTCTACCACAAGCCTAGGGTAATAATTTTGAGCTCAAATCTCAATACATCACTATGTTTACCCACTTCTATGGGTTGATCTCTGAGGATGCATACCTATTTCTAAGGGAATTTGAAGAGGTATGTGTTCTAATTAAGATCCAACAGCTTTTTGATGATGTTGTTAAGCTTAGGTTTATCACTTTTGCATTAAAAGACCAAGCTAAGAAGTGGTTGTATGGGTTATCCACAAATTCCATAACTTCATAGGAACAGTTCACAGTTATCTTCCTTAAGAAGTTTTTCCCAACTCACAAGACCAATAAGCTTAGAAGTGATATCCTTCAGTCTAGGCAAAAGCCTAGTGAGTCCTTTTCCAAACTTATGGAGAGATTCAAGGATCTACTCGAAGAATTCCCTCACCATGGCCTAGACTTATGGCATTTATGTCAAATAATTTATGAGAGTATTGATTACCCAACTAAATAAATGATAGAGTCTATGTGCCCTAAGGGATTCACATCCTTTACAGATGAAGGAAAGGCATAGGAATTCTTACTTAATTTAGCTGGCAAAACCCGTGAGTGGGAATCGACCCAAGAGAGTGAAAGAACTATAGGAGAAAAAAGATATTTTGTGGATGGGATGGTAGCCAAGGAAGCCCATTTGGATAGCCTAATCAAGAGAATTGAGGCTATTGTTCCTAGAGAGCCATTATCAGTCAATTTGGTTAAGATTTGTGCTTGGTGTCAGTCCCCTGGACATATCATAGAATAATGCCCCAACACCTCTGGGGGCACTTCTAATGATAGTGTTAATGTCTTATACCAGAATAATCCATATAGTAACGCCTACAATCCAGGATAGAGAAATCACCCAAATTTCTTTTGGAATCAGGGCAACCAAGCAGGGCCTTCCAATTTCTATAATCAAGGTCAACCTGAACTCCAAAGGCCTCCTTTCCACAACAATATTTTTCTCAAAATACTTTTCCTAGGCCAAATGTAGGACCTCAGTCTAGTTTTTCTAAGGCCCTTCTCCTATCATCTTATCAGCAACCCCTGGGTTTACCAACACTGGAGAGGCAAGTAGAATAAATGACTTAGAAAAAAATATGGCCCTCCTCATGACAAGCCATCAAAATTTTACGAGAGAACTCACCCAAGTTATCTCAATTATGTGTGAAAGGGAGAAATGAGCTTTACCTAGTCAACCAAAGCCTAACCCTAGGCATCATCAGCCTGTTAGTTCACAAACACCAACTAATGCACCACTGAATATAGTACAAGGTCAGACTCAACAAGGACCTTCTAACCAATGTAATGTTGTTTATGCCCTTAGGAGTGGTAGAGAGTACCAACAGAGCGTTCCTAAATCTTTCCCATCTACTACTCCTATTAACTCTCCTTCAGTTGAGGACACAAGTGTGCCTCTTATTCCAGGTTCGTCTGATGAACCTAAAGATTCTTTTGAAACTAAAGATGATTTGGTTGAAGAAACAAAAAATGATTCTTCTGAACAGGGGCAAATCCCTAACAGTCCTTATGTTCATCCTATCCCATTTCCTAATCGCTTGGTACACAAAAAGAAGAGTGCTTCTATGGATAAAATTTTAGAAGCCTTCAAAAAGGTAGAAGTGAACATCCCTCTTTTAGATGTCATACCTCAGATCCCTGCTTATGCAAAGGTATTGAAAGATTTGTATACTCACAAACATATCACTAGTGTGCCTAAAAAGGCGTTCTTGACAAGTAACATTAGTTCCATAATTACTCACCCTATAGCAGCCAAATATAAGGATCCAGGGAGCCCTTCCATAGCTTGTGTCATAGGAAACACCTATATTGAGTTTAACATGTTTAGGATAGGCAAGCAACCACATATGGAAGAAGAGATCAATATGCTTGAGGATTTTCTAGATTTTTCTGATGATTTAGTTACAAACTTTGATATTGATTTTGATTCAGAATTCCAAGAGAGTATAGATGAGTTGGATGATGATAGTGAAATTTTTTTTTCTAAAGTCTTGAGTCTTCACACACCTGTGGAGCCCTTAGGACCCCTTCCTAATTCCATTCTCAAACCTTCCATAGTTGAGCCCCCTAAGCTAGACCTTAAGGAGTTGCCATTTAATTTGAGATATGCTTTCCTAGGGCCTGATTAGACTCTTCCTATAATAATTTCTTCAAATTTGACTTCTAGCCAGGAAGAGGAGTTACTTAACGTGTTAAAAGATAATAAAGAAGCCCTAGGTTGGACCATGGCTGATATCAAGGGTATAAGCCCTTCTATTATGTAACATCATATACATCTTATGGAGGATTTCAAACCATCCACGGAACCCTAAAGAAGAGCTAATCAGTGATGATGGATGCCATTAAGAAAGAGATCCTAAAGTGCTTGGATCATGGAATAATTTATCCTATTTCTGACAGCCAATGGGTAAGCCCAGTTCACATAGTGCGTAAGAAGTCTGGTGTGACTGTAGTTCCTAATACCAATAATAACTAATTCCAACCTGTGTCCAATCAGGGTGGAGAGTGTGCATAGACTATAGGAAACTTAATGTGGCAACTGGAAGGACCACTACGTGAACTGGCCGCATATGGATCTCCTGATTTTACCCTGGAGGAAGTTCCATGATGCCCAGTGAGCCTATTCTGATCTTGCTCTCCTATAACCGGAGTAGGGTCAACCCTGAGAGTCCGAAGTAGGTGGAGCACTTGTACTAACCCAATCTTGACTTCAATCATCTCAGCTTGTAATGTCTCAAAGGGGTGAACCCATGCTTGATCAGGAGCTTCCATGTCTATTGGATCCATGTGTACTGAAATACAATCACTTGGAAATAAGCTATCTTGAGGAGACTAAACGAGTTAATCGATTACCCTGGCGTGTCCAAATGGACTGCAGGGGAAAACTTGAGGTGTGGAATTGTGCCTGAACAAAAAAGTGGCTTATTTTAGGATTCTTGTATTCCCAACCCTTTGTTTATTCATCCACTCAATTATCAATCAATGGGCCATCCAAAGTTAGTCCATTTAATGATAGAGACTAGGTAGGGTTTGATGCCCCTAGTTCACTCAATGTCATAAGTGGGAGATTCACACAAATGGCTTGACCAGAATATCCCTATTAAGACATTCTTTGTTGATAAAGTCATGCTTTTCTTAATCTTACCCCACTAGGTGACCTTTCTCCTAATTTCCTCAGGTTTTTTAGATAATTCGACATTTTGCAGGGTTTTGACAGAAATTAGCCCGAATCACGTATACCAAATCATCCATATTTTATTTCTAAGGAGGAAGGACACCTTTTATCCGAAACCCACTTAAGAAATCATTTCTTTATGACTATAATGTATCATAGGAAAATTCCTTTTCAAGACCACAAAAAAATTATACAGATCAGCTTGTGGCGTTCCTAGCATTCTCCATCTATTTCCTACATGATACGAGGATAAAGTGCATAGACCTCCCTGAGGGTGCTAGCACAATTACAAACATCCTCGCCATTTAACAATACCCCACACCCTTATATAGGAAGTGGCTACCGTTTTCTCTTAGAGTACTCTCCATGGCATGCATTGACCTCCCCGAGGGTGCGGGCATGACAGGGAGTTTCTCGCCAAATGATTTCACTTCGAGCATGATGTATGATGTGGTTAGCTAATACAATTACAAACATAGGGTTAGTCAGATATATTTTCAAACAGACGTGGTGGAAAATGTTTTTGCATTTAGAGGTAGCATCTTGTATCAAAGCTTGACAATTCCCCAATAGAGTCGCCACTGTGAGGGTAGCGGCCGAATCGATTACTCTCTCCCTATCAGGGGAAGGTTTCCACTCGGGCCCTATCTCCTCTCTCTTCATCTGAGAGGATAAGAAAAGTATTGGTTGTGTGTGCTTCTGCGGGCCCCACACCACCGTATCGCCGCTAGAAAATACAAGGAGGCCTATTTCACAGGTATGTCTTGTTCATCATAAAGATGAGGCTTGATGATGGTCAAAAACCGGGGATTTGGATCATACAAAAGAAAAAAAGTTGGAGTCATCACCTAGGATTATGATCCTAAAACCCGGGGTGGGCCCAATTCCAGAGAAAATGGCTCGAAAGTCGATCTGGTCTAGAGATTCGGGGAAAGAGTCAGGTTATAGAATTGGGAAGGTATTAGAGACCCAATCTACCCAGTTCAACCAGTCTTCCTACTAGATGCTTAAGAACAAATATTTTTCACAATTATTTCTATTCTGTATGCATGGGTAAATTATCAAACATATGTACATTAAATAAAATTAACTATTTATGTACACTAAAATGAAATTAATTAAATATCTATATTGCACTAAATGAGGAGAGAGATTGTAATTGGATTTGAACCCTGTTTTGGGTTAAGAGGGGTGCGCTCCTAGTTGGCTTGGACTTTTTCGTAGATTCTCCCGACTCAGGGAAAGATGGTCTTGACCTCCAACTTCCTGTTTTGAGAGATGCTGACTATGGTAATTTGCGGACAGAGGTCCTACTTAGGGTTGGTTATTTTTGGGTTGTTGATTCAAATAGAGCTTCTGCTGGGGATGGACTACTCCCGGGAAAGGTTGGGTTGATATTCCGAAAGAGCTTCCGCTAGGGTCAGCTACTTTTGGAAAAAAAATCGAGTCAAAACTTTGGCAAAGCTTCCTCTAGGGATAGGCAACTTCCGGGAAAATTCGGGTCATAGCTTCTGTAGAGCTTCCACTAAGGATAAGCTACTTTCGAGAAAAGTGGGGTCAGAATTTCAGTAGGAGTTCAACTGGGATTTTTTAAAAATATATTTTTGAAAAATATGATTGAAGTGCTTCGAAGGCCCAAAGAACACTTCGGATCTTGACGAAGATCTCTCCAAAGACTAGAAACACCTCAAAGGGGGGAGGGGATTTAAGAGAGAGAAAGTGCTCTTCACAAAGAGACTAGAAAATGGCAAGTGGGTGTCTTTTTCAAAGGAAGGGGGTATTTATAGTGTTTTTGTGGGACAAAGGGGTGAAGGGAAATTTCTCTTCACCCAAAAATGTGAAAAGATTTTTTTGTTGTCCAAAAGAGTGCAAAGACATCTTTTTTTTTTTTAAAGAGGTGAAGGAAAACTTCTCTGTTACTTATCAAGAACGCCTTTTTAGGCACACTAGTGATATATTTGTGAGTATACAAATCTTTCAGTACCTTTGCATAAGCAGGGATCTGAGGTATGACATCTAAAAGAGGGATGTTCACTTCTACCTTTTTGAAGACTTCTAAAATTTTATCCATGGAAGCACTCTTCTTTTTGTGTACCAAGCGATTAGGAAATGGGATAGAATAAACATAAGGATTGTTAGGGATTTGCCCTTTTTCAGAAGAATCATTTTTTGTTTCTTCAACCAAATCATCTTTAGTTTCAAAAGAATCTTTAGGTTCATCAGACGAACCTGGAATAAGAGGCACACTTGTGTCCTCAACTGAAGGAGAGTTAATAGGAGTAGTAGATGGGAAAGATTTAGGAACGCTCTGTTGGTACTCTTTACCACTCCTAAGGGCATAAACAACATTACATTGGTTAGAAGGTCCTTGTTGGGTCTGACATTGTACTATATTCAGTCATGCATTAGTTGGTGTTTGTGAACTAACAGGCTGATGATGCCTAGGGTTAGGCTTTGGTTGACTAGGTAAAGCTCATTTCTCCCTTTCACACATAATTGAGATAACTTGGGTGAGTTCTCTCGTAAAATTTTGATGGCTTGTCATGAGGAGGGCCATATTTTTTTTTAAGTCACTTATTCTACTTGCCTCTCCAGTGTTGGTAAACCTAGGGGTTGCTGATAAGATGATAGGAGAAGGGCCTTAGAAAAACTAGCCTGAGGTCCTACATTTGGCCTAGGAAAAGTATTTTGAGAAAAATATTGTTGTGCAAAGGAGGCCTTTGGAGTTCAGGTTGACCTTGATTATAGAAATTGGAAGGCCCTGCTTGGTTGCCTTGATTCCAAAAGAAATTTGGGTGATTTCTCTATCCTGGATTGTAGGTGTTACTATATGGATTATTCTGGTATAAGGCATTAACACTATCATTAGAAGTGCCCCCAGAGGTGTTGGGGCATTATTCTAGATATGTCCAGGGGACTGACACCAAACACAAATCTTAACCAAATTGACTGATGATGGCTCTCTAGGAACAATAGCCTCAATTCTCTTGATTAGGCTATCCAAATGGGCTTCCTTGGCTACCATCCCATCCACAAAATATCTTTTTTCTCCTATAGTTCTTTCACTCTCTTGGGTCGATTCCCACTCACAGGTTTTGTCAGCTAAATTAAGTAAGAATTCCTATGCCTTTCCTTCATCTGTAAATGATGTGAATCCCTTAGGGCACATAGACTCTATCATTTGTTTAGTTGGGTAATCAATACCCTCATAAATTATTTGACATAAATGCCATAAGTCTAGGCCATGGTGAGGGAATTCTTGGAGTAGATCCTTGAATCTCTCCATAAGTTTGGAAAAGGACTCACTAGGCTTTTGCCTAGACTGAAGGATATCACTTCTAAGCTTATTGGTCTTGTGAGTTGGGAAAAACTTCTTAAGGAAGATAACTGTGAACTGTTCCTATGAAGTTATGGAATTAACGGATAACCCATACAACCACTTCTTAGCTTAGTCTTTTAATGCAAAAGTGATAAACCTAAGCTTAACAACATCATCAGAAAGCTATTGGATCTTAATTAGAACACATACCTCTTCAAATTCCCTTAGAAATAGGTATGCATCCTCAGAGGTCAACCCATAGAAGTGGGGCAACATAGTGATGCATTGATATTTGAGCTCAAAATTATTACCTTGGGCTTGTGGTAGAACTATATAGGAAGGTTGGGCTGTTCTAGCAGGGTAGAACCTATCTTTTAGAGATTTAGGTGAAGGGTTTTGATGTTGGTCTCCTATATTGAAAGGTTTTAAAGAGAGAAAACGTATAGGCTCACTACTTGTTAGATCTCTTCTCTCTAACCGATTCTTAGTATTACGTACCCACCTAACACTCATGCAACAGAAAACTACCCACAACTAGAGTAAGACAAGCACAAAAGAATGGATAGCAAAACCTTTTGATTTTTTTTTTTGATTTTTTTGATTTTTTTATTGGCTTTTTGGGAGCTTGTCGGCAGGGATCTGGGGTTGCTCAGGTCAATTCCTAAGGTACTGCTACAGGGCAAAACCTATCTTTATCATACTGTGAGGCATGGTGACCACCACCGATATAACTATTATTGCAAGTTGTTCTTCTCAGGAATTCAATAAAAGAAAAGGAAAAACAAAACAAAGCAAACAAAGCACTCTGATTTACCAAAAGAAAGCGAAAAATGTAACCGCAAGCGTACGGATCAGTGTAGCTACGGGTCGAACACAGGGAGAGCAACCACTTTATTTTTTTATTTCTTTTAATAATGCGAAAGTGAACTGATTAATGGTTGTGATCTAATTCTAATTACCGTCCTAAACATATTTATCTAAAATAACGTCCTAACCATTCATCATCTAAGAATTTAAAGACGCAAGCCACACAATTAAAATTTAATAAATAAATAACTGAAAGTAAACAACCCATGCAATTAAAAAAATAATAAAGGAAAAAAATACTGAAATAAAAATAAAGTAAAAGAAAGAGGATAAAGCTAGAGAGAGACTCACAAGTAGGTTTTTTTACTTAGCCCAAGGGATGCATTATAATATGAGCTTCCCTACTTGACCAGAGAGTCACTCTTACAAGGGTTACTCTACTTAGCTTTAGGGAAAGCGAGACAATTAAAATAAAAGCAATAAATTGATGGTTCTCTGGCTAGGAGGGGCAAAGCCAACACATACACTAGTCATGAACCTTAGGGGAAAGGGATAGCAATAATGTAATGACTGAAATTAAAATCCTAAATTAAAAAAGAAAGATTAGTCAGAAGAGCGAATGAGAGGGAGGAGAGAAGACTATTGAAGGAGCCTACTTACTTGAACTTCAACCCTTGAATTGAAAACTTGATCGATTTGAGATACTACCAGTACTAAAAACTAGATCTGGAATAAACCAAATCTGAAATTTCTAGTACTAGAGAAAACAAATCTGAAGAAAAAATAAATTGAACTTGAAAGACATGCTTCATAGCTTGTTCTTGTCACCTAGAACTTAAAAATTATAACTTGAATTGCTTAAACAAAAAAAAAATAAAAGACTGAATCAAAAATAAAAGTGCTTGCATTAATTGAATAAAAAGAACTTACAAAAGTGTTTAAAGCATAAACCTAGAACTAGAGCTAGAGAAAAAAATAGAGCAACTAAAAAAAAAACCCTAGAAGAAGAATGAATTGCCTCCTCCCCTTGTGTTAATTCTATTATATAGAGAATGGGGGAGAGAAGCTAAAGATTTTAGCTTCTAAAAAATTGATATTTTTTATCTTGTTGATGAGGTGGAGGAGAGAGAAGATAGAGAATTCTAGGAAGTGGGGAATCTCCAACAATTTTGCTTCCTTTTTTTTTTTTTTTCTCTCTTCTTCAAATGTGGGTAGCATATTGGATGATTTTTTTAATTATTATTTTTTCTTTTTTTTTCTTTTCCTATTTTTTCTCCCTTTTTTATTTTTCTCTTTATTTCCTTATTTCTCTCTCCTCTTGCGTAAGAAACCCTTTGACCAACCTCCTTTGAGTGATGAGTATGAAAGAGAAAATCTTCAAAAATAAAAACCTCAACAAAATGGCAGTTAAGAGGTTCGAACTTGAGACCTCCTAACAAGCAAGGGATTTTGCACACCACAACTCTCCAACTACGCTAGGTAGTTGTTGTTATCAAAAACGAATCTTCAATCACTTAAGGATGTAGTCCATCGATCCTTATTGCATTTAGAATATTCCTTATACCTTTAGAACAACTGCAGATGGGCTGGTTCCGCATTTCGGTTCAGTTCTAATCCATTATTCTTTTTCTGACCCGAAAAGAACAATCACTTGTATAGTTGACCAAACGAATGTGTACTTGCAATTAAACACATCCATCTTACTCAGAATTTCATCCTCTTCTCAACCATAAAAAGAAATAGGGTCTCTTTACATGTAAAATTGGAGATATAGCGCCCGATAGTCCTTAAAGCCTTAAAAATATAAAATCTGCAAAAAGAGAGTAAAACCCAAAGTAGCTCTATTCTAAATATGTAAAATACATGTTTTACTACCCAAGATTTCACACATAAATGTGCTCATCAGCCATCTAATTTGAGGTATGCCTTCCTAGGGTCTGACCAGACTCTTTCTATAATAATTTCCTTAAATTTAACTTCTAGCCAGGAAGAGGAGTTACTTAAAGTGTTAAAAGATAATAAGGAAGCCCTAGGTTGGACCATGGCTAATATCAAGAGTATAATTCCTTCTATTGTACAACATCATATACATCTTATGGAGGATTCCAAACCATTCACGAAACCTCAACGAAGAGCTAACCTTGTGATAATGGAAGTTATAAAGAAAAAGATCCTAAAATGCCTAGATCATGGAATAATTTATCTTATTTCTGATAGCTAATGGATAAGCCCAGTTCATGTAGTGCCCAAGAAGTCTAGTGTTATTGTAGTTCCTAATGCCAATAATGAACTGATTCACACTAGTGTTTAATCAGGGTGGAGAGTGTGCATAGACTATAGGAAACTTAATGTGGCAACCTGGAAGGACCACTTTCCATTGCCATTCATATACCAGATGTTAAAAAGGTTAGCGAGACATGAATATTATTTTTTTCTTGATGGATATTCTGGTTATAACCAGATCCTAATTGCTTTAGAGGACCAACATAAGACCACTTTTACATACCCATATGGAGCATTTACTTACAGACGTATACCCTTTGGGCTTTGTAAAGTCTCTGCTATGTTTCAACGATGCATAATGAGCATCTTTTTTGATATGGTCAAAAAATTCTTAGAAGTATTTATGGATAACTTTTTAATTCATAGGAATTCTTATTTTGAGTGTCTTCACTATCTTTCCCTAGTTTTAAAAAGGGGCATATCTAAGAATTTGGTTTTGAATTGGGAGAAATGCCATTTTATGGTTAAATCTAGTATTGTTTTAGGCCATGTAATATCCAAGGAGGGAATTAAGATAGATAGAGCCAAAGTGGATTCAATTGATAATTTACCACCTCCTCAATCTGTTAAGGACGTCCGGTCATTTCTAGGGCATGTAGCCTTCTATAGAAGGTTTATTAAGAACTTTAGTCAGTTAGCCTGACTTCTCACTTCATTACTTGTCAAAGATCAAACTTTTGAGTTTTCTAAAGAGTGCCTAGAATCCTTCAAGCAACTTAAGAAGGAGTTGACCAATGCACCTATTGTTTAACCATCTGTTTGGACTGAACCTTTTGAACTGATGTGTGATGCTTCAAATTTTACTATAGGAGTGGTTTTGGGTCAAAGGATTAATAAGTCACCCACTGTCATTTACTATGCTAGTAGGACCCTAAATGATGCACAACTCAACTATACAACAACTAAAAAATATTTTTAGTTGTTGTGTTTACACTAAAAAAGTTTCGGTCTTACTTAGTTGGGTCACATGTGGTGGTACACTGATCATTCCGCTCTTAGATACCTAGTTCAGAAGAAAGATGCAAAAGCCCTTCTCATTAGGTGAATTTTACTTTTGCAAGAGTTTGATTTGAAAATTAGGGATAAGAAAGGAGTTGAAAACTAGTTGTAGACCATTTATCCTGGCTTCTCAATTCCTTAGCTGTCGATTCTCCAGTCAACGAGAATTTTTCAAATGAATAATTACTTGTAGTGTCTAGTGAACTATGATTTACTGACATTGTCAACTTCTTAGTTTCAGGTGTGACTTCGGATCACTGGTCTTCCCAAGATAGGTATCGTTTCCTTTCCCAAGTTAAGCATTTCTTTTGGTAAGATCATTATATTTTTAAAGTTTATCTACATTGAGTGCCTGATCATGAGCAACACTCACTCTTATCTTTTTGCCATGATCATGCATGTGGTGGACACTTTGGACCTAAGAAGACTGCCACAAAGGTTCTCCAATGCGGATTTTGTTGGCCCACTCTTTTTAGAGATGCTTTTGATTTTTTCAAGGCTTGTCCCACCTGCCAGTCTTTTGGCCGTATCAATAAGAGGAACATGATGTCCCTCAATGCTATTTTGGTAGTTGAGATCTTTGATGTACGGGGGCATCGATTTCATAGGACCATTCCCTAATTTCTTTGAGAATTTATATATACTTTTGGCTATTGATTATGTTTCTAAATGGATAGAGGCCATACCTTGTAAATCTAATAACCACAAAGTGGTGGTCCAGTTTCTTAAAGAAAACATCTTTTCCCGCTTAGGTACACCACGTGCAATAATTAGTGATAAGGGTACTCATTTTTATAATTGACATTTTGAGGCCTTAATGAAAAAGTATGGCATCACCCATAAGTTATCTACTCCTTATCACCCCCCAAAATAATCACTAAGTGGAGGTGTCTACTAGGCAGATCAAACAAATCTTGGAGAAAACTATTAATCCCAACTATAAGGATTGGTCCCTTAGGCTCATTAATACCTTGTGGGGCCCATCGGACTACATTCAAGACCGACCTTAGTCAGTCTCCCTACCGTTTGGTGTATGAGAAAGCCTTTTACTTACCAGTTGAGTTGGAGCATAAGGCCTTTTGGGCCATCAAGAAGCTCAACTTTGATTTGTCTGATGTGAGAATTCATTATAGGCTCCAACTATCTAAGTTAGAGGAACTTAAGAATGATGCCTATGAAAGTTCTAGGATTTACAAGGAAAATACCAAAGCCTTCCATGATAAGCATATTTTGTGTAAATCTTTTACAATTAGTGATAAGGTCTTACTGTACAACTCTCGATTATATCTTTCCCCTGGTAAGCTTAGATCCTGATGGAATGGCCCGTTTATTGTCCATAATGTATATCCCCATAGGGCTGTGGAGATTCTGAATCTAGGAATAGGGTTAATTTTGAATGTTAATTGTCAACATTTGAAACCATTCCTCGAGTTTTCTACTACTGGTAGTGAAGAGGTCATGGATCTCCATGAACCTCTTTATACTGATCACTAACTTTTAATCAGGTATGATCCCCTTGCATTGTCTTTGCTTTTAATTCTTTCCAAGCATTGAGGACATTACATGACTTAAGTGTGGGGGAGGAAAACCAGTTTTTACTTTTTTCACTTTGTTTTAATTGTTTTTGTTTTTTGTTTTTGAGCTTGCTAAGAATGAAGTTCTACTTTGGATTTTGGTTAATGATCATACCATTCGATTGTTTGATGTGTGAAAATAAAATTTTTAATTAAGGTACACATTTTTAACGTATAAAAACCCTGTTGAGAAGAAAGAAGCAGGCATATGTCTTGAGATGAGACTTTCTTTTAAAAAATAAGAGACCCCTATTTTATGGTGTTGGACCATACGTAAGTCTTTGGTTTCCTTATACTCTTGATTTGGAGTTGGGACCTTATTTTTAATTTGGCATGAGTTGACAAATGCACAATTTTAAATGAAGTGTGAAATGTGGTATAAAGAAGAGTAAGAGTTGATTCCCTTGGAACTAGACAGGGCATTTCGCCTCAGGAAGCATGGTGACTTGATTGAAACTCTTACTGAGGAAACTTCTGGAAAGAAAAAAAAAACTCTCGCATCACTGTCTATGTGGGCATAAGCAAAAAGTGAAGCTACATAGTAACTTGTAACTTGGGTGTTTGGTGTTTGCTCCACCATTTCATTTAAGCCAAAAGTAGTGGAGTAGAATAGAGTTTATTAAGCAAAAAAAGGAGAAAAAAATATGCAAATGTCATTAATGCTTGGTAACATGTTTGGTAAAAAACATTCCAATGCCCTAGTCCTTGGTTCCCTATTTCTTCACAAGTGGTTTTGCCTTAAGATAAGAATGTTTTGGAAGAGACAAAGTGAGTTCCAAATTAAAAAATATGCTAGTGCCTGGAATTGATATGGGGTAATAAAAGCTCAAGTGTGGGGGTCCCTTGTCAGAGGAATTATCTTTGCTCCGGATCGGTATGGCCCTTACCTTTAGCCAAGGTTGGAATTGATTTATTCTGAATTTTGGGTGTATATTCATTGCAAACACCCACGAGACACAACTCATCCACTAGGGATGACCTAGGGGTTTAAAGTTTTATTGCACATACTAAGTGCAACCGTGATTACTACGAAAGTGAGTTAGGTTTTATTTATTTACATTTTAGTTTTTCTTTTCTTTTTGTTTTGCTCGAGTATTAGCAAAGTCTAAGTCTGAGGGAATTCTGATGAGCACATTTATGTGTGAAATCTTAGGTAATAAAGCATGCATTTTACATATTTAGAATGGAGCTACCTAGGGTTTTACTCTTTTTTTGCATGTTTTGTATTTTAAATGCCTTAAGCATTGTCGGACGTCATATCTCTACAACAACTACCTAGTGTAGTTGGTGAGCTATGGTGTGTAAAATTCCCTTGCTCACCATGAGGTCTCAATTTCGAATCTCATGATTGTCTTTTTTTTGGAGAATTTTGTTGAAGATTTTCTGTTTTTCACTCACTTAAAGCACTAAAGGCATAGAGGAAATTTTCACATCAAATTAGAAGATTGTCCAAATCTTCAAAGCGAGGAAAATCGTGGGAGGGGTTTCTTGCACAAAAAGAGAAAAAAAAAGGAAAGAAAAAAAGGGAGAAATAAATCTTGTCCAAATCTTTTCCCTCCTCTACATCATCACCAGAAGATTGTCCAAATCACACAAAGCAAGAAGGAAAATCATCCAAGGGAAAGAAAAAGAAATCGACCAATAAGGGTTGCGTAAGATTTGAAGCGAGGGAGAAAAAGAAGAGTGAAAAAAAGGAAAAAAAATGAGCAAAAAAATTATAGGGAATTTCTTCAAGTTTATTTCTCTCTTCTCTCTTCTCTCTCTTCTCTCTCCTCCACCTTAACATTTTTTGTTTCAAAAGATCTCACCTACCAATTGTGGGTTTCTCCCTTTTAGGAAAGAGAAATTTGTTATCATACCTCCCTATTCCCTATAAATACAACTCATGTAAGAGGAGGGGGGACACTTCATTCTTCTTCTAGGGTTTTTCTTTTTTTTTTAGTTGCTCTCTCTTTCTCTCTCTCTCTCTCTCTCTCTCTCTCTCACTCTCTTTAGTTTTAGCTCTTCTTTGTTTTTGCTTTAATCACTTTTGTAATAGCTTTTTATTTCAATTAATGCATGCACACTTTTATCTTTATTCGGCCTTTTATGTTTATGATTTATGTAATGGAGTTGTAATTTTTAAGTTATAGTTCTAGGCTAGATCTAGGTGACAAGATCACAAGCCATGGAGCATCTCTTTTTCAAGTTTAGTTTTTTTTTTTCAAGATTTATTTTCTCCAGGCCTAGAAATTTCAGATTTGGTTCATTTTAGATCTAGTTTTTAGGGTTGGCAGTATCTTAAATCACCCAAGCTCTCAAGTTCAAGCATTGATTCAGGTAGGTAGGCTTCTTCAAAAGTCTTCTGTCCCCCCTTTCACTCCCTCTTCTGACTGCCCTTTCTTTCTTAATTTAGGATTTTAGTTGTTAAATTATTGCTTTCCCTTTACCCCAAGGTTCATGGCTAGTATATGTGTTGGCTTTACCCCTCCTAGCCATAGAACCATCATTTTATTGTTTTTATTTTAATTACCTCCCTTTCCCTAAAGCCAATTAGAGTAACCCTTGTAAGAGTGACTCTCTGGTCAAGTAGGGAAGCTCATATTATGATGCATACCTTGAGCTAAGTAGAAACTTGCTTGTGAGCCTCTCTCTAGGTTTATCCCCTTTCTTTTACTTTATTTTTATTTCAGCATTTTTTTTCTTCATTGCTTTTTAATTGCGTGGATTGTTTATTTTTAGTTATTTATTTAATTAATTTTAATTGTGTGGCTTGTGTATTTAAATTCTTAGATGATGAATGGTTAGGACGTTATTTTAGATACATATGTTGAGGATGGTAGTTAGAATTAGATCACAACCAATAACCAGTTCACTTTCGTATTATTAAAAGAAGCAAAAAATAAAGTAGCTACTCTCCCTATGTTCAACTCGTAGCTACATTGATCCATACGCTTGCAATTACATTTTAAATCCTAATAGTATACCTGTCAGGGCATAGAAACACAAGGGCATTATAGTGATCTCATTGATAGGAAGATGGAAGGAGTGAGTACTCGGCCACCACTGCTCCATCAGGGCCCCCGCCAATACTTGGCTGAACTTTCTAGTCTCTATGGAAACCAATCGACTCAGGTATGATGAGTTAACCATCTCCTTCACTGTAAAGGGGCGCATCCTGTACCAACCTCGAGCTGTGTTTGGGTGGCCATATCTTGCCAAGGTCGGTGGTACTTTCCCATCATGCTTTTTTAAAATAAATAAATAAATAAATGATAAAAAATGAATGATAGGAGAAAGCAAAAAAAATAAAGAATGAATAAAAATTTTAAAAATAATAATAATAATAATAAAATGCAAGGACTTACCCATGAACCCTATACTGAGTTACAAACATGATTCTGAGTGTTGTGAAGTTGTGAGGGTAGCGGCCAGAGATGGATGGGCTATACATCCCCGTCCTCTCTCCTCTCTCTCTCTTCACCTTTATGGCGAGGAGGAGGGGGTTCGAGTCGTGTGTGCTTCACTTACTGGCCTCACACTATCGTATCACCACTTGGAGATACTTGGAGGCCTCTTTTGTAAGAGTATAAAATTCTTTTGATGATGGTCCAATTCGGGGACTAGGATCATGCAAACGGGGTTTGGAGTCACCACCTAGGGTTATGGGCCTAGGACCAGGGGGTGGGCCCGATTCCTGAGAAAAGGGCCCAAAATTTGGTTTGGTCTAGAGATTAAGGGTAAGTATCAGGTTACAAAGTTGGGAAGGTGTTAAGCACCCAATCTGCCCGATTCAACGGGTCTTTTTGCTAGATGCTTGAGAATGAACATTTTTCACAATTATTACTATTTCACATGTATGGCTAAGTTATCACACCTATATACATTAATTGAATTCAAACTATTATATACACTAAAACAAGGCTTATTAGATATCTACATTATGCTTAAATAAGGAGAGAGATTATACCCGAATTTGACCCCTGTTTCAGGTCAAGAGGGGTGGGGCCCAGATTGTACTGGCTCAGACTGTCTTTTGGATTCTCCTGGCTCAGGGGAAGATGGTTTTGACCTCCAACTTTCTTTCTTGAGAGATGCTGATTGTGATAGTATTTGGATAGAGTTTTAGCTAGGAATGGTCGCTTTCGGATTTGGATTCGGACAGAGCTTTAACTAGAGAAGGCTATTTTTGGGCTTAGGCTGAGGTGGCACTTCGGTAGAGCTTCTACTGGGAATGGCTATTTCTGGGCTTGGGATGAGGTGGCACTCTGGCAGAGCTTCTGCTGGGGATAGGATAAGGGAGGGCTATGCTGAGGTGGCACTTCAATAGAGCTTCCACTGGGAATGGCTATTTCTGAAAAGAAATGGGCTGACCTAAAAATAGATTGAAGAACTCCAAAGTCCCTAAGAACACTTTGAAGATCTAAACAAAATTTCAGATCTTAACAAAGATCTCTTCGTAGAGCCGAAGAACCTCAAAAAGTGGGGGTTTCTATCTCAAGAATGCCCAAGAATGCTCAAGAACACTCAAGGGAGGTGGCTCAAGAACATACTATTTTTGGCTAAAAACTGGATTTAACTTGGAATTTGGATTGAAGATCTTCAAGATCCCGAAGAACACTTCAAAGATCCGAATGAGTTTTTAGATCTTAACGAAGATCGCTTCGAAGATTAGAAGAAAATCAAGAGGGGGGAGGGGAGGAAAATCTCACTTTGAAAGGGGATTCTGGTCTATTGGTGTGTTTTCTTCTAAGGGAAGGGGTGTATTTATAGTTTTTTTTCAACCAAATATGGGAGGGGGAATCCCTTTATCCAATGGATGAAAGGGGAGCTCTTGCCTAAAATGAAGAGATAGGATTTTTGTCCAATGAGTAAAGGGGGGTTTTAAAGGCATATTTGGTGGGGAGGGTTTTTGTCCAGTGGGTAAAAGGGGTTTTCAGAAAAAATGGGAGGAGAGAAATTTTAGCTGGAAAAAGTGATTTTCAAAAAAAAGGAGAGAGAAACTTTAGCTAAAAAAAGGTGATTTTTAGAAAAAAAAATGGGAGGAGAGAGAAACTTTAGCCGAAAAAGGCAGTTTTCAAAAAGCGAGAGGAGAGAGAAAGTTTAGCCAGAAAAAGTAGTTTTCATAAAAGCGGGAGGAGAGAGAAATTTTAGCCAGAAAGGATAGTTTTTAGAAAAATAGGAGGAGAGAGAAAGTTTAGCCAGAAAAGTCAGTTTTCAAAAAAGTGAGAGGAGAGAGAAGGTTTAGTAGAAAAAGCAATTTTTTGAAAAGCAAGAGGGAAAGAAAGTTTAGTTGGAAAATATAGTTTTTTGAAAAGTGAGAGGAGAGAGAAGGTTTAGCCAAAAAAGGTAATTTTTAAAAAAGCGAGAGGAGAGAGAAGGTTTAACCGGAAAAGGTAGTTTTTGAAAAAGCAGGAGGAGAGAGAAGGTTTAGCTAGAAAAGGTAGTTTTCAAAAAAAAAAACAGGAGGAGAGAGAAGGTTTTGGCAGGGGCGGGTGATGTCACGGGTGAGCGAATGCATGGGTATGCGGGCATATGTACAAGGCATGCAGCAGGGGCTTACATAGTATGTATGGCGTGCAGTGTGCGATGGGGGCATGCACAGTATGCGGCGGGGCCGCGCACGCTGTACGACGGGGGTGCGCACAGTGTGTGATAGGGTTGGGCTGGCTAGGGTTGGCTGGCTTGACTAGGCTTGCTGGCTGGCTTAGCTTGCTAGCTAGGTGGTTGGTGTGCTGACATGCGCGCGAAAAAAATGTGATTTTCTAGAGAAGGTTGTGGGAGATTCGTTGATCTGATTTTGGCATACCATATATCATTGGAGTCGTATTCTGAGCACCATCCATCTATATGGTCATCTTAACAGGATTCCTTCATATATAAAAAGCCAAAATTAGACCCCTTCCCTCCCATGCGGGGATTTTTAGGGTTTCAGAGGTGGGAGTGTTTTGGGGTTATCTAGGTAGGTAGGAGATGAATTTTAGGGTATTTGGGTTAGGTGACGGGTTTTTCCAGGTTTTCAGCTGGACTGTCCTTGTGCGCGGCACATGTGTGGGAAGGCGTGATTTTTCAAGGATGATTGCCAGAGATCTGTTGGTCCAATTTTAGCATATCATATATCATCGGAATCGTATTTTTAAGTACTATTCATCTATATGGTCATCTTGACTAGATTCCTTCATATATGAAAAGTCAAAATTAGACCTTCCTCTCTCCTACATGGGGATTCTAGGGTTTTGGGTAGGGGAATGTTTCCATCAGCATCTCTATCGGTCGGAAGTCGGAAGTCTCGCCCAAGATCCATATTTCATCATGACCAGAGGAAGGTGACAAAATTGGGTGTCTACAGAAGTGTCTTTTTGGAGTACTAGTCCCCAAGGCCCTCATCCCCTTGAGAAGAATTGCTACAACCATCCAACTGAACCTCTCCACAAGTCTTTCTCTTTCTTCTCTCAGCCATATTTCCCAAAATCACAAAGAACCCCAAGAAGTTCCATAATTTACAAAGAAGCCCAAAAAGATGTCAAATTCTCCAAATGACTCCTTCCTCAAGAACTATGAAGATCTTCAAAAGGAAGATGAAGAACTTCAAAGGAAAATTTGAAGATCTTCGGAAAAAATTTCAAGAAACACAAAAAAATGCAAAAAGGTTCAAATCTTCGAGAAAATTCCAAAACCCAAGCTCACTCACTCACAAATAGTTCCCAACTCAAGAAACTTAGAATAGTGAGTGAACAAGAGGGGGGACCATTTTATGGTTAAAAAAACACATGAAAGTGGAAGGTGAAATTGGTAGGTAAAAGTGGAAGGTGAAATCAAAGTAAAAAAATTAAAGCTAAAAGATTCCAAATCAAAAGCCAAAATTCAAAGAGATTCCAAATCAAAGTCAAAATCAAAGCTCAAGGATTCCAAATCAAAAGCTAAAAATCAAAATTCAAAGATTCTAAATCAAGAGCCAAGTTTTCAAGATTCAAGGGCTTAAATGTAAGATCTCAATCTCATTGAACCGGCCCTAGGTGGCCCGATTTCATTGACCTAGCCCCAGGTGGCCCGATTTCATTGAACCAGCCCCGGGTGGACCAATTGTATTTACCTGGACCCAGGTGACAGAATTTCATTGACCAGGCCCCAGGTGGCCCAATTACATTGACCCGGGCCCAAGTGGCCCAATTTCATTAACTCGGCCCCAGGTGCCTAATTTTATTGAACTAGCCCCAGTGGCCCCATTTCATTGAACCGGCCCCAGGTGGTCTAATTTCATTGAACTGGCCCCAGGTGGCCCAATTGCATTTACCTGGCCTTAGGTGGCCCAAGTTCATTGAACCGGCCCCAGGTGGCCCAATTTCATTTACCCGGCCCAAGGTGGCCCAATTTCATTGAACCGGCCCCAGGTGGTCCAATTGCATTTACCTGGCCCCAGGGGGCCCAGTCTCTTTTATCTAGCCCTAGGTGGCCCAATGTCATTAATCTGGCCCCAGGTGGCCCAATCTCTTTGAATCTATTCCGAGTGGCCCGATCTCATTATTGATTTCCTTAGACTGGCACATGGAAGCCCGGTAAAGAAAAAAGACAAAGATCAAATACTAACATCTTTTACAGGATTGAAAGAGTAGTGAATTTTTTCTTGTAAATCAGCAGCCCAGATAAGTCTCAAACTTCAAAGTAGTTAAAAGACATTACCTGTTGTATGTTTCAACTCCGTTATTAATGAGCAAAATGACAGCATCGTTCTTTTCTTTGCCCTTCGGCCTTTGGCACAGGCCTCAACCTAAGAGGGGCATTCTGTAGATGCCCAATTTTGTCACCCCCTCCGACTATGATGAATTGTGGATCTTAGACGTGACTTCTTGCTTCCGATCAATAGAGATGATAATTGATTTAGGAAACCCAGAAACACCTCCTACCTAAAAAACCCTAGAAATCCTACGTGGGAGAAAAGAGGGTCCAATTTCAAATTTTATATATGAAGGAATCCGATCAGGATGACTGTATAGATGGATAGTACTAGAAAATACAATTCCAATGATATATGGTACGTCAAAATCAAACCGTCTGATCTGTCAAAATCTACCATGTGCTGTGAACCACGGCCAGCACCCCACATGCACCCATGTATGCCCCGAACACCCCTGCGCAGCCCTTTTGCACCCATGCCTACCATGTGCCGTGCACCGTAGTCAGCCCCCCACATGCACCCATGCATGCCCCGAACACCCCTGCGCAACCTTGTGTGCCATTGTCAATGGCCAAAATACATGTTCTGCAGACCTGGTGGGTGAAGAAATTTCCTCTTCACCCACTTGTGGTCCTAACCTTGTCCAGCTAGCATACCCTACTCCGCAACCTCCGGTTGGCCCAAAAAGATATATTCTCACTTCATGGGCCCAAAAAAAGACTCACTTTTCCTATTAGTCCCAAAAACCATCTCCTACCCCATCAGCCCAAATTTTCATTTTTTCCATCCCATTTGCTTAAAAGAACCATTTTTTTCTACCATTGGCCAAGGGAATTCCCTTTCTCTCCTCATTGGTTCAAGAATCCTATAAATATCCCCTCCCTTTGATTTTTCACAATACAATACCACAACATCCAAGCCTCCAAGTGAGCATCCTAGGAAGAGAAGCTCTGCCCTCTCTCCTCCCCTTCCCCCCTTGAGATTTTCAAGTCTTTGGAGAGATCTTCATAAGTTCTTCGGATCTTCAAAGTGTTCTTTGGGCCTTCGAAACTTTTTAATCCTTTTTCTTCTTTGAGTGAGATTTTGGTTAGAAGAAATTCTCCCTTAGTCCCCTAGCCCCTCTTGAGGTTCTTCTAGTCTTCGTGGAGATATTCGTAAGATCCAAAGTGTTCTTCGGGCCTTCGAAGTTCCTCAATCCTTAAGATTAGCCTATCCCCAGCGGAAGCTCTGCTGGAGTGACACCTCAGCCTAGCCCTCCTATAGCCTATTTCCAATGGAAGCTCTGTTGAATTGACACCTCAGCAAAAATCCAGAAGTAACCCCTCCCTAATAGAAGCTCTGTCGAATTAATACCTCAGCCCAAAACATGAAGGTAACCGTTCCTAGTCGGAACTCTGTCCAAATATCACCACAGTCAACATCTCTTGAGAAAGGAAGTTGGAGGTCAAGACCATTTTCCCCTGAGATAGGAGAATCCAAAAAATAGCTCGTGCAAGTACTAACTAGGGGTTCCACCCCTCTTGACTCAAAACAGGAGCTTAGGTATAATTTCTCAATAGAATTAGCACAATATAGACTTTATATAGACCTTGTTTTAGTGCATATAGTTATTTAAATTCAGTCGATTTAAATATGTGTGATAACTTAGCCAAGCATGCAGAATAAGAATAACTGTGGAAAATGTTCGTTCTTAAGCATCTAGTAGGAAGGCCAGTTGAACCGGGTAGATTGGGTGCCTAACACCTTCCTAGCTCAACAACCTAACACTTACCCTAAATCTCTGGACCAGACCAACTTTTGAGACCTCTTCTTAGGAATTGGGCCCACCCTTAGGTCCTAGGCCCATAATCCTAGGTGGTGACTCCAAAGCCTTTTGCATAATCCCAATCTCTGTATTAGACCATCATCAAATCCCCGTCTTGAATGATGAACTTTACACTCTTATAAAATAGGCCTCCACATATCTTCAAGCGGTGATACGACGGTGCAGGGCCTGCAGGGTAAGCACACACAACACACCCCTCCCTCATGAAAGAGAAAGAGAGGAGAGAGAGGATGGAATAGATGCAAGTCCTTTGCCCCCCAAAGGGGAAGAGAGATCTCATTTCTGTCCGCCACCCTCATAAAATGCAAAGTAACCTAGAGAATGTAGCCTACCTCCTTGAGGCCCCGAACCCCATATGCTAACAGATCTAGGGTTTGCAGAAGGTATGCGTAGGCAGCCCACCCCAATCCTATGAATCGGCCTCCAGAATATTCTAGAAGAGGGCCACCATACGGATGTCTACTCTACCCTAGATGTCGCTGAAAAGACACTATGCCACAGCAAATAGAAGGAAGGAGCGAGTTGACCTCGGTTCACCCTCAGCTCTTTTCTTATCTAGTGGCCACTGATCACACCTAGGTGGACATGCATCTCGTCTACCTCAATCTCAATACCTGTCAAATCTGTAAACTCCCATGTTGTCAAAGTCGCAGGAAGAGAGAGGAGCCTCCATCCAAAAGGTATGCTAGTCATAGTATAGAACCACAAGGGTATGATGGTGATCTTGCCAGTAGGAAGGTGAAAAGAATGGGTGCTTGGCCACCATCGCTCCACCAAGGCTCCCGCCAATGCCAAGCTAAATTTTTTAGTCTCCAGCGAGGCCAAGCGATGTAGGTAAGTAGAATCTACTTGCCCCTTTACCTTATGAGGAAGCATTTCATACCTTTCCTGGACTACATTTGGATGGCCATACTTGGCCAAGGTGGGAGGTACTCCCTCATTGTGCTCTTAAAATAAATATAAAAATGAATAAAAAATAAATAAATGCAATATATATAAAATAATGTAGAGAAAAGGAAAAGACTTACCCATTTACCCCCACATTGCATTACATATGTGGTCTCGAGTCTTGTGAAGTGTCAGCTTGATATACCAGCCTGCTGGACTATCATCCCATGAGAGGATGTACTACATCTCTCTCCAATACCCATTCAGATCTCTTCTGGAGTCCTCCTCTTTCTTCTTTCGGCCATATTTATCAAAAATTACAAAGAATCCCAAGAAGTTTTACAATTTGTAAAGAGGCTCGGAATGACTTCAAATTCTCCAAATGGCCCCCTCCTCAAGAACTATGAAGATGAAGAAGATGAAGAACTTCGAGAAAAACTTAAAGATCTTCGAAGAAATTTGAGAAAACTCGAAGAAATGTAAAAAACTTCAAATCTTCGAAAAAACTCAAGAATCCAAGCTCAGTCGCTCACGAATTGTTCTAAACTCAAGAAAATTGGATTGTGCAAGGGTAGCGGCCTGAAAAATGCGTATGTGTTCCTCCCCTGTGGGGCAGGGGAAGGAAAAGGCTTGCATCGATTTCGTCCTCTCTCCTCTCTTTTTTATGTGAGGGAGGGGTTTGTGTCATGTGTGCTCACCTGCAGGCCCGCACCGTCGTATCGGCCCTCGATGATGCATGGAGGCCTATTTTGTAAGAATGTAAAATTCATCATTCGAGACGGGGGTTTGATGATAGTCCAATATGGGGACAAGGATTAGACAAATGGGGGTTTGTCGCCACTTAGGATTATGGGCCTAGGACCTGAGGGTGGGCCCAACTCCTGAGAAAAGTGCCTAAAATTTGGTTTGCTCTAGAGATTTAGAGTAAGTGTCAGGTTATAGAATTGGGAAGGTGTTAGGCACCCAATCTACTCGGTTCAACTGGTCTTCCTACTAGATGCTTATGACCGAACATTTTTCACAGTTATTACTATTCCACATGTATGGCTAGGTTATCACACATATACATTGACTGAATTTAAATGATTATATACACTAAGACAAGGTCAATATAAAGTCTACATAATGCTAATTTGGGTAAGAAATTATACTTGATCTTGACCCCTGTTTCATGTCAAGAGGGGTGGGCCCTTGATTAGTATCAGCTCGGACTGTCTTTTATATTCTCCTAGCTCAGGGGAAGATGATCGTAACCTCCAACTTCTTTTCTTGAGAGATGTTCACTGTGATGGTATGCGGACAAAGTTTCGGCTAGGAATGGTTACTTTCAGATTTGGATTGGGATAGAGCTTCGGTTAGGGAAGGCCATTTCTGGATTTGGACTCAGACGGAGCTTCAGCTAAGGAATGCTATTTCTTGGGTTTAGGATGATGTGGCACTCTAGCAGAGCTTCCGCTAGGGATAGGCTAGGGGAGGGCTAGGCTAAGGTGACACTTTGGAAGAGCTTCCGCTGGGAATGGCTATTTCTAGAAAGATTCCAGGGACACTTGGACAGAGCTTCCGCTAGGAACTGCTATTTTTGGAAAGAAATGGATTGACTTAAAACTGGATTGAAGATCCCCAAAGCCCTGAAGAACACTTTGAAGATCAGAATAGAGCTCTGGATCTTGACAAAGATCTCTTTGTAGACCGAAAGAACCTGAAGGGGGGAGGGATTTCTATTTCTAGTAAAGCTCAAGAGCACTCAAAGGGGGAGGCTAAGAACATACTATTTTTGAAAAAAACTGGACTGGACTTAAGAACTTGGATTGAAGATCTTCAAAGTCCCGAAGAACACTTCGAAGATTTGAATAAGATTTCGGATCTTAATGAAGATCGCTCCAAAGACTCAAAGAAAATCAAG
Source organism: Macadamia integrifolia (assembly GCF_013358625.1). Lineage (NCBI taxonomy): Eukaryota > Viridiplantae > Streptophyta > Magnoliopsida > Proteales > Proteaceae > Macadamia > Macadamia integrifolia. The sequence continues at coordinate 12,179,592 of NC_056560.1, forward strand.
AGGGGGAGGGGAGGAGGAGAGAGGGTTTCACTATTATGGAGTGAGGTGGGGTTTGTTGGTGTCCAAAATCCAGAGGGGGGTATTTATAAGATTTTCGGGCCAATGGGGTGGAGGGAGAATTTTTAACCAATAGACAAAAGAGCGTTTTTGGGCTAAAATGGGTAAAGAGGGCTTTTATCCAATGGAAAAAAGGAGTTCTTGGACTAAAATGGGTGAAGAGGGCTTTTATCCAATGAAAAAAATGGGTTTTTTGGGAGAGGATTCTCGGCTAAAAAGTGGGTTTTTGGTCACCCACCGGATCAGTGGAATGGGTGTGCAGGTAGTGGAATTAGTGTGTGGCTCCTAGCACACAGGCAGTGGCATGGGTGTGCGGGCAATGGCATTGGTGTGCGGCATATGGCATGAGGGCAGTGGCATAGGTGTGCGGGCAGTGGCATTGGTGTGCAGCACATGGAGCGTGAGGCAGCATGCACATGGGCACAGGCAGTAGTAGGGGCTAGGCAGCACCCATGCATGGGCTACAGCCAACGTGGGCACAAGGGCTGCAGCTAGAGTGGGCACGCGGGTTGTAGCCAACGGGCACGTTGGTAGGAGCCAACAGGGGCCCGTGCGCAAGGCTTTGCATGCTAGCCTACTAGCTAGCACACATAACACGCATGCAGGTAGGGCTGGCTGGGCAGCAGCCAGCGTACACGATCACTAATTTTTCTATCGATGATCATAGGAGATTTGATAGTCCAATTTTGACGTGCCATATATCATCAAAATTGTATTTCCTAGCACTATCCATCTGTATGGTCATCTTAACCAGATTCCTTCTTATATCGAAAGTCAAAATTAGACCCTCCTCTCTCCCGCGTGGGGTTTCCAGGGTTTTTAGGTAGTCAAATGTTTTTGGGTTTTCTTAGTCCATCATCTCTGTTGATCGGAAGTTGGAAGTCACGTCCAAGATCTACATTTCATCGCAGCCAAATGAGGGTGAAAAAATTGGGTGTCTACAGAATGTCCCTCTTTGGTCGAGGCCTGTGCCAATAGCTGAAGGGAAAAGAAAAGAACGACCTCATTTTTGTCACCTGGAGCATATACTGCCATCATTTTGCTCATCAATGTCAGATTTAAACAATCCAATAGATAATATCGTTCAACTACTTTAGAGTTTTAGGACTTACCTAGGCGGCCGATTGTAGAAAAGCAATTCGTTGCTCTTCCAATCTGCAAAAGATGTTAGTACTTTGATCTCTGGATTTTCTTTGGCTAGGCTTTACATGTGTCGGTATGGGAAATTTGGTCCCCAGGCTAGGTCTTTCGAGCCAATTTGGACTATATGAGACCATCAGTTACAAGAAAAGAATTCGCTGCTCTTCCAATCTTACAATAGGTAAAAACATTTGATTCTTTGATTTTCCTTAGCTGGGCATCACATGTGCCAATTCAGGGAATTTTGTCTCCCGACTGGGTTTTTTTTAGCCAATCTGGACTATCTGGGACCGTCTGTTACAAGAAAGGAATTTCTGCTCTTCCAATCTTACGATAGGCAAAAACATTTGATTCTTTGATTTTCCTTAGCTAGGCTTCACATGTGCCAGTTCAGGGAATTTGGTCTCCAGGTTGGGTTTTTCGAGCCAATCTGGACTATTTGGGACCGTCAATTACACGACAGGAATCGCTGCTCTTCCAATCTTAGAACAGGTAAAAACATTTGATTCTTTGATTTTCCTTAGCCGGGCTTCATATGTGCTAGTTCAGGGATTTAGTCTATGAGATCGGGTCACTTGGAGCCGACACAAAGAGAAATGACCCTCTGGGGCCGAGTAAATGCAATTGCACCATCTGGGGCCGGGTCAATGAAATTGTTTCTCTTCTTAATTTTCCCTTGATTTCCTAATTTTTGGTTCTTTGATTTAGAACCTTGCTTTTACTATTGATCTTACTTTTTGCTTTTTACCATTGATTAGGAATTCTTACCTTTATCATTGATTTTTCTTTTACCATTGATCTTGCTTTTTTGCGTTTTACATTTTACCATTGATTTGGAATTCTTGCCTTTATCATTGATTTTTCTTTTTTGCTTTTTACCCTTGATTTGGAATCTTGCCTTTATAATTTATTTTGCGTTTACCATTGATCTTGCTTTTTGCTTTTAACCTTGAATTTTGACCATAAGAAATTCTTTTACTCATCAATAAAGATTTGACCTCTTTTTCAGGTGATATAATTTCCACCTAGCACATGAATTTGAATTTTACCTACGTTTTGATTTTTACTTTCCATTTTTCATGTGAATAATTTTCACCTACCACCAAAATAATTTTGAGTAAGGAACTTTGATTTGCACCTTGGGATTGAAATCTAATTTTTTTTTTGTTTGGAAAACAAATTTTTTCCTATAAAATGGTCCCTTTTCCCTTGTTCATTCCTCATTCTAACTTTTCTAAGTGAAGTGAGTGGGTTTGAGTTTCTGGAACCTTCAAGTTTTTCTTGAAATTCTTCATCTTGTTCTTGAGGGAGGAGTTATTTGGAGAATTTGATATTCTTGTGGATTTTTATGTAAATTGAGAAACTTTTTTGGGGCTTCTTACAAATTGGGAAACTTCTTGGTTCTTTTTGTGATTTTGGAAGATATGGCTAAAAGAAGAAAGATAAAGACTTGTGGAGAAATCCAGCTGGAGAGTTGCAGTAGTTCTTCCCACAGGGATGAGGGCCTAGCTAATTAGTACTCCGGGCAAACTCTTCACAGTAGTCAGAACCGCATCTGCAACCCCGTATGGGGCTCTTGGGTAAGTCTTTACATTTCATTCATTATTTTGACCATCTTTTATTTTTGTTTTGTTTTTTATTTTTTATTTTTATTTATCTTTTATGTTTTTTTTGTTTTATTTTGTTTTATTTTCTTTATTTCCATTAGCACGAGGAGAGGGAACCACCTACCTTGGCCCTGTATAGCCATCGGAACATGGTTTGGTCAGGTATAGGATACTTCCTCGTAAAGTGAGAAAAATAGTTGATGCATCATACCTGTGCCAATTAGCCCTTGTAGAGACCCGGAAGTTCAATCTGGCACTGGTGGGGGCCCTGATGGAGCGGTAGTGGCCGAGTACTCATTTTTTTCATCTTCTTGTTGGCGAGATCACCATCATGCCTCTGTGCTTTTATGCCTTGACAAACATTCCATTTGGGGGTAGACCCATGGGCCCTACTTAGGATTCTGACTATCAGGGAGTTTGCAGACTTGACAGGCCTTACCATTGCGACTGACCAAACACATATCCATCTAGGGGAGATTAGTGCTCGATGGTGGAAAATCGGCTTGTGGATAAACCCTGGCAATATGGACTAGGTGGCCTATTCTTTCTTGCTATTTGCCGTGGGTCAGTGCCTTTTTAGTGACCTCCGAGGGGGAGTAGACATTCTCCTCGTATTCTTCCTCTAGAATCTTGGAGAGATAGATTTTTGGGACTGGGGTGGGGCCGCCTATGCATACCTCTTGTAGACCCTAGACCTGTTGTCATATGGAGACCGAGGTCTCAAGGGAGCAGGCATCATTCTTTCGGTAATTTTCCTTCTTGTACTTATTCCCTTTCATTCATTTGAATTGCACTTCCTCACTTTGATCTCTTGAAACAGCCTTGGTGCTTTGAGCACTTGGGGACTATAGCTCCTAGACTGAGGGATCCTTAGGCATTCTTCTTCCCCATAGCCATGAGGTGGGGAGACAATCAGGTGATCAGGGCTCGGCCCCATCCTCCAGGGACCACTGCTCGTTCTCTTTTGAACGATCTCATGGAGGTATGCCATATTTGACACTGAAATTCCTTTTATCATGTGCTATACTTACTTTTCCTTGGATTTGCAGGTCACTTGGAGACCATTCCAGTGCCTATTATTTTCAGATTCTGAAGGAGTCACATTGGCTAGACACTTATCTGAGACCCGAGTCCTTTTTCGGGACATATTGGGGCCACGTCTAGTATCTGGGAGAGAGTGTAGTACCCCAATGGCCGGATGTCAAGTCACGCTTCTCTCCCGGTCTTCCTCCATCCACTATGCACTGCCCAAAGATCATTCCTGCAGACAAATTGGAGAGTTTGGCTAATAAAGTATGGGATGACTTATTCTTTAACCGGGATAGGGACTACAAAGCCTTCTTGGAGGAGGAGACAGTATGCACCCCTTTTGGTCCATGGCCTAGTGGTATGTTGCCCTTTCTTGAGTATTTCCTTCAAATTATTTCTTGTTTTGGTTTCGATTGATGTTCTTTCAAGAGAGAGCATGACGTGTAGATCCTTCTACTGTTCGATCACACATCAATGCTATTGATCCTTCACAAGCGGGACCCTCTACTAGTGTAGGTGGGTCTCTCAGAGTTACTAGCATCCCCTTCTGTGGCTTCCTTGCTTGGAACTATCCCAATGCAGCCAACCCCTGTCTCCCTCATCTTCTGGAGCAGAAAACAGATGTAGTTGCTTCCCTTGGGCTACCCATTCCTTATGACTTTGTGAGTATTTGATCATCCTTCAATTGAATCTTGACTTCCTTTGGTTGATATGCTTTTTCTCATGTGTCTCTGGAGGTCTATTCTAAGATCATAAGGATGCATTATAGCCTGTGCAAGGCAATGGTTGCCAAGGTATTTCATACTTTCCCCTTTTTCTTTTGCCCTTCTTCTTTCATTATTCTTCTTCTTGATCCTTTCCTCTATTCCTTAGGATGGGAGGATTGCCGCCTTGGAGAGCCAATTTAGTTCCTATGAGCAGGAAATTGCATAGCAGGATGCATTAATTCAGGACATGACACAGAAGCTAGAGCAGACTGGAGTAGCATCCATGGGTTTCCCAGTACTCCATGGGGATAATTCTGAGTATGGTTCAAATGATGACTTTTGACCCATAGGGATTTGTTCCTGTATTTCCTACAAACACAAACACATGTATATTTTCCTTTTTCTTTTTCCCTCCCCCTTGTTTGTTCATCATTTTATTTTAGCAACTTACGAATGAAATCATATCTTTGGTACAAAGAAAACCTTTTCTTTTTGTTTATGGTTTGCAATGTTTAGGTATAATCAATTCTATGACTCAAGTCATAATTAGAATAATTAGGACAACACGAGCACCCAAATATTTTCTCATTCTATTACTAAGTGAATTACATGAAAAGGGGAATGATTTTCCTACCATAGACAGGATAGGTGAGCAACAAGGAGGGGAGACAACTCTTGAGGTGGGTGAAAATTCACTAACTCCTCTGGGTCCATCACCTTAAGCCCATATTGTCAATCAATGTATGTAGGCAAACAGAAGGATGCATGAGTCAATCCTATAAACCTGACATAATTATAGCCAGGGGTGGTCTTCATAAAAAAAATTTCTTGTGGCCTCCCTGGGCACCTCCATACGATATCTTGCACAATCCTTTCCTACAGGTACTTCTCCCAATCAGTGATAAGGTTAAATTCCATAACGTCCCTCTTGTCTGGTAGTAAAGAGCTTCGAGTGGGCCTCCTTTTAATGGAAACTTCAGCTTCTCAAGGAGCCAAATCTGAAAAATAGTAGGAATCCCTTGATAATGATCTAATCCAAACCTATGGCCATGACTCATGTCATCAAATCCCTTGAGTGTTTTTATAAGGACCATAGGGATGATGTCACCTCCTTCCTTCAACTATTTTACCACCTCAATTAGCACGGGCAGTGCACCACGTTTGGGGGTTTGGAGAACATAACGAGCTATCATGCAAAGTAAATAAGCATCTTGTGATCTCTAATGATGGATTCCTCCCATTGGTAGATATTGGATGAAGATCTGGGCCACTTTCAGAATGTCAATCTTCCCATACCTGACAAATTGCTTCACTCCTCTTCTTTCCATCAGAAGAAGTCTTGAATTTTCTCTGAATAATATTTCTGCAAGGGTGGTTAGAACATCCTGTCTTTGGGTGGGGATAACATACAAACCAGGAATTCTTTGAGAGTTGGAAAGATCTCTACTAATCCAAACCGAAATATATATAGGTTGGCATCCCACTATTGAGAAACCTACTGGAGTAATCGATGATGTAATTTCACACATCTGATCGGACGGTGGAATGATACATTCATAGATTCCAGCAATCTTAGTGCCCTCATGTTCATGTCTAAGGTGCATTTCCTCAACATCTCATCTAACGAGCTCATGTCTTTTCCTAAAACCATCACAAACAAAAGAGATATGATGATTTATCAAAGCATTACTCATTAGCTAATGACTCAAACAATCCTTTACTATTGCTGCATCAAGCACTTTTTTTTTGACTAATCAAGGATGGAGAATAAATTGGCCTTGATAAACTAGTGCCAGGTGGTGATTTTCCTTTAGGGGATGGAATCTTGGATAAGGGTTTCATGAACCATAGGTGAATGACAGAAACCTAATGGCCTTACATGCCAAATGGCGTTTCTTGGGGAATAGAATCCTGGATAAGAAGTGACGGGCCAATGGGTGGATGATAGATACTTAATGGCCTTGTATGCCAAATGGCGATTCTTGGGGGACACAAGCTATGATGATCTTATAAGATACTTTGATTATTAATCTAGGAACCAATTTATTACCTTTAGATGGTTGAGACTGCACTTGCACATGTCAAGTTGCCTATGTATCCCTCGAAAGCCTCGGTATTTCTTCACCATTGTGGTCTATGAGTTTCACAGCTTTACCTAGTACAATCTCCTTGACGGTGAATGGGCTGCTCTAGTTGGGCCTAAATTTCCCTCTTGGGTCATGAATTGGGGTTCTTTGCTCTCGAAGAACAAGTTCACCCTCCTCTATATGGGGGGGCTTCACATTCTTGTTAAAGGCCCTGGCCATTTTCTGTTGATATTTCTTCAGAATATCCATGGCTTTCATGTGCCTTTCATTAATAAAATTGAGCTCGTCATGTTTGGCCTTCACCCACTCTCCTTCAGATAGCTGACTATCAAGAAGCACCCTTAGGGAATGTACTAAGATTTCCTCGGGTGGAACTGCCTCAACCCCATATACCAAAGAGAAAGGGGTTGCCCCTATCGAGGATCGTACAGAAGTCCGGTATGCCCATAAGGCAAGGGATAACTTATCAGCCTAATCCTTGTGTGTTTCCTCCATTTTCTATAGGATGACTTTGATGTTCTTGTTGGCTGCTTCCACTACCCCATTGGTTTGTGGCCTATACATGGTAGAGCAATGCCTTTCAATACTGAAATTTGTGTAGATTTTATCAGTTTTGCCCCGAAAATGGGATCCCTGATCTGATATCAATTATTGAGGTACTCCATATCGGGAAATGATATTTTCTTGGATGAATTTTACCACCTTAGCAGATGTGAGGACCATGTAGGACTGAGCTTCTACCCACTTAGTGAAATAATCAATGGCTACCAAGATGAACTCGTGACCATTAGATGCCTTGGGGTTGATCTTTCGAATGACATCGGTGCCCTAAGTGGAGAATGGCCAAGGTGAACTGAGCGACTACAACTCCGTTGGCGGGATATGTATGATGTTAGTAAATACCTGACACTTATGGCATTTCTTGACAAAGTCCACGCAATCTGCTTCCATTATATTCCAGTAATATCCTAGCCTGAGGATCTTCGTAGAGAACATCTTGGCATTCATGTGGGGTCCACAAAGACCTTGATGAATTTCCTCCATGATGGTTGAAGCTTGCTCCTCATCCACACACAGCAACTGTATTCCATCGTAGGATCTTTTATACAACAAATTTTCCTAAAGAATAAACTTGGTGGAATATCTTCTCAGAAAATTCTTTTCTCTATCAGTTGCTTTAACTAGCTACTTCATTTCCTTGATAAAATCCACTATGTAAGCTAACCAAGACCGACCATCCATAGTGAGAGAGTTCACTGAATTCTGATAAATGGGCTTGCTTCTTTGTTCTACCAAGAACGGCCGAACCCTAAACATAGCGTTGCATTCTACCATGGAAGCCAAAGTTACAAGGGTATCAGCAAACCTATTGTTATCTCTCTAGAAGTATTCAAACGAGATCTTCTCAAAGTGTCTAGTCACCTCTTTCAGATGTTCTTGATATGGCTTCAACTTTTCATATCTAGTTTTCCACTTTCCCTATGTTTGGCAGATGATGATGGATGAATCACCGTAAACCTTGATTCTTTTCACACCAATGGTCAAAGCCGTTTCGAGCCCCAAAGTACAAGCTTTATATTCAGAAATATTATTGGTACAGGGGGAATCGAGGCGAAATAATGAAGAAAAATAAAGGCCATCAGGAGTGACAAGCAATATTCCCACATCACATCCCTTCTGATTGGCTCCTCCATCAAAGAATAACTACCATTCAGTAACTATCTTCTTCCTCTATTGTGGTGATTCCTTCATTAGGAAAGGCATCATCCAAGGATCTTCCATCTTCTGTGGGGTGGGCAGCCAAATGATTGGTAATGGCCTGCCCCTTGATAGATTTTTGAGTAATAAGGTGATGTCAAACTCTGATAGTAAAAGCAACCAACGGGACATTCTTCCAATTAGGGCTAATTTCTTGAAGAGGTATTTGATGGGATCCATCCTTAAAATCAAGTGCACCATATAGGAAACCATGTAGTGTTGTAACATTTTCATTGCCCAAATCAACGCAGCATAAGTTCTTTCCAAAGATGTATACCATGTCTCATATTCTAGGAACTTATCAGCAAGACATTCTTCCAGTTAGGGCTAGTTTTTCAAAGCAGTATTTGATGGGATCCATCCTTGAAATCAATTGCACTAGATAGGAAACCATGTAGTGTTGCAACCTTTTCGTTGCCCAAATCAACGCAGCATAAGTTCTTTCCAAAGATGTATACCGTGTCTCATATTCTAGGAACTTATTGCTGAGGTAATATATGGCATGCTCTGCCCCTTCTTTAGTCTCTTTTTGTGCTAGCAATGAGCCCATGGAATATTCTCCCATGGATAAGTACAAGAGAAGTGGTTCTCCTTCCACTGGCGGTATCAATACTGATGGGTTCATGAGGTATCCTTTGATTTTGTCAAAGGCTTGTTGGCATTGGTCATTCCATTTAGTGGGTTGATCCTTCTTCAGCAGCTTGAAAATTGGTTCACAAATTATAGTCAACTTAGCTATGAATTTGCTAATATACTGGATGTGACCCAAAAATCCTCGTATTTGCTTCTCAGTCCTAGGTGTGGGTATTTCTTGAATTGCCTTGATCTTGATAGGGTCGACTTCAATGCCTCTTTCACTCACCAAGAAACCTAACAACTTTCCTATTGTTACCTCAAATACACACTTCTGAGGGTTTAACTTCAGCTGGTACTTCCTGATTCTTTCAAAGAAACGCCTTAGCGTGGGAATATGCCTCTATTGATCTTTTGGCTTTAATATCATGTCACCCACATAGACCTCCACATCTTTGTTCATCATGTCATGCAATATGGTCATAGCTACTCTTTCATAAGTTGCCCTGGCGTTCTTCAGTCCAAAAGGCATCACCTTGTAAAAATAGGTTCTAGTGAAGGCCATCTTCTCATGATCTTTTGGATGCATGCTTATTTGGTTGTATCCAGAGAATCCATCCATAAATAATAACAAAGCATGCCCCACCATATTATCCTCCAATAGATCAATATGAGGTAATTGGAAGTCATCTTTAGGGCTTACTTTGTTAAGATCTTGGAAGTCCACGCACATTCGTACCTTGCCATCTTTCTTCGGTACTGGTACAATGTTGGCCAATCATTGGGGGTACTTGACCACTTGTAGAAACCCTGCATTCCACTGCTTCACAACTTTTTCTTTGATCTTCTCACTCCATTCTGGTCACATTCTTCAAAGCTTCCACTTTACTAGTTTTGCCCCAAGGTATGTCAACAATCGATGCTGCACGATATTGGGGCCGATACCAGGCATATCCTCATAGAACCAAGCAAATTCCTCGGTGAATTCATTCAGAAGACTAATCATCTATTCTGCTTCTTCATCAACAAAGGTAGTGCCAAGTTTTACCTCTCGAAGGCATTAGTCGGTCCCTAGATTAATAACCCGAGTATCCTCACTGATGGGTTGGGATTTCTTTGGTTTGCATTGTTTTATTGATTCTTGATATTTATTAAGATCATCATCAGAAAAAGGAGGCAAGTCATACTCAGAATCAGAAATTTCATTTATGAAAGAATGAGTAACAGACTCAACATAAAAGGACTCTGGATTCTCCTTAAGAGGGGAGGTCGACATGAAATCATAAACAACAGACTCGACTATAGACTTGATAACTGGCTTAATGCTTTCGCCAAGGGTATTTAGGCTAATTGACTTAATAACATGAGCAAACTTGAAGTTTTCTCCAATGTTTGTCTAGTTCAGGAGCGGTTCAGTGGCTTGATGAATGAGGAGGTGTGGCAAAGGGTCTTCTTCTCCTTCTAAGGAAGTTGCTGCTTCTTCAGTGGTGTAATGGTTCTTCTGGATAAGTGCCTGCTTCTTCATGAATACTAGCTGATCAATCTCATGCTCTCAGAAGCTAAAATTTCTAAGGGGTGAAGATGGGTGGAGACCGCTCAATCCTTTTTCTATAAAGTCCAACTTTTTGAGCCTATTGAGGGATGCCATTCCGGTACCTCAGTCACATCTTGGCCACCTTCATGAGCCTTCCCGTTGCAGTTGGGTTGGGTATAGTACATACAAACCATCATTCTCTATGCTCTTCTTTGCTTTGCATACGCACTTCTTTATCTGAAAGGATGAGACTTAAGCTCATATAGCTGTCGGGCTCTTGGCTCTTGTAGGAGGGTGCAAATGTAGCATTTCAAATCAATGGGAAGTGGCAAATTCCAGGTGAGCCTTATCTTCTTTTCCCATTCTCTTTTCAAGAGGACTTGAGGACTTGGTGCTTCCTTCAGTTGGATCAATGTTGTAGGATCACCAGAGGAAGACCGAATCTCAATCAATGTAATTTTTTCTATCCTGGTGATGCAACTGTCTTGATCACTTTCTTTGACTAGCATTTTCTATTGTTCCACTTTATGAGTCACCCAGTCAAAGCCGTCTTGAAAAAATACTTCAAATTCTAGTTGCATCTTTGCAGCGGTTTCATCAAACCATGGTTCCACATTTTTGTAGAAAAGGAAATCCTCTCCTTCTTTCACAAAATACCCATTGAGAGTATGGTAGTAAGAGACGAAGATCTTCCTAGTCATCTACAACACTTTCTACCCTTTGACGGTTGGAGGAGTGTACTCAAGACCATTCTTTCCTTTGTTCACCACCAAACTAGGCTGCTTTGGAACTCCTTGATGATATTTTCCTAGCCCCATGCTAGGAAAATATTACATATTCTTCACCATTTGATTCACTGGCGGACTCCAGAGGGCTTCATAGTTAGCTGGGATTTCCTCTTTTGGAACTTCTTTGGCAATGGCTGTACAAGTTATGTCTAATTCAAAACCACTTAGTTGGACTTCCTGGTCTTGTTCTTCCCCATTTTCAATATTGGCTAAGGTGTTAACCATCTCGGGATCTCCAACTACTGTGATCACATTTCCTTCATGAATGAACTTCATTTCTTGATGGAGACTAGAGGACACTTCCTTCGCAGGATGCAACTAAGGCTTTCCCAAGAGCATGTTAAAAGCCGTAGGTATATCAATGACTTGGAAATCAATATCAAACTTCACCGGGCCAATCTTTATGGCAAGGGTAAAGATGCCAAGGATTTTCCTCTTGGTATTGTCATATGCCTGTATGGTTTGGGTAGTCGGCCTCATTTCTTCCAAGTTGATGCCAATACTCTTTTTTGATCTCAATGGTAGCACATTCAAAGTGGACCCATTGTTAACAAGAACCTGGGGAACCACTTTGTCAAGACACTCTATTGTGATGTGAGAGTACAATTGTGCTGGACCCCTTTGAGAAGCTCTAAATTTGAGAACGGATTGCACCGCATATATTGCCCCTACTATATGTGCGAGATGTATCGAATTTATCTAGATTGGCACCTGTACATTGGTGAGAGACTTCAAGACTGCTACACGGTGTGTAGGGGATGCCATCAACCATCCCCAAATTGAGATATTCACTTGTGACTTCTTCAATTGAGCCAAGACTAGGTTCTCTGGCTCTTTCTTCAAGCTGCTAATCTTAGCCTCATTAGCCCTTGACTGTTCTACTACTAAAGCCTTGCCCTTATAGTCTTTTCCACTTCTAGTTTCCATCATGTTGACAAGTTTCTTCATAATAATCTATGCGGGATAACAATCTTCATCATCACTATTTATTATGGTGATTATCCCCACCATGGGATCATCCTCTTCTTCTGATTCTGCTTCCCTGCTAGGGGTGGAAAGTCGAGGTCCTCCACAAATATCCACAACCCTGGCTCATAACTTTTTGACTGTAGTAGAAAGCTATTGGAATGTAACGTCTATTGCCTCTGCGAATGTGTCATCTAGCCCTATTTCCTTCAGATCATCCAATTGCTTACGGTAGTAACAATCACTGATAGTTACTTCACCTAGCATGTTGTCAATTTCTTCCACTCTTTCCTGCATCCTCAATGTGTTGGAGTATATTTCACATAGCTTTTCTTCCATCTCTAATGTAGGTTTTGGTTCATCCAAATAAACTTGCATCGGCTCTCTAGATTCTTCATCACTTTCTGAATCTGATGTAGAATCTTCTCCTCCCATGTAAAGGGAAGGGTAAATGCAACTTGTTGGATCAACTATTAGGTCATCACCACTGATAGCATAGACTGAGAAACATGTCCAGTGGTCTGGTGAGTAACATTCTAACTCATCATCATTATCATTGTGCCAAGCCCCTTGGTAGTCATCCCAGTCTAGCTACTCATCATCCTTTTGAGAATCAGAGTCATCTTCATCCTTCTCATCTTCATTCTCATCCTCATCGTCGTCGTCATCATCTTCCTCTTCACTAATTTCCCCCTCACTTGGTTCTCCATCAGATTCTTCTGGACCATTAAATTCTCCTTCATCCAAATGCTCATAGTATTCAGAGCATGTGGACCAGAAGATTTCCATAAGGTTGGTCTTGACATCACTGGCCCAAAGTTGGACCAGTTCAGGTTTATCATCCTCTGTATCACTCCTTATGTGGATTAGGGAGGTGTATTCTTTGATCTGTTCCCCTATAGCCAATGTGGCTACTGCTCTGAGAAGATCACCTGTAACCTCTTTAATAACCTCTAGATTGTCTTTTGAAGATATAGTAGGTTGAATTAGAGAAGTGGGATCACTCTCCTGGTCTTCTCCTAAAGTATTCACCGATCCCATTGATGAAATCATCTTTGGGGAGTCTAGTAGTGTAAGCATATCCTTCTAGTTGTACCCGTCCATCCATCCTTCTTTTGGGTTATATACCGAACCTTGAAAATGGGATTGGTATGAGGATGATGATGGATATGAAGATGATGTAATGTGAGAGGTAGGATATGAAGATTAGGGGTGATAGGATGAGGAAATTCCTCCCCCTTGATGGTGGGGTGAAGGTTGATGGTATGGCAGAGGTTGATAATATGGTGAAAGTGGGAGGTATGGTAGAGGTTGGTGATGTGGTACGGTAAATTCTTCTATTGATGAGGAAGGATGAACGACGAGAGTCCGATATTCTGATTCCTCTGATGATTCTCTTCTTTTGGGAGTCCTCATGACTCTAGCCCTTTAACTCATGAGTTTCCTGTAAGCGTGAGCATTCATATGATTCTTCTGAGCTCTAGGTACAATGAGTTGAGTGGGGTCACTCTCTGTGGCTTCTTTATCTAGATTGTTCACATGATCAAGGAGTGGATTGGTGTTAACATTGGGAGGTTGCTTCACCTTGACCTCAATGGTTCCGTTGTCTACCAAGTCCTAAATTACATGCTATAAATACAAACATCTTTCAATGTGGTGCCCCTTCTGAGTGTAGTAAGCACAATATTCATGATCCCTATACCAAGCTAGAGGAGGGTTGTTGACCATTCTTGGAGCCACTGTCCCTAGCAATCCCTGTTCCTTTAACTTCTCATACACTGCCGTCACAGGCATTTTCAAATTAGAAAACTGCCTCCTTAGACGAGGGGCCTTTTGGGAGAGTGCATCTACTTGTATTATGAATAGTTGTGAAGAAGTGGCTGGTGAGACTGACTGCTGAATTGCACTCACCACATTAGTTTTCGGACCCTTTCCTTATCCGACTCTAGTGTTCTTCCCTACATCTTGGGAGGATCCTTGATACTGAGCTTCCCCTCGGATTCTATTTTCCACATGTGTGCCGGTGGCTATTAGGGCATCAAAAGTCTATAAATGTTCATAGTAGAGGACATCATAATAGGGCTTTGATAAGTTCTCTATCAACATCTCTACTTGCTTTGCTTCCGAAGGTTGATCTGCAATCTTGGCGGCCTTATCCCTAAACCTCATCAAGAAGGCGATGAATCCTTCTTTGGGCTGTTGTCTCAATGTCTCAAGCTCTCATCGCTTTACATCCATTTCGATGTTGTATAAATATTGCTTAGTAAAGGCTTGCCCCATCTGGTTATCCGTAAGTTGCCACGACTTGGTGATACTGAGGAAGACTTTGAGATGAGCTTTGGAGTCCCCTGACTCATCAAACCTATCGGTCTGCCACTTGAATTTCTATGGAATCCTTGCCCCAAAAAAGAAACTTATTTCATCTGAATCCACTACTTGGCTTTCCGAGCCTTTTCTTGCTCGAATCATATTCTCCAACTTCTCTAATTGCTCTCTAAGTTTCCTTTCTTTCTCTGTCTCTAGAAGTTCCATTCGGACATGTGCTATAAATTCCTCTTCCTTATCTTCAATCACTACCCTAGGAGGAGGGACCCTGGAATAGGCCCCTCGTTGATCATTTGGATGGATAGGCGAAAATCCTCTTTGACTAGTTGGTCTGACTTGCTTTGGTTCTCCTAAGTCAACTCTGGAAGAGTTCCCATGATAACCTGTAGCTCCATTCTACTCCACATCTCTTATAGCTAATGCTGGCTCATTCCTGGGATCAGCTCTGGGAGGGTTCTGAAGTGCATGCAATATCCGAGCTATCCCTCTCTTGACTTTAGTAATTTCTATCTGCAAGGTCTCCATGGGACGGAACCAAGCCTATTCGAGTGATCCAGAGTCAGGTGGATCCATACTAACTGGATTGTAATCACTTGGTATTAGACAATCTCAGAGAGATGATGGAGGTGACACTGGACTTAGGCGAGTCAACCGATTACCCTGACACATCCAAGGGACCACAAAGAATACTTGAGGTGTGGAATTGTGCTTGAACCAAAAGTGGTTTATTTTAGCATTTTTGAATTCCCAACCACTTGTTCACACATTCACTAGACTAAGAACCAATGGTCCATCCAAAGTTAGTCCGCTTAATGATAGGGGGTGGATAGGGTTTGATTCTCCTAGTCCACTCGATGTCACAAGTGGGAGATTCATACAAATGGCTTGTCGAGAATATCCCCATAAAACATTCCATGTAATAAAGGCATGCTTTCCTTGCTCTTTTTCCCATTAGGTGTCCTTTCTCTTGATTTTCTCGGGACTTCTTGGGACTTTACGTGACTTTGACGGGATTGCCTCTAAGTCACGTATTTCTTAAGGAGGAGGGACACCTTCTATTCAAAACCCACTTAAGAAAGCAATTCTTTACAATGGAAATATAATGTAGGAACATTCCTTTTCAAGACCACAAACAAGTTCTACAGTTAGCGTGTGGCACTCATAGATTCTTCATTTATTTTCTATATTATGCTGAGTATGTAGTGGATGCAATAGGACAGACAAGGCTTCCTTGACAGGATCTATATACACAAGGTACGTGATCCTTTTGATATACCCATAGGTACGAGATCAAGGGGTAACTTCCTTACCCATTACTCATGACTACACACGAGGTTAAGCAACTGGCCACGGGATGGTGGAACTGTGAGTGATTGTGTGTAAAAATATAATGTGGGAATACCATTATCCAATCTCAGAATGTCATAAAGTTCACGAACCTCCTTGAGGGTGCTGACACAATTACAAACATCCTCACCATTTGATAATACTCCACACCCTTGTACGAGAAGCGAGTATCATTTTCTCTCAGAGTACTCTCCATGACATGCGCTAACCTCTCTGAGGGTTCTGGCATGATAGGGAGTCCCTCACTAAATGATTTCACTTCGAGCATGATGCATGATGTGGTTAGCGAATACAATTACAAACATGGGGTTAGCTAAACATGTTTTCAAACAAATGTGGTGGAAAATGTTCTTGCATTTAAAAATAACATCTAGTATTGGAAGCTTGATATTTATCCCCAGTGGAATCACCACTGTGAGGGTAGCGGCTGGAAAAATGCATATACGTTCCTCCCCTGTGGGGGGAAGGAAAAGGCTTGCATCGATTTCATCCTCTCTCCTCTCTTTCTCTTTCATGTGAGGGACGGGTTGGTGTTATGTGTGCTTACACTACGGGCCCCACACCACCGTATTATCACTTGGTGATACGTGAAGGCCTATTTTACAAGAGTGTAAAATTTATCATTTGAGACGGGGTTTTGATGATAGTCTAATACAGGGATAGGGATCATACAAATGGGGGTTTGGAGTTACCACCTAGGATTATGGGTCTATGACCTAAGGGTGGGCCCAATTCCTGAGAAAAGGGCTCGAAATTTGGTCTGGTCCAGAGATTTAGGGTAAGTGTCAGGTTGTAGAATTGGAAAGGTGTTAGGCACCCAATCTACCCGGTTCAACCGGTCTTCCTACTAGATGCTTAAGAACAAATATTTTCCTCCAGTTATTACTATTCCACATGCATGGCTAGGTCAATATAAAGTCTACATTATGTTAATTTGGGTAAGAAATTATACCTAAGCTTGACCCTTATTTTGGGTCAAGAGGGGTGGACCCCTGATTAATACTGGCTCGGACTATCTTTCAGATTCTCCTGGCTCAGGGGAAGATGGTCTTGACCTCCAACTTTCTTTCTTGAGAGATGTTGACTATGATGGTATACGGATAGAGTTCCGGATAGGAATGATTACTTTTGGATTTGGATTCGGATAGACCTTCGGCTAGGGAAGGCTATTGTTAGATTTGGACTTGGATAGAGCTTCGGCTAAGGAAGGCTATTTCTGGGATTGGGATGAGGTGGCACTTTGACAGAGCTTCCACTGGGGATAGGCTAGGGGAGGGCTAGGCTGAGGTGGCACTTCGACAGAGCTTCCGTTGGGAATGGCTATTTCTGAAAAGATTCTAAGGACACTTGGACAGAGCTTCCTGTAGGAACTGCTATTTTTCAAAAGAAACAGATTGACCTAAAAATGGATTGAAGATCCCCAAAGCCCCGAAGAATACTTTGAAGATCCGAATAGAGCTCTGGATCATGACAAAGATCTCTTCATAGACCCGAATAACCTCAAGGGGGGAGGGATTTCTATTTCTAGTAAAGCTCAAGAACACTCAAAGGGAGAGGCTAAGAACATACTGTATTTGGTAAAAACTGGATTGGACTTAAGAACTTGGATTGAAGATCTTCAAAGTCCCGAAGAACACTTTGAAGATCCGAACAAGATTTCGGATCTTGACGAAGATCGCTTTGAAGACTCGAAGATAATCAAGAGGGGGAAGGGAGGAGGAGAGAGGGTTTCGCTACTATGGAGTGAGGTGGGGTTGTTTGGTGTCCAAAATCCAAAGGAGGGGGTGTATTTATAGGATTTTTGGGCCAATGGGGTGGAGGGAGAATTTTTAATCAACAGACAAAAGAGGGTTTTTAGACTAAAATGGGTGAAGAGAGATTTTATCCAATGGGAAAAGGGGGTTCTTGGATTAAAATGGGTGAAGAGGGCTTTTATCCAATGGGAAAAAAAGGGATTTTTGGGAGAGAGAATTCTTGGCCAAAAAGTGGGTTTTTGGTCCCAAGTGGGTGAAGAGGAAATCTCTTCACCCACCGGGCTAGTGGAATGGGTGTGTGGATAGTGGCATTGGTGTATGGCTCATGGCACATGGGCAGTGGCATGGGTGTACGGGCAGTGGCATTGGTGTGTAGCAATCACTGATTTTTCTGTCGATGATCACGGGAGATCCGACAGTCCAATTTTGATGTGCCATATATCGTCGAAATCGTATTTCCCAGCACTATCCATTCTTATGGTCATCTTGACCAGATTCCATCATATATAGAAAGCTAAAATTGGACCTTCCTATCTCCCGCGTGGGGTTTCCAGTGTTTTCAGGTAGTGGAATGTTTTCGAGTTTTCTTAGTCCATCATCTCGGTTGATCGGAAGTCAGAAGTCACGTCCAAGATCTGCATTTCATCATAGCTAGAGGAGGGTGACAAAATTGGATGTCTACAGATCGGTGAGTGAATAGGAGGGGGGACCATTTTATGGTTAAAAAATTCATTCTCCCAAAAAAAAATTGAGATTCTAATTCCAAGGTGCAATTAAAGAGTTCTTATCACAAAAAAACAAAATTCAAAGTAATTTCTTGTGGTAGGTAAAAATTATGTCACATGAAAATGGGAAAGTGAAATCTACCATGTAGATAAAATCACATGGAAATGGAAAAGTGAAATCTAATTGGTACATAAAATCACATGAAAGTGGAAGGTGAAATTGGTAGATAAAACCAAAAGTCAAAATTCAAAGAATCAAGATTCCAAATCAAAAGCTAAAAACCAAAGTTCAAGATTCCAAATCAAAAGCCAAAAATCAAAAGTCAAAATTCAAGATTCCAAATCAAAAGTCAAAATTCAAGGTTCTAAATCAAGTTCCAAATTTCAAAATTCAAGGGCATAAATTCAAGGTTCCAATCCCATGACTTAAATTCAAGAGCCCCAATCAAGGAAAGAAAGAATCTCATTGACTCGGCCGTAGGAGGCTGATGAGCACATTTATGTGTGAAATCTAGGATATAAAAGCATGCATTTTATATATTTAGAATGGAGCTATCTTGGGTTTTACTCTCTCTTTACAGGTTTTATATTTTCAAGGTCTTAAGGAATATCGGGTGCTATATCTCAAATTTTACACGTAAAGAGGTCCAGTTTCTTTTTATGATTGCGAAGAGGACAAAATTCTGAGTAAGAAAGACATGTTCAATTAAAAGTACACATCCGTTTGGTCACCCGTACAAGTGATTATTATTTTCGGGCCAGAAAAAGAATAATGGATCAAAATTGAACCGAGATGTAGAACTAGCCCGTCTGCAGTTGTCTCAGGGGTACAAGGAATATTTCAAATGTCAACAAGGATCGATGGATCACACCCTTAAGTGATTAAAGATTCATTTTTAGTAACAACAACTACCTAGCATAGTTGGTGAGTTGTGTGCAAAGTCTCTTCCTCATTAGGAGGTCTCAAGTTCGAACCACTTGGCTACCATTTTTTTGGAGTTTTTTAGAAGATTTTCTCTCTCCTACTCATCACCATCAATTGCACAAGAGGAGAGAGAAAAAGGAGGAAAAAAAAAGAGAAAAAATAGGAAAGAACAAAGGAAAAAAGAAAAAGACATGGGCATGGATGGAACTTCCCAATAAACAAAATATTATCCAAGTCGATCTAATCAAGGGAAGAAAATTGTCCAAGAGGGGGGCTTTGTGCAAGATCAAAGAACAGAGAGAAATAAAGAGAAAAAAATGGAAAAAAAAGGAAAGAAAAATTATGAAAACCTTCTACTTCCTATTTTCTCTCATTTTCTCTTCTCTCTCCTCCCTCCATATCACCACAAAATCGTCCAAGGCTGGATCACCTTAGACGTCCTCCTCTCTCCCCTATTCCTTATAAAAAGGAGTCCACCAAACCCCAAAGGCGTGTCCCTTTTTTGCTCTCTTTTTCTCTAATTTTTAGTTGTGCTCTCCTTCTAGTTCTTGTTCTAGTTCTAGTTCTTCTTAGTTTTCCTTACTTTAAACACTTTTGTAATTGGTTTTTATTTAATGAATGTAATGTTTTTTTTTTTAAATGGTTCATGTTATTCAAGTTATTCAGAGGTGTAATAATTTTAATTTCTAGTTTTAGGTGACAAGAACAAGTTGTAGAGCATGTCTTTCAAGTTCAGTTTTTCTCTTCAGATTTGTCTTCTCTAATACTAGCAATTTCAGATTTGGTTTATTTCAGATCCGGTTTTTAGTATTGATAGTATTTCAAATCTCAATCAAGTTTTCAAGTTCAAGTATTGAAGTTCAAGTAAGTAGGCTTCTACAGTAGTCTTCTCACCCTCCTCTCATTCCCTCTTCTTATTACCCTTTCATTCTTAAATTAGGTTTTAAATTTTAAGTTTTACATTATTACTCTCCCTTTCTCCCAAGGTTCATGGCTAGATTATACGTTGGCTTTGCCCCTCTCTAGTCATGGAGCCATCCTTTTATTTTGATTATTTTTATTGCATCCCTTCCCCTAAAGCCAAGTAGAAAAACTTTTGTAAGAGTACTCTGTGGTCAAGGAGAGAAGCTCATATTATTATGGTCCATCCATTGGGCTAAATAGAGATACCTACTTATGTGCCTCTCTCCAGCTTTTTCCTCTTTTTATTTTATTTATTTAATTTTCAGCATTTTTTATTTCAACACTTTTACTTTTAGTTATTTACTTTTTAGATGCGTGGTTTATGTATTTAAATTCCTAGATGACAAATGGTTAGGGTTAGATGTGAATGGTTAGGTCGTTCAATTTTTATTGCAACTTCAATTCTAATTTTCCTAGATGTGTTGGTTGGGATGTTTTTAGATGCATTTGTGTTAGGTCGGTAGTTAAAAATAGATCACCATAATTAATCTATGCACTTTCACATTGCTAGAAGAAGTCTAAAATAAGGTGACTGTTCTCTTTGTGTTCGACCCGTTAGCTACATTGATCTGTGCGCTTGTGGTTACTTTTAAATCTCAAACAAGTTTTTGGAGCCATTGCTAGGGAGACAGTTCCATGTTATTTTTTGCTTTCTTTTGGTAAATTAGAGTGCTTTGTTTCCTTTGTTTTGTTTTTCTTTTTCTTTTATTGAATTCCAGAGAAGAACAACTTACAATAATAGTTGTATCGGTGGAGGTCACCAAGCCTCACAGTATGATAAAGACAGGTTTTGCCCTGTAGAAGTGCCTCAAGAATTGAATTGAGCAACTCCGGATCCCTGCCGGTAAGCTCAGAAAAATCCAAAACAATCAAAGAAAAAAAATTCAAAAAAATCAAAAAATCAAAAAATCAAAAAAAAAACATCCATTCTTTTGTGCTTGTCTTATTCTAGTTGTGGGTAGTTTTCTATTGTATGAGTGCTAGGGGGGTACGTAATACTGAGAATCAGTTACAAATAAGAGATCTAACAAGTAGTGACCCTATACCTATACTCTCAACAATACCTTTTAATATGGGAGACCAACAACCAAACCTTCTATCTAAATCTCTGAAAGACAAGTTCTACCTTGCTAAAGCAGCCCAACCTTCCTGCATAGTTCTACCATAAGCCCAGGGAAATATTTTGAGCCCAAATCTCAGTACATCACTGTTTCCCCACTTCTATGGGCTGCCCTCTAAGGATGCATACCTATTCCTTAGGGAATTTGAGGAGGTTTGTGTTCTGATTAAGGTCCAACAATTGACTAATTATGCTGTAAAATTAAGGTTCATAACTTTTACGCTCAAGGACCAAAGTAAGAAATGGCTCTATGGTATGCCTACCAATTCCACTGCCACATGGGATGGGTTTACAAATTTATAGAA
Organism: Macadamia integrifolia; assembly: GCF_013358625.1. Lineage (NCBI taxonomy): Eukaryota > Viridiplantae > Streptophyta > Magnoliopsida > Proteales > Proteaceae > Macadamia > Macadamia integrifolia. Next base: position 12,201,302 of record NC_056560.1, read on the forward strand.
TATTTAAGGACCTCCTTGAGGAATGCCCTCACCATGGAATTAATACATGGCAACTTTATCAAATCATTTATGAGGGTATTAATTATCAGACTAAGCAGTTGTTAGAGTCTATATGCCCCAAAAGTTTTACATCTTTCACAGATGAAGACAACGCATGGAACTTTTTTCTTGAATTGACTGAGAAAACCAGAGAATGAGAGTTTACTTAAGAAATTGAAAGGACAAATTAGTGTTACCTTATAGAAGGTTTTGTGGCCAAAGAGGCTCAACTTGAGAGTCCTATCAAGAGACTCAAAACCATAGTAATCAAAGGATCTGCCCAACTGAAACAAATAAATCATTCTGTGCCTATGTGTAGTTGGTGCCAATATCCCACTCATGTGATGGAGGAGTGCCCTAATATTTTTCGTGTGAATGGTTTGAATATAGGTCCTGAAAATGTGAATGCCATGTCCCAAAACAACCCTTATAGTCAGACCTAGAATCCAAAATGGAGGAACCATCCTAACTTCTCTTGGAATCAAGCCAATAATCAAGTAGGTCCTAATTTTCAACCCTTGAGTCAAGGACAGTTTATTCCCCAACAAGCCAATAATCAAGTAGGTTCTAATTTTCAACCCTTGAGTCAAGGGTAGTTTGTTCCCCAGAAAGCCAATCAAAAGAATATCCCCCCCAATCAGCAAACAATTTTAGAATCCCCACTCAATCTGCTATTCCACCACCTCCTGTAAATCAACCTCCAGGATTCATGAGAGGAGGTGGTGATTTGACTAGGCTTTCTTCTTTAGAGAAAAACGTAGAACTTCTCATGAGTGCTTTCATGACAAGCCAACATAACATGGACAAGCAAATCTCCCAACTTGCTAATGTTTTGCGTGAAAGGGAGAGAGGGAAGATGCTTAGTCAGCCTGAACCAAATGCCAGGAATGAGACTATGAATCGTCAACTAGTTCCAAATCAGTTGAATTCAATTCAAAAGAGTCCACAACAAGAGCCCTCTAACCAATATAATGTTGTTTATGCTCTTAGGAATGGCTGAGAGTATCAACAAAGTGTTCCTAAATCTTTTCCATCTATTACTCCTATTAACTCTCCTTCTGTTGAGAATACAAGTGTGCCTCTTATTCCAGGTTCGTTTGATGAACCTAAGGTAACTAAAGATGATTTGGTTGAGGGAATCAAACATGGTTCTTTTGAAAAAGAGTAAAATCCTAACAGTGTTTATGTTCCTCCTGTCCCCTTACCTAATCGGTTGGTAAACAAAATGAAGACTACTTCCATAGAAAAAATTTTAGAAGTCTTCAAAAAAGTAGAAATGAATATCCCTCTTTTGGATGCCATATCTCAGATCCCCACCTATACAAAGGTCTTCAAAGATTTATGTACTCACAAACGTATCACTAGTGTCCCCAAAAAGGCATTCTTGGCAAGCAACATTAGTTTCATAATTACTCAGCCTATAGCCGCCAAGTATAAGGATCCACGAAGTCCTACCATAGCTTGCATCCTAGGCAACACCTACATTGAGCATGCCTTACATGATATTGGTGCATGTGTGAATCTTTTTTATTGTCATGTATATAAACAACTAGGATTGGGAGAATTGAAATTATTGAAACTACTCTTCAGTTGACAGATAGATCTGTTAAGATTCCTAAAGGGATGGTTGGGGATGCCTTACTTAAAGTTGAGGAATTTTTATTCCCTGTTGATTTCATTATTTTAGACACCCAACCAGTTGTCAACATTCGGGACCAAATCCCAATTATTCTTGGTAGACCGTTCCTTGCAACCAGTAATGCCACAATTAATTATAGGAATTGTACCATAAAAATTGCTTTTGGCAACACTTCTGTGGACTTTAATGTCATTAGGTTAGGTACGCAACCAAATCCCCATGAGAAGGAAGTTCATATGCTCCAGGAAATCCCAGATTCCATTGTGTCATATTTTGATATTGATTTTGATTCTGAATTTCAAGAGTGTATGGAACAATTGGGTGGTTTTGATGATGGAATTATATCTGAGGTTTGGAGTCTCCAACCACCTATAGAGCCTTTAGGACTCACTTCTAATTCCATTTTCAAACCTTTTATATTGGATCCCCCTAAGCTAGATCTTAGGGAGTTGCCATCTGATTTGAGGTATGCTTTCTTAGGGCCTAACCAGACTCTTTCAGTAATAATTTCTTCAGATTTGACTTCTAGCCAGGAGGAGGAATTATTTAACATGTTAAAAGATGATAAGGAAGCCCTAGGTTGGACTATGACTGACATCAAAGGAATTAACCCTTCTATTATACAATATCATATTCACCACATTGAGGGGTCCAAACCTTCAATGGAACCCCAGAGGAGAGCTAACCCAATGATGAAGGAAGTCATTTGAAAAAAAAATCTACAGTGGATGGATAATTGGGATCATTTATTACATTTTTGACAGGGGCATGCATTTTTGCAATAGACCATTAGAGGTCCTCATGAAGAAATATGGGATCACCCATAAGTTGAAGCCCTTCATTGAGTTGTCATCTTCTACTCTGGAAGAGGTCATGGATCTCCATGAACCTCTTTACATAAATGACTAACTTTTACCCAGGTATGATCCCCTTGCATTGTCTTTCCTTTTAATTCTTTTCATGTATTGAGGACATTGCATGACTTAAGTGTGGGGGAGGAAAACCAGTGTTTCTTTTTGTTTTTTGTTTTTTTCCTTTTTCTCGTGTTTATTTTTCTTTTTGTTTTAAGCTTGCTAAGGATATAAGTCCTACTTTGGCTTTTGGCTAATGATCATACCATTCAGTTGCTTGATGTATGAAAGTAATAATTTTGATTAAGGTACGCATCTTGAAATTCATAAAAACTCTATTAAAAAAAAAGAAACAAGATTGTGTCTTGAGATGGGACTCTCTTTTGAAAAATAAGAGACCCTTGTTTTATGGTGTTGGATCATATGTAAGTTTGTGGGTTCCTTGTACTCTTGATTTGGAGTTGAAACTTTCTTTTTAGATTGGCATAAGTTGACAAATACACAATTTTAAATGAAGTAAGGAAAGTGATATAAAATGAAAAGTAAAAGTTGATTTCCTTAGAACTAGACAGGACATTGCACCTCAGGAAGTGTGGTATCTTGATCAGAATTCCTAGGGAAGAAGGTTCTGAAAGAACTCTAGCATCACTGTCTATCTGGGCATATGTAAAAAGCAAAGCTACAAAGTAATTTTAGTGTCTGGTGTTTGCTCCACCATGTCATTCAGGTCAATAGTAGTGGAGTAGGATAGAGTTTATTATAAAAAAAATGAGAAAGAAAACCACACAGTAGGAAAGTATGTGCAAATATCATCAATGCCTTGGTAACATATTTGGTCAAAAACACTCCAATGCCTTAGTCCTTAGTTCCCTATCACTTCATGAGTGGCCTTGCCTTAAGATAAGGATGTTTTGGAAGATACAATGTGAGTTCCAAATTAAAGAAATATGCTTGTGCCTGAAATCGATATGGGGTAATAAAAATTCAAGTGTGAGGGTCCTTAGATCAAGTGTAAGAGAAATTATCTTTCTTCTGGATCAATATGGCCCTTACCTTTAGCCATAACTGAGATTTTTTTTTTTAATTTTGGGTGTATATTCATTGCAAACACCCACGAGACACAACTCGTCCACTAGGGTAACCTAGGGATTTAAAGGCTTGTTGCACATGCTAAGTGCAACTGTGATTCCTACAAAAGTGAGTTAGGGTTTTTGTTTGTATTATTTTTCTTTTTATTTTACTCAAGGACTAGCAAAGTCTAAGTGTGGGGGAATTCTAATGAGCACATTTATGTGTGAAATTTAGGGTATAAAAGCATGCATTTTACACATTTAGAATGGAGCTACCTTGGGGTTTACTATCTTTTTGCAGGTTTTATATTTTCAAGACCCTAAGGACTACTGGGCACTATATCTCCAACTTTACACGTAAAGAGGTCCTATTTCTTTTCATAGTTGCAAAGAGAATGAAATTTTGAGCAAGATGGACATGTTCAATTAAAAGTACACATCCGTTTTGTCACTCGTATAAGTGATTATTCTTTTCAGGCCAGAAAAAGAATAATAGATCAGAACTAAACTGAGATGCAGAACTAGCCGGTCTACAGTTGTCCTAGGGGTATAAGGAATATTTCAAATGCCAACAAGGATCGATGGACCACACCCTTAAGTGATTGAAGATTGGTTTTTGGCAACAACAGCTACCCAGCGTAGTTGGTGAGTTGTGGTGTGCAAAATCCTTTGCTCATTAGGAGGTCTCAAGTTCAATCCTCTTAGCTACCATTTTTTTGGAGTTTTTTTAGAATATTTTCTCCCTCCTACTCTCCTACTCATCACCATTGATTCAAGCAAGGAATAGAGGTCAGCCAAGGGGGTTTCTTACACAAGAGGAGGGAGAAAAAGGAGGCATGGATGGAATTTCCCAATAAAACAAAATATTGTCCAAATCGATCTAATCAAGGGAAGAAAATTGTCCAAGAGGGGGATTTGCACAAGATTGAATAAGAGAGAGAAAATAAAGAGAAAAAAAATAGGAAAAAAAAAAGAAAGAAAAATTGTGGGAACCTTCTACTTCCTATTTTCTCTCATTTTCTCTTCTCTCTCCTCCCTCCATATCACCACAAAATCATCTAAGGGTGGATCCCCTTGGACATCCTCCTCTCTCCCCTATTCCTTATAAAAAGGAGTCCACCAAACCCTAAAGGAGTGTCCCTCTTTTGCTCTCTTTTTCTCTAATTTTCAGTTGTGCTCTCCTTCTAGTTCTAGTTCTAGTTCTTCTACACTTTTGTAATTGGTTTTTATTTAATGAATGCAATTTTTTTTTATAGTTCATGTTATTCAAGCTATTCAAAGGTGTAATAATTTTAATTTCTAGTTATAGGTTTAGTTCTAGGTGAGAAGAACAAGTTGTGGAGCATGTCTTTCAAGTTTAGTTTTTGTTTTCAGATTTGTCTTCTCTAATACTAGCAATTTCAGATTTGATTTATTTCAGATCTAGTTTTTAATACCGGTAGTATTTCAAATCTCAATCAAGTTTTCAAGTTCAAGTAAGTAGGCTTCTACAGTAGTCTTCTCACTCCCTTCTCATTCCTTCTTCTTACTACCCTTTCATTCTTAAATTAGGTTTTAAATTTTCAGTTTTACATTATTGCTCTCCCTTTTCCCCAAGGTTCATGCCTAGATTATGTGTTGGCTTTGCCCCTCTCTAGCCATGGAACCATCCTTTTATTTTGATTATTTGTATTGCATCCCTTCCCCTAAAGCCAAATAGAAAAGCCCTTGTAAGAGTACTCTCTGGTCGAGCAGGGAAGCTCATATTAATTATGGTGCATCCCTCGGGCTAAGTTGAGATACCTACTTATGTGCCTCTCTCTAGCTTTTTTTTCTTTTTATTTTAATTATTTACCTTTCATCACTTTTTATTTCAACTCTTTTACTTTCAGTTATTTGCTTTTTAATTGCGTGGTTTGGGTATTTAAATTCCTAGATGACAAACAGTTAGGGTTAGATTTGAATCATTAAGTTGTAATTTCAATTCCAATTTTCCTAGATGTGCTGGTTAGGACATTTTTAGATGCATTTGTGTTAGGTCGGTAGTTAGAAATTAGAAATAGGATCACCATAATTAATCTACGCACTTTCACATTACTAAAAGAAGCCTAAAATAAAGTGGCTGCTCTCCTTGTGTTCGACCTATTAGCTACACTGATTCGTACGCTTGTGGTTACTTTTAAATCTCAGATAGTAGCTCTATCTCTTTGAATCGGCTCTGAGTGACTCGATCTCATAGACCAAATTCTTCATATTGGTAAATGGAAAGCTCGGCCAAGAAAAATCTAAGAATCAAATATTTGTCTTTTGCAAGGTTGAAAGAGCAGCGAATTTCTTTCTTGTAATCGACGATCCCAGATAGCCCAGATTGGTTTGAAAGAACCCCAACCTGTAGACCAAATTCCCTAAGCCGACACATGGAAAGCCCAACGAAGGAAAATCCAAGAATCAAATATTTTTGTCTTTTGCAAGGTTGAAAGAGCAACGAATTTCTTTCTTGTAATCGACGGTCCCAGATAGCCCAGATTGGTTCGAAAGACCCAGCCTGGAGACCAAATTTCTTAAGCCAGCACATGGAAAGCCCGGCCAAGGAAAATCCAAGAATCAAATCTTTTTGTCCTTTACAAGGTTGAAAGAGCAGTGAATTTCTTTCTTGTAATTAACGGTCCAAATAGCCCAGATTGGTTCGAAAGACCCAGCCTGGAGACCAAATTTCCCATACCGGCACATGGAAAGCTTGGCTAAGGAAAATCTAAGAATCCAATATTTTTTTCTTTTGCAAGATTGAAAGAGCAGCGAATTTCTTTCTTTTAATTGACAATCCCAGATAGCCCAGAACGGTTTGAAAGAACCCGCCTGGAGACCAGATAGGTTTGAAAGAACCCACCTGGAGACGAGATAGCCCAAACCAGTTCAAAAGAACCCATCTGAAGACTAGATAGCCCAAGTTGGTTCGAAAGACCCAGCCTGGAGACCAAATTCCCATACTGGCACATGGAAATCCTGGCTTAGGAAAAGTCAAAGACCAAAGTACTAACATCTTTTGCAGGATTAGAAGAGCAGTGAATTTCTTTCCTACAATCGGCAGCCCAGGTAAGTCCTAAACTTCAAAATAGTTAAGAGATATTACCTGTTGCATTTTCAGCTCCGTCATTGATGAGCAAGATGATGACAGTACATGCTCCAGGTGATAAAATGTGGTCATTCTTTTCTTTGCCCTTCAGCTGTTGGCACAAGCCTCGGCCAAAGAGAGGCATTCTATAGACATCCAATTTTGTCACCCTTCTCTAGCTATGATGACTTACGGATCTTGGACGCGATCTTTTACTTCCGATTGACAAAGATGACAACTGAATGAGGTAACTATTCCCAAAAGCATTCTAGGCTTACCTAAAATTTCAAGAAATCCCATGCGAGAGAAAAGAAGGGTCAAATTATGACATTTTATATACAAAGGAATTCGGTCCTAGGTAGTTGTACTTACTCAGAATCATGATTCCAACGATATATGGTACATCAAAATCGGACCATCGGATCTCCCGTAATCATTCTCAGAAGTTACTCCATGAACACTCAAACCCCGCCCATGCAAGCACCCATACCTTGCATTTAGTGCCCAAACCCCGCCTATACGAATACCCATGCCTTACTTTGAGTGCCTAAACCCCGACCATGTGAGCCCCCATGCCTTGCCTTTCCTTGCACCCCAACCTGCGCCCCACATGCACCCGACCAATCCTCGCTTGCATCCAACCAAGCCTTGCGCATACCCGGCACCTATACCAGAGTTTCAGCACCCATGCCAGAGCCTCGGCACCCATACCAGGTCCCATCACCCATGATGGAGCTCCAGCACCCCTATTGAAGCTCTAATACCCCTGTTGAAGCTCTTACACCCCCATCGAAACATATGACACCCCCGTTGATGATCGGAATCCCCCTTCTGGTGATCGATTTAGAGAAGGAATTCCCTCTTCACCCACCTATGTACTCTACACCGTGGCTTCCTATTGGTCTAAAAAAGAATCTTTTTACCTTATTGGTCCAAAAAATTACTTTTCCCTCCATTGGTCAAAGAAAATTACCCTCCACCCCATTAATCCAAAATTTTCTACTTTCACCCCATTGTTTTAGAGAAATTACTTTTTACCACCATTGGTTAAGGAATTTTCTCTCTCCTCCCTATTGGTCCAAAAATCTATAAATACCCCTCCCTTTTATTTTAGACACCAGGTGCCTACAGGCCCAAGGCTGCCCCAACCTCCATCTACAGCGGGTCAAGTGCAGAGGAGCCCCGCCCCAATTTTGGCATCACAGATCCGTTGCTTTAACTGCCATTCCTATGGGCACTATGCTAAAGACTGTCGGGTCAGACCAGCCTTGCCCTCTAGTTAACCCTCTGCATACTGACCTCCCTTAACTCGGGGGAATCAACCGCAGGGAAGGATGTATGCCCTATCAGTTGAGGAAGCTGAGGCCAGCACAGAGGTGGTAGAAGGTACATTTTAAATTTAAGAAATTCCTTATGTTATCTATTGATGACATGCTATACTTATATGCATTGTTACACTAGGTGTCCTATCTATATCGAGCATACTAGCCTATGTCTTATTTGATTCAGGAGCTACACATTCATTCGTATCTAAGAGATTTGCTGAGAAACTTGGTATGCCACCCAGGACCCTAGATCATGGGATGATTGTTAGTATGCCTACTGGTAAAGTTACACAGTTGAAGGAGGTGTTTGGACCATGCCCAGTGAAAATCAGTGGGAAGAAATTGGATGCACAACTCATTAAGTTCAATATACAGAATTTTGACGTTATACTGGGCATGGATTGGTTATCGGCCCATCGGGCTAATGTGATGTGTGCTAAAAAATTAATCAGGGTGACAGATGAGGAAGGAAAAGAATTGGTATACCGAGCAGATAAAATGAAATGGGCGAGAAAGGTCCTCGTCTCTTCCCTTCAAGCGGTAAAGTTGTTGGAAAGTAGATGTTAGGGTTACTTAGCATATGTACTTGATGTGGATGCAAAGGTTACACCCCTAGAAGAGGTAAAGGTGGTTAAAGAATTTCCTGACGTCTTTCCAGATGATCTGATGCATCTACCGCCTGATAGAGAGTTAGATTTTGCCATAGACTTGATTCCTGGAGTAGCTCCAGTGTCTAAAGCTCCATACAAGATGGCACCAGCCGAATTGAAGGAGTTGCAGATGCAGTTGCAAGAATTGTTGGAGAACGGGTTTATTCGCCCAAGTGTTTCACCTTGGGGTGCCCCAGTATTTTTTGTCAAAAAGAAGGATGGCAGCTTGCATATGTGCATCGATTACCGGGAATTGAATAAGCTAACCATTAAGAACTGGTATCCATTGCCATGCATTGATGATCTGTTTGACCAACTACAAGGTGCAAGGGTATTTTCAAAGATAGACCTTAGATCAGGCTATTATCATCTCAAGATAAAGAGCGGCGATATACCTAAGACAGCATTCAAGACTCGGTATGGGCACTATGACTTCCTAGTGTTATCTTTTGGGTTAACCAATGCACCGACAGCATTCATGGATTTAATGAATCGAGTATTTCATGATGTCCTTGATAAATGGGTAATTATTTTTATTGATGACATCTTGATCTACTCTAAGACAGAAGAGGAGCACACTCAACATTTGAGAATGGTGTTACAGAGGTTGAGAGAACAACAATTGTTTACCAAATACAGCAAATGTGAATTTTGGCTTGAGCAAGTTGGATTCCTGGGACACATAGTGTCTAAGGCCAGAATCAAGGTGGATCCTGATAAGGTGAAAGCAGTAGTAGAATGGGAAAGCCCTAAAAATGTCACTGAAATTAGAAGCTTCTTGGGTTTGGCTGGGTACTACCGGCGCTTCATTGAGAATTTTGCTCGGATCTCAGCACCAATGACTAAGTTAACCAAAAAGGGTGTGAAATTTGAATGGGTAGAGGAATGTGAGAAGAGTTTTCAGGAATTGAAGAAAAGATTGGTGTCGGCCCCGGTGTTGACCATCCCCGAAGGCACAGGTGGAATGACAGTCTATACTAACGCTTCTAAGGTGGGGTTGGGTTGTGTTCTCATGCAACGCGGTAAGGTGATAGCGTATGCATCTCGACAAATAAAGGAATATGAGAAGAACTACCCCAATCATGACTTAGAACTAACTGCAGTCATTTTTGCCATAAAGATTTGGCGACATTATTTGTATAGGGAGAAGTGCGAGATATACAGTGACCACAAAAGCCTTAAGTACTTTTTCACCCAAAGAGATTTGAATATGAGGTAGAGGAGATGGCTCAAACTCATAAAGGATTATGACTGTGACATTCAGTATCATCCTGGCAAGGCTAATGTTGTGGTAGATGTGTTGAGTCGAAAGGCACAGACTGTGTCACTCTCATGCATAACAGTCAGCCCACCACTCATACAAGAGGCGACGCTAATAGATGAAGCTCTCTTATATGAAGGAGCAACCTTAGAGCTTGAACGTCAACCAGAAAACCTTAAATGGTTGACTATATCCTTGGCGGCTCTACAAGTGCATCCGACTATTAGGCAAGAGGTGATAATGAAACAACCTTTAGATCCTGAATTGCAGCGGATCAGAGTTAAGGTTCAAGATCAAACAATGAACGACCCTGATTTTGTTTTAGCCAGTGATGGGGCATTGATGTTTCGAGGCAGATTGTGTGTACCCGATGATTTGGATATATAAGACAAGATAGTGCGAGAAGCACACAGCTCCGAGTACTCACTTCACCCAGGAAGTACAAAGATGTATAAAGACCTCAAACAAAATTACTGGTGGCCAAGCATGAAAATCACAATAGCCCTATATGTAGTGACTTGTCTTATGTGCTAGAAAGTAAAAGCTGAGAGGCATCGACCTTATGGTACTCTTCAACCACTCCCAGTACCAGATTGGAAATGGGATAGGATTACAATGGACTTTGTCACCGGACTACCATGTACACCTAAGGGGATGGATGCGATATGGGTGATAGTTGATCGGCTTACTAAGACTGCTCACTTCATGCCCATCAAGACCAAGTTCTCTATGGCCAGGTTAGGACAACTTTATATGGATAACATAGTGCGCTTGTATGGAGTGCCAGTGAGCATTGTGTCAGATAGGGACCCAAGGTTCACTTCCAGATTTTGGAAAAGCTTCCAGCATGCCTTGGGATTACAATTGAATTTGAGTACTGCTTTCCACCCACAGACTGATGGTCAGTCGGAGCGAACCATACAGATATTGGAAGACATGCTCAGGGCATGTGCAATGGAAATGTGTGGTAGTTGGGAAGAATATATACCCCTTATGGATTTTGGCTATAACAACTGTTACCAAGCTACAATTGGGATGGCTCCGTATGAGGCATTATATGATAGGAAGTGCAGGACTCCTCTGTATTGGAATGAGGTAGGCGAACATCGAATGTTAGGACCTAAAATGATACAGATGACTTGTGACAAGGTCGATGTTATTCGGGAAAGGATTAAAGCAACTCAATCATGTCAAAAGAGCTATGCAGACAACCGCAGGAAAGACATTGAGTTTCAGGCAGGAGAAAAGGTGTTCCTCAAGATCTCTCCTACTAAAGGGTTGCAAAGATTCCATAGAAAGGGTAAGTTGAGCCTGAGATACATTGGCCCATTTGAGATCTTAGCTCGGGTCGGCTCAGTAGCCTACATGCTTGCTCTGCCATCTTCACTGGGGAATGCTCATAACGTATTTTATGTATCCATGCTGAAGCGATACGTTCATGATCCATCTCATGTATTACCTGTGGAACTAGAATATCTAGAAGCTGATATGACCTATACAGAGTAGCCAGCTAAAATCTTGGACCGAAAGGTGAAAACCCTTCGCAACTACTCCATTTCCTTCGTAAAGGTGTGATGGGCTAATCATTCACTTGAAAAAGCATCTTGGGAGAAAGAGGATGAAATCCAAGCCAAATACCCTCATCTTTTCGAACAACCAGGTATGCCAATTTCGATGACAAAATTTCCAGAAAGGGGGGGGGTTGTAAATGTGATACACTACTTTGTAAACCCAATCTAATTACACGGTTCATCCAGTTTAACCATGTAGGACCCGAACCAGAGAGGGTTAAGGAGGGTTCCTTATGGACCATGATGGCAAGGGTAACTTTGAACACCGGTTGGCAAGACAAGTCTGAGTCAGTGCCAGAGGAGATGGGTGTACGCAAGCTGTGTACATGCACCTATCATAAGGCCATGTACGAATAAAGCAGGTATGTAGCCATATTCTAAAGCGCATACATATAATATATCTTATGCCGAGAGTGAGATTCATGTCGAGGGTTGAATTCCATCAAAATCTCACTTGTTGACCAATTTTCGGCCCTCAGGTGGGCGGTCACAGGTGGGCGCATCCGCCCACCTGAGTGAGCCACCCATGTGTTATTAATGGTTTTCAGGAAGTATAAATAGCTATTATTATGTTTTCATATCTCATTTATTACACTGAATAGTTGGTGAGAAAAGTTAAGAGGAGAGAGAAATGAAGGGAGAAAAGAGAACGAAGAAGAAGAAAGGGGAAGGAAGAGGAAGAAGAAATGGATTTAAGCGGCGCCAAGGTTTGATCTTCCCATTTCGACGCCAGGAGAGTGATCTCTAACACGAGATCTACGTTTAGAGGTGAGCAAAGGCTATGTTCTTAAACTTTCATCAAATCTAAGTATAGAGTTTCTTGAGGTCTCGTAAATCCCCCTTGAGATAATGAATCTAAGGTTTAATAGATGGTTTATGTGTTGATTTTGAAGGATTTGAAGAAGTGTTTCCACGGTTGGAGGAGCATTGGTGATTTGAGGTGATTTTAGGGTTTTTGAAAGAGTTCTTGAGTAAAAAAGGTAAGATGGCTTCCATTCCTTAAATCTAACCTAGATCTAGGTTAGAATCATCTTATGAGACCTTGAATGTGTGGAGAATGGGTTTAGAAAAATCCCATTTGATTCCCCAAAGGTTGGGGAAGGTTTCGGGGAAAATGGTATTTTTTCACCAAGACCGGTGGGCCAAATGGCCCGCCTGAGGGCACCCACCTAAGAGGACAGGGCCTCGGGGCTAACCGGTGGGCCCTACCGGCGGGCCAACCTGCCCGTCGATCCTAACAAGCCCTCGACCTCCATCGACGGGCCCCTACCGATGGACCGACCGACGGGCCAACCTGCCCACCGCTCATGACCGGTGGGTCAAGACAGGTGGGTTGTTCGACCCACCCGAGAGGGTCCCATCGTGATTTTTAAGTCCGAATGGACCCAAAACGGACGTGTGACCTTCTTTTAGGATTCTAAACATGATTTTGTCATCAAATCTTATTAATTTTGACCCCAAAGTGGTGAAATGCTAACCCCATTCACTTATGATAGGTTCACCGAAATTTACGCTTCTCGCACCGGATCTCACCCGTACCGACCGTGAGTCTTTGTACACTACAAGTAAGTGGGGAGAGGACATTCGACCTTATTTTAAGGCATGTTTGACATTCATTAAATTGTATCTAGACTAGCCATATCATCATGCAAATTATATGTAGTTTAGCCATCCTCATATTATTATGACATGTGTGTTGTGTGTATTTTCTCAATGTCAAATGATGATATGATTATATAATGAATGATGACATCATTGTGCATAATGCATTAAAAGACTAGATATCGTAGTCGGCTTAGAAACGAGTGCATTGGTGGCCCGTGGAATGGGATGCGGTAGCACTATGCAATCGTACTATGTCATATAGGAGCATACGGTTTAGGATTATCATCTTCCCATGCTACGACCCTTCCCAACAAGGGTTGAGGTGTTGGGTTGCCATTTGGGGGGAAGCAGTGGTCGCGGTTGTTGGATCACTGTGGCGGTTAGACATACACCCTGCTGGTCATTAAGACAGTCGACAACCCCAGTGGTATATTCAAGAGGGCCAATTGTACTGCTTTTAAATTGCTGGAGTTAGCACCTTTATTTTCTGTCATTTACTTTTATGTTGAGAGCCGGTGGTCGGCATGCTTTACTTTTCCGAGTACTCACGGTGGCCCTTCTCCGACAGTCCTATGGGCGTATCGCGGGATGGAGTTCGCGGCTCGTACCCGGAGTATACGCACTGAGGTTGTAGTAGCACTAAACCAAAGACTTAGTAATGTCGTTTAGGTGGATGTGATTAAAAATGAATTGCATAGCATATAGTGCATATGGTTGTGATTTTTGTGTGGACTGTTGTGTGGTCCTCCTTTTCACTTACTGAGCTAGTGAGCTCATCCCACGTGTGCACCTCTTTTAGATGATTTTGTAGGTCACCAGCCTGAGGATCAAAGGTCGGGCCCCACAGTGGAATTCCCCGAGGAGGATTGGTGGGTCCCTGAGGACTATAAGCACGGCATAGATTGCACGTGCGAGGGTTGTGCTGTGGGACCACAGCAATGACTCCATACAGGGTTACTTTTTTATTCTTTTGATGATCCCTTTTGTGTACTTGATATATAAATTGTATTCTTTTTGTGTAAATATCATGCCTACGGGCCCACATGTACGTAACTATGTACTACAATTTGGGTATCAAGTATATTGGAAATATTTATAGGTAAATTAAGTCTTCCGCTGAACTGTTGAACATTTTCTTAGTTGTGTGTACGCTGTGGTGGGATACTGTATCAGATGATCCTGGCAGGTTTGGGTTAACCGGAGTTAACCCTGTCATCGGTCCGGTTCTGTGTGAACGGGAGGTGACACCTTACATCTCGAGGATGCCAATCTACACTATGGCAGAGCTCTTACACCAATCTTTGAGCATTTTGTAGTCGATCTTTCTGAGGAGGAGGGAACGGTTCCAAAGTATAAGTTCTCTGCAAGGAATTTGAGGCAGATGAACTTGCACGCTTTGATGGTAGAGCCACAGGCAGCTAAGGAGCAGGAGGAGGGTTTCCAGGGGGTACCTGATCGTGAGGAGATTAGAGAGGAGGAGGTTTTAGAGGAGGAGCCATTGGATACTGGGGCAGCAGATCCAGCTTTACATGGAGCTGGCGGTTCCAAATCAGCCAGAGCTAGTGGCCTAGACATTCCCAGTGCTTCTGGCACATAGCTCACAACTTTGCCACAACTTAGTCGCTAAAACCTGAACTAAGTTCAGCCTAACTTTTCCTCAAGCATCTCAACTCTGATAGGATATCTTGTAGGATATCCTACAGGATTATCATCAGGTTTTAGCGAACTTATAATTCTGGTTTTCTCAGGAAAGTGGATGAGAACACCGATAGAGAGCTCCAAATGTGGAGGTAGTTTAGAGAGATGGAGTCCAGGTTTTAGCGACTCACCTGGGATATGTACCACTCTTTTGGGGTGATCTCTGTGGATGTCTATCATATACAGAGGAGAGTGGTGCACCTCCATAATCGATTCACTCATTGGGACACGCATCTCAGCATCGACTCTCGGGTTCACTTAGGAGAGCCTTTCGATGTCTCTAGGGACAACTCTGACTAGTGTTTTAGGCTGATGGCCTATTACCCTATTCTAACCTTTTACTTGTCATTCTACGTGGGTACTTAGAATTTGAATTATGATTCTGATAGTAACTGTAAATTTTTGAGTGGTTTAATTTTTTTTTTTAAACTGCGTGGTTTGATGGTCGCCGACACTGCCACCATATGTTATTATCTTATTATTCTTGTTGTTTATCAGGTTTTATGTTTGAGAATTTTTTGTTTTCGCATTTTAAGCCGTTATGATGCCAAAATTTTATTAAAATTTCTGCTAACAAGTACATTCAGTTATGACACTTTCAATTTTAGTTAACCAGAATTCATACTATCAATGCATGCATGCTATGAATGTAAAGGTTACAAATTTTCACATTTAAATTAAGGCTTTTTAACTTTTCATAAGACTTTTATTTTCACTCACCCCAGACCTATTATAGTTTCTATGAGGTCTAAGCAGTATGCTATAGGCAGGTAGAGCATCATGCTCTGATACCACCCTTATCACACCTCGCTTGCATAAAGTTGAGCCGGTGATCAAGTTAACACCGGTTAACTCACAAACCTACCAGGATCAACAATGCAGTAACTGCAATACAACATACATCTACTCAACTAAGATAAGACCTATATTTTTAGCGGAAGACCTATTCATAATAATACCTGTAATTGTTTCTTAAATACTTGATATCCAAATTGAGTCATAAAAGTTACATACATTTGGGCCTGAAGGCATGATATATATACAAGAATATAATAATTTAAGTATCAAGTAATCAAAAGGGGGTACATAAAAAAAAATAAAAAAGAATCACTCAAGAGTCATAGCTGCCATGCAGTACAATCCTCGCACGTGGAATCGGCACCTTGCTTGAACTCATCAGGGACCCATCAGTCCTCAGAGGGAAACTCCATAGTGGGGCCCGGCTCCTGATCTCCAAGTGGGTATCCTATAAAATCACTTAAAATGAGTTGTGTATGTGGGATGAGCTCACAAGCCCAATAATTGAAAAGGAATACCACACAAGGAAAACCACACAAACAGTCACAACACAAATGCGCCTATATGCAATTCATTTTAACCCTATTAGCCTAACAACATTACTGGGTTATAAGCTATATGGTACTCACAACCATAATACGTGTATGCCCCAGGTACGAGCTGCGAACCCCATCCCGCGATACCCCCATAGGATTGTTGGAGAAGGCCCAACGTTGACATCGAAATTTAAATATAAGCCGACCTTTAGCAAATTTAAATGACAGAAAGTAAATGGGTGACTCCACCCGAAATAAAAATAGTACGATTGGCCCTCTGAATATACCATCAAGGTTACCAACTGTCCTAGCGATCAGTCGTGCATAATTGTAACCGCTACAGGAGTGCGATAATCATAACCCGATGCTTTCCCCCAATAATCCTCCAACACGTAAACCCTTGTTGGGAAGGGTCATAGCACTAGGGTAAATCACAGCCTAGCCACATGCCTCTATATGAGCATAGTACGATTATACAGTGGCATTGCATCCCATACTATGAGCCACCATGCACTCATTTTCAAATCGACTACGGCATCTAATCTAGTATATACATCATATCCAAATGAAACTCATCACATACATCAAGACATAAATGATATTTATCATAAAGCAAAACATAGCATGTTATGTAAATGCACATACAATGCGTGATATGGCATATGTGATGTCTAGTCTACACACAAGTGATATGATGATATGGCTAGACTAACACATGTTAAATGATGCATAACATTTTGAAATCAAATTAGAGTCCACTCCCCACTTTCTTGTATATGTATACGGTGCTTGTACCCAGTACGAAAAAAATCTGATGTGTAGGTACACATATATTGAGTGTAACCTATCATAAACATAATAATTTATCATTTCACTATTTTGGGGTCAAAATCATCATGTTTGAATACTAAAATCGGGTTAAGAATCATAAATGAGGGTTACCTATCAAATTTTGACCAATTCTAGGAATTCTGAAAAGACAGGTGGGCTAGAGCCAAAGACAAGCGGGCTATGTAACCCATCAGTTTCAGCCCACCGGTTACACTAGAGCCCAAAAACTGAGTTTTGGGAACTCAAGTGGGCCAGAACCTGAAGACAGGTGGGCTAAAAATACCCCCCAATCTTGAAACAAAATTCTTTCAATATCTTACCCAAATTTTCTCCGGCTTAGGGAACTCATTTGGGGATGATCCGATGACTCAAATCACTTATCTAAGGTCCAATCATATACCCTCAATCTAGATCTAAGATCAAATCAAAAGAAAAAGGAAGATTCTTACCTCTTTCTCAAGAACACCAATGAAACCCCAAATTTCACTTCTTTTGCTTAAGAACCTCCAAATACTCTAGATCTTCACTAACACTCCTTCCAAATCCTTCAAAATTAATATACACACCTTCCATTACACCTTAGATTTGATTATCCAAGTAGGATTAGCAAGATCCAAGTGGGTTCTTTCCCAAAAATCAAAAAGAGGGTTTAAGAAAGGGGTTTTCCTAAAAAATCCATGGAATGTGTACAATACCTACCTTAAATCGAAGATCATGGTGGGTTGATCATTAATCCAGGCTCAAAGTGCCAAGACTCAAATCTGGTGAAGCTTTACGATCAATTTTCCCTTCTTCTTTCTTCTTCTTCTTCCTCTTTTCCTTTCTTCTTCTTTTTCTCTTCTTTACTCTCCCACCGACCAACTGACATTGATGAGGGAAAAGGCAATTACTGTCTCCTCTTTTATAGCTGGGCCCCTCAAAATATCTTCTAAATCTCAGGTGGGCTTCAATGGGAATAAACTCCCCACATAATATTAGATTACATTGGCACCCACAAATACTAGTACGTTCCTTTACTTTTTGTACATGGCCTCATGGTGCGTGCAAGCGCAAGGCTTGGGTGCACATATTACACTTGGTACCCACTCGGTTTTGTCAGGCTAACCTAAGTTCAAGGTCACCCTTGCTACCATATTCCATATGGTACCTATGTCGGTTCTCTCTGGTTCAGCACCTATATGATCAAACCAAGTCAATACGGGTAATTAAACCGAGTTTAGAAAGTAGGGTATCACAGAAAAAATATAAAAACAAGCAACTAAGGTTACAAAAAAAAAAAAAAAACCGTAAACATAACAGAAAACTTGTAAACCGCAAATTTTATAACCAAACTTCACAGGCTCCATTGAGTGCTACCTAACATTTTCAAATTAGGGTTACAACTTCTGTGATGCTAGCTGAGTCAAAAGATATGCTTCCAATAATATTGCTAAAAATGCTAAAAACTTTGGGAGGATCAATTAGTATCTTCGGTCGGATCGTGTGATCTTATATAGGCCCAAACGATCTACGAACTCCTCCAAGACCTCCTCTACATCAATGGGTTAGGTTCCTGTTGAGTTGTAGTATGAGGAAGGGGTTAGGCACTTTGGCTCATTGGGTTACAATCAGACTTCAACACTAGGTAAACAAACATTATTATTGAATGGGCTAGCTAAGTCTGATTATACATGTACAACTATTACACAAAATAGAAGAAAACACAATCAACTAAATTAGAAAAGTGGGATTAAATCCATATTATCCTCTTTGCCAGTTGCTCTGCACGGCTAGTGTCATGCCCAAGCCCCATTAACTTTGCACAGTATTGTCCTCTTTGGCCCATGGGCCTTAAAGCTTTAAAACGCTTTGTTTCATATTAAGAAGGCTAGAGGTTATCCACTAGCCCAGTAATCTCCCCCTAGGTGATGTGGGACTAAATTCTATATACATCCCTAATCTCCCAAACTCCTTGGTACTTATCGTATTCTTGGTGGGGACACCTCACCGATCTCCTAGGTAGGTCTAATGCTTGTCATATTCTTGGGTATTACAATCTTCCCCCTTTTGGTATAGTGTCCCCACTGTGGCCCACACACCGTCAGGGGTCTGCTATGATATCATTTGTAACTCTTCGCACAATATTATCCTCTTTGGCCCATATCTTAAGGCTTTAAAACATGTTGTTGTCATATTAAGGACGCTAGAGGTTATCAACTAGCCTAGTATTCTCTCCCTAGGTGACGTGGGACTAAAGTTTGTACACCCTCATCAATCTCCCAAACACCCTGATACTTACCTTATTCTTGGTGGGAACACCTCACCGATCTCCCAAGCGGGTCTGGTACTTGGCATATTAGTTAGTATAATAAATGTAAAGCAAATAAGTTGATATGCCATGGAATAGGCATGATAAGCCTTAGAATCTAGTATTCAACATATTAGACATAATGCTTAAAGAGAAATAAAGAGAGAGGATGAAATGGACATACCCGTGTCTAGCTATGCTTTATTATCGTATATAGAATATGAAGCAAATATGCTTATATCGGTGAAACCCTAATCTACCACATGCACATGGTGGGAATTACAGTACTGCCATTCATGGCATGCATGCATCATATCATGAGATCTAATAATCCCAAACATCAAGAATATGAAAACTAAAATGTAAGTGCATTGGAACTCATATGTTAATGATAGAAGACATAGCATCATAAAGAATTATATCAAAGTGATACAAACATGCCAAAAATTATAGAATTGCCACTAAATATGCAAGGACATGATAGAAGAGCATAGGGGAGCATTCAAGACATGTAGATATGGAGATTAGAATTATCGAGACATAAGATGATGGTTGAACGTGGCGTACAGAGATTTTACATCAGAAAACATGAAGTAAATATATTCAAAATTTAAGTAAACATGAAAAGATGAAAATATCATTAATGTACATATGATAAAATACATATATGAAAAATATATAAAAATATAGAAGTTGGAATCATGAGAATATATGAGAACAATTGAGCTAGCCTGATATACAGATGTATTGCATCATTAAAGATGAAGATAAAATGATCAAGACTCATGTAGAAGAGTATGAGGACAATAGCTATGCGCATCCATCCCTGGGCCTCATGCCGCAACATCCTCTCCCGAAGATATGTGGGGGGGCCTATTCACGGGACTATCTTCTTTTCTAAAACTAACATTTAATAATGAGCCAATATCAGGGATTGAGGAACATAAACAATTTTAGGAGTGTCAAATTGTATGGTTTTGGTTATTCAGTTCGGCTTACATTTTGATAAGGTGAAATCAAAACCGCACCGGATAGGAATAAGGTGAAATTAGAATCATTTTCGTTAGATTTATGTCAAACTTGCACTTGTTGAACTTGACATGGATCTGGTTCTCTCTCAAAAGTTACAATACCAGCCTAAGGTGCATGACATGCTCTTCAACACTCTTAGATTACACCAAGGTATCATCAAAATACTATCACACATTTGTTCAGCATGTCCTAGAATACCTAGTTCATCAAATCCATAAATGTAGTCGATGCGTTAGTCAAGTCAAAAGACATAACCCGAACTCGTAATGTCCATATTGAGATCTAAAGGCCGTATTGCTTACATCACTATCCCTAATCCTAAGCTACTGGTAGCCAGATCTAAGGTTGATATTGGAGAATACTTTTGCACCTTGGAACTGATCAAGTATAGCTTAGAAAAATGTCCTCATTAGCCCTATCATCAAACTTCTCAAATCTTGGTTTGTGTTCTTAATTTATGCTACCAAAGACCTTGAAGTGCCTTGTTGTAGCCCTTCTACCAAACTAAATTTCATAGGGTGTCTTGCTCTTATGTGGTCTCAACATGCACCTATTATGGATGTTCCTTGCAGTTAGAACTGCCACCTTCCAAAACTTCTTTCCCAGGCCATTCTCTACTAATATAGTTCTAGCCATGTCTTGCACTATTCTATTATTTCTTTCAACAAAACTATTTTGTTGAGGTGTTCTTGGAGTTGATTACTTACTTTAATACTATGCTTATAATAGTATCTTTAAAATCATCCCAACTATACTCACCTCCTCTATGAGGAACTCAGACATTTTATCTTCTTCCATTTCTGATTTTTACTTGCTTCTTAAAGATCTTAAATATTTTTAAAGCCTATGAATTGTATTTCAAGAACATCACCTACACCATTCTAGAATGATCAACAATAAATAACATGATGTATCTCTCTCCTAAGATGCTAGGTGTCCTTATAGGACCACACAAGTCTGTGTGAATCAACTCCAATGGTGTGCTGGAATAGTACTCCTTTGACTTGAATGAGATTCTTTTCTGCTTTTCCTTCTGACAAGATGCACATATATGATAGAGAGCTTCTTCAACATGAGAACATCTCTCACTGCCTTCTTTGAAGAAATCTTGGTAAGGTTCTTAAACCCAATGTGCCCAAGTCTTCTTTGCCATAGTCATATCTCCTCATCTATGCTAACCATGCAGGAATCCTTGTCTATCTCTGTCAAAGTGTAAAAGTTCCCTGAAGTTCTCTGTCTTGTAGCCACTTCCATTACTTGATCTTCTTATCTCATACCTTTTACTGCTGAAAGTCACTTCATGCCATTTGTCACAAATTCTACTGATGCTAAGAAGATTATGTTTGAATCATTCAATATACAATACCTTATGAGATTTTTACTTTCTCATGATTTATATTAATGGAGCCCTTTCCTATAATTCTAGCACCATTCTTGTTGCCAAATTTCACAAGTCCACCTTCAAAGTCTTGTATTTTTTCAAATCTTCCCTTAACTCCTATCATGTGGCTTGAGCAACCACTGTCAGATATCCATGGAGTAGAGTCTCCATGGCTTTGAATGCTTCCTGAACAACAAAAGCAACTTCATTTTCTTCCTCTTCTACTCTCTCTTTGAACCTAAATTTTCTTGACAGATTGAGATTCGTGTGCTCTCTTTGGTCTTGGAAATATTTTCTTCACCTCATCAAATTTTAAGTTTCTAACGAATTCCTGGTTGCCTCTGCTTTGCTGTCTTTATGTGGGAAACACAAGGTTATTACATTTTTAATATTCAACTGTCTCCTCCATAATGGGTGCAAAAGGATTTCTTTCCATAAATTTCCCAAGACTAATGTTGAACTTATAATCTGAGATTTTGTGCTCAAATGTATTGCACATGTAGCAATAACAATGAAAAATGTGCCTCTGCCTTATAGGTTCCATCTATCATCTGTAGGGAGCTCTATAGTTATCATATCCTCTAGGTCTCTACTGGGGATTTTGACTGTAACCATAGTTCTCTACTATCCTTCCTGGCGATACCTATTGTAGCTATCTCAGATGATAGCATTATGGGGTAGAGTTTGGTTTTCTCTTCTAACTAAACTTGGATGCTTGCTTTGCCTCTGAACATTTCTTTTTACATTTTCTTGAGTTCCACCCTATGCCTTACCTTTTTGAGCAAATCTGTCACTTACTTTAATGGGACTCTGTACTATTCCCTTATGATTTGTCTTAACATTTTGGAAAATTTACTAACAAATCCAAGCCTAAATTTTTTGTGAGCCAATCTCTTAGCACTAATAATGTCATTTAACTTATTATTGCTAGGATGCTCTTTCGGAGAAGAATCATCTCTAGCATCTTCATCCTCTGAGTCTTCTTTGTAAATCTTAGTTCTTTGAAATTCTTCAACCTTAGCCTTCAACAAGGAGTTCAAGAATTTGAGCTTGCTCCTTAATCTGTGATTTTAAAGCTACTCTTTCTAACTCAAAAGTTTTGTAGACAATGGTCTTCCACAAAATTTGAAATTCAAAGTCTTCCAAAGTCATCCTTGACTTATCTCTATGCTCTCTCAATTCAAGAACTAATTGTTCTTTCTCCTTGAGATCTTGGATGACCTTCTTGACTTTCTTTCTTTCTCTTCTAAGCTCTTTAATAGCAGCTCCAAGTTCAGCCTCAAGATGCTACTTTTCATCTTATTTTTCTTCTTCTAAAGATTCTTCTTTACTTGATAAATCCACCTTTTTTTATTCCAAATTTATTAAGACCATGAACATAACCTCATCATCTTTAGCATCTGATGATTCTTCATATTCTCCATCAGATGTATCACTGCATCTATTGGAAATCAGACTCTTCTTTTGTCTGCCCTTCTTGTATCTATTGGAGAAGAGTTTTTCTTCTCTTTGAAGTTGGTCTTCTTATCACCTCCATCTTTATCACTATCGATTTGTCCCTTGTCGGGACACTTGGCTGCAAAGTGTCCAATCTTCCATAGTTGAAGCACTTAAAAGGCAACTTGCCTTTGTGTTTTCTTATTTCCTTTTTAGCTTTCTAGTAAAGTGAGTTGTAGCCTCATCTTTACTCTCATCATAGTCATCTTCTATAGGCTACTTCTTCTTTTCTCTTTAATTTTCAGATTCTTTATTGCGTTGAAAGTCGCTTTCTTATCATTGGACTTTCCCTTTCTCCTTCTCATTTCAATAGCAGTGAAAGTAGCATGCACTTGATCAAGAGTAAGTGTGTCCAAGTCCTTTGCTTCTTCTATAGCTAACACTTTGGAGTCATACTTGAGCAACAAAGGTCTCAGAATTTTCTGACACATTATGGAATCTTCTATGATGGCTCCCAGCCCTCTAATGGATTTGATCACTCCATTAACCCTAGTCATGTAAGTGTTAATGTTCTCTCCATCTTGCATTAACAGACTTTCATATTGACCTCTAAAAGTCTGTAACTTGGATTTTCTAATTTTGTCATCTCTCTCATAGATGATCTTGAGTATGTCCCAAATGTCCTTGGCAAGGTCACACTCCATCACTTTGGCTCTTACACTTTTATCCAATGATGAGAAAATAGCATTCACAGATTTTTGTTGTGACTATAAGCCTTTTTAGTTTCATTTCCCGTAGGACCTGTCTGAGGTTCTTGGTAGCCTTTCAGAACTGATGCCTAAACATCATATCCTAGTGATCCTAAGTAAGATTGCATCCTTTCTCTTCAAAAAGTCAAAATCTGACCCATCAAACCTTGGAGCATGCCCTGAAGAACTTTCACCTACCATAATGCCACTGGATCACTCAGTTATCGTGCAAATTGTCATTGAGTATCTGCTATTATACTAATTGTTATAATCTGACAGTCACTAAGAAGGGGGGTGAATCAATGAATCCAATTCAAATTCCTAAGCTGATGCGAATGCTGACTTAGAAAACCCTATAAAACTTGTACCTGCTTGCACATAGTTGATGTGTCACATCCTGTTCCACACAAAACTGGACGGGTGACCGAGTTAACCCTTGTTAACCCAAAACCTACCAGGATCACATGACGCAATAACCACAGCACAACATACACACACTAAGTCAAATAAAATTTATATTTTAGCAGAAGTCTTACATGTATATATCAGTAAATACCCCAATACTCTTGATACCTAAATTGTATTACATAACATAATTACACATGGACCTGTAGGCGTGATATATACACAAGAAATACAATTTAAGCATCTAGAATACAAAAGGGGTAACATTTCTAAAATAATAAAAAATAATTCTTGTATGGTATCAGTGTTGCTAACTCGCAACATAACTTTCGCACGGACACTTGGCCTCTTGCCCAAGATCTTCAGGGACCCACCAGTTCTCAATTGGAAATTCCATGGTGGATCCCTATCACACCCCACTTCCAGTAGACCTAAGTTACCATTAGGAATACCAGTAGTGTGAGTAAGACACGTACCTCTCTTACAATCCTACCAGGATCTCTGATAATAGTACCTTAACATTTCATAATCTCACATCACATACCAACCAAAATTAACGGAATTAGAGTATAGTAGAGGAATCATCAATAAAATAGAGAAATTATCTAGTGATAAAATATTATCCATAATGAAATTATCCTTTTACAATTATCCATGATGTATAACTAATAAGTTTAAAAGAAATGTCCCATCCACATACTCGTTTCAAAATCACCAGAAATACGCCAAACATCTCATGGTGCTGAATATGCACAGAAATCACAAGCATAGTCCTGGCTATGCTCCTCCACGTCTGGCATCCACTAGTCGTTCACTCCATACTCAGGTCTAGAGGATAGAGAATCACTAGTCTTGGGCATGACCTTACCTACATCATCATCTAAAAAGAGGGTGTATACGTGAGGTGAGCTTTCCAACTCGCTCAATGAGGGGTGGGGTTCAAGCACATCCAAGTATAACAATCACAGTAATAATTTATAATGCATGATTGTAGAAATTAAACATATAGTCCATGATGCTCTTGATGCAATTCATTTATTCTATTATCCACCTAACAATACAACTAAGTTTGGTAAATGCTACTACAACACATTAGGCTATATCTCTCATCTCGGAATTACCATCGACTATGCAGGGATACAAACCCTAGCCGTGAATAGAATCCTATTGGTCCCCTTATGCATCGATGGGTCACCTAACAAACCCCTAATAACCCTCTCTTGGTTGTCATGGCACCGATACCAATCATTGGCCACACCTGATAAGTTCCTGCCTCTGATAACAATAACATCGTACCGTGGGTGTGGCATTTCAAAAAAGCACACTGAACATACCATAGTGGGTTATCCAACACCTTTACCCCTGTTGGCAAGGGTTCATAGCATAAGGAGTGATACCTAACCACATATATGCTATATGCCTTCATAATGATACAGTTAGTATGAATTACACGATACCAGTAAGACCTCGGCCACAAAGTGTAATCCATCACCAAATACAGTCTCGAGCACACGATAACTATAATACATTGGCCACAAAGTGAAACCCAAGACCATTTACCTAATCTAGCATGCATATAACAGTTAAGTATAGACTACGCAACACCGGTACCAATCGTCGACTACGAAGCGTATCCATTTCTAAATGTAGTCCCAGAGCACACGATACCGGTAACACATTGGACACAAAGTGTAATCCGTAACTACAACTAACTCTAATGCACATACTCAATCCATGAATGCAACCAGCATAAGGAAATAATGGCACCGGTACCACCTCAGCTATGCCACATTTCATCTCATACATACAACCAAACACACGGCGATCACAGTACCAGTACCACCTCAACCACACTGGATTCTGCCATACATCTCCATAACAATTCATATCATAACCATAAAAATGAAACATTTGATAAAATATCATCATTTGAACATTTAACAATCATGTATAATCCTACACATGTGAGCAATTCTATAATAATAAAATAATCTAAAAATAAAGCAACCACCCCTCACCTTGTTGATCTCTGCTTGTGTTAGGGTTTAGATAAGGCCACCGATCAATCCACTCAGTTTTGGTCTTAGGGCATGTGGGCATTATTGTCCTAGACACAAGGGAAATCGTATATCAGTACGTGTCAAAAAGATCGGGAGAGACCCACTTGGGTCATCCCCAAAAGGTACAGACAAGGTTTTCCAGTGATAGTAATGTCATTGAAAATATTGTTTTCTTGATGGATATTTCGACTACAACTAGATCAATTACTTTAAAAGACCAGCATAAGACCACTTTTACATACCCATATAGAACATTTCCTTACAGGCGTATGCCCTTTGGGCTTTGCATGCCTCTGCTATGTTCCAACGATGTATGATGAGCATCTTTTCTTTTATGATCAAAAAATTCTTAAAAGTATTTATGGATGACTTTTCAATTCATGGGAATTCTTTTTCTAAGTGTCTTCACCATCTTTTCCTAGTTTTGAAAAGGTGCATATCTAAGAATTTGATTTTGAATTAGGAGAAATACCATTTTATGGTTAAATCTAGTATTGTTTTAGGCCATGTAATATCCAAAGAGGGAATTAAGATAGATAGAGTCAAAGTGGATTTAATTGATAGTTTAACACCTCCTCAGAGTCAAAGTGGATTTAATTGATAGTTTATCACCTCCTCAACTTGTTAAGGACGTCCGATCTTTTCTAAGGCATGCTGACTTTTACAGAAGGTTTATTAAGAACTTTAGTCAGTTAGCCTAACCTCTCACTTTACTACTTGCCAAAGATCAAACTTTTGAGTTTTCTAAAGAGTGCCTAGAATCCTTCAAGCACCTTAGGAAGGAGTTAACTAATGCACTGATTGTTCAACCACCTGTTTGGACTAAACCTTTTTAAACTGATGTGTGATGCTTCAGATTTTGCCATAGAAGCAGTTTTGGGGCAAAGGATTAATAAGATGCCCACTGTCATTTACTATGCTAGTAGGATCCTAAATGATGAACAACTCAACTATACAACTATAGAAAATGAATTCTTAGTTGTTATGTTTGCACTAGAAAAGTTTCGGTCTTACTTAGTTGGATCACATGTGGTGGTGTACACTGATCATTCTGCTCTTACATACCTAGTTCAGAAGAAGGATGCCAAAGCCTATCTCATTAGGTGGGTTTTACTTTTGTAAAAGTTTGATTTGGAACTGAGGGATAAGAAAGGAGTTGAAAACCTAGTTGCAGATCATCTATCCTGGCTTCCCAATTCCTTGACTGTCGATTCTCCAGTCAACGAGGATTTTTCAGATGAACAGTTACTTACAGTGTCCAATGAACCATTGTTTACTGACATTGTCAACTTCTTAGTTTCAGGTGTGACTCTGAATCATTGGTCCACCCAATATATGTAACGTTTTCTTTCCCAAGTTAAGAATTTCTTTTGGGACGATCCTTATCTTTTTAAAGTTTGTCCTAACCAAATTATCAGACGTTGTGTGCCTGATCATAAGAAGCACTCAATTTTATCTTTTTTCTATGATCATGCATGTGGTGGATACTTTGGACCTAAGAACACTACCATAAATGTTCTCAAATGCGAATTTTATTGCCCCACTCTTTTTAAAGATGCTTTTGATTTTTACAAGGCTTGTCCTACTTGCCAGTCTTCTGGCCGTATCAGTAAGAGGAACATGATGCCCCTCAATCCTATTTTGGTAGTTGAGATCTTTGATGTGTGGGGCATCGATTTCATGAGACCATTCCCTAATTCTTTTGAGAATTTGTACATACTTTTAGCCATTGATTATGTTTCTAAATGGATAAAAGTCATAACTTGTAAATCTAATGACCACAAAGTGGTGGTCCAGTTTCTCAAAGAAAACATCTTTTCCCACTTTGGTACACCACATACTATAATTAGTGATAGGGGTATTCATTTTTGTAATCGACCTTTTGAGGCATTGATAAAAAAGTATGAGATCACCCATAAGTTATCTACCCCTTATCACCCCCAAACTAATGGCCAAGTAGAGATGTCTAATAGGCAGATCAAATAAATCTTGGAGAAAACTGTTAATCCCAACAGTAAGGATTGGTCATTTAGGCTCATTGATGCATTGTGGGCCCATCGGACTGCATTCAAGACTGACATTGGTCAATCTCCCTATCGTTTGATGTATGGGAAAGCCTATCACTTACCAGTTGAGTTAGAGCATAAGGCATTTAAGGCCATCAAGAAGCTCAATTTTGATTTGTCTAATGCTGGTATTTATCGTAGGCTCCAACTATCTGAGTTGGAGGAACTTAGGAATGATGTCTATAAAAAGTTTTAGGATTTACAAGGAAAAGACCAAAGCTTTCTATGATAATCACATTCTGCGCAAATCTTTTGCAATTGGTGATAAGGTCTTATTGTACAACTCTCGGTTGCATCTTTTTTCTGATAAGCTTGGATCCCGATGGGATGGCCCATTCATTGTCTATAATGTATATCCCCATGGGGTTGTGGAGATTCTGAATCCAGGAACAAGGGTAATTTCGAAGGTTAATAGCCAACATTTAAAGCTGTTCCTCGAGTTTCCTTCTGCTACTAGTGAAGAGGTCATGGATCTCCATGAACCTCTTTGCACTAATGACTAACTTTTAATCAGTTATGACCCCCTTGCATTGTCTTTGTTTTTAATTCTTTCCATGCATTGAGGACATTGCTTGACTTAAGTGTGGTAGAGGAAAACTAGTTTCTTTTTGTTTTTTTTTCCCTTTGTTTTTCCCTTTGTTTGAATTTATTTTTCTTTTTGTTTTTGAGCTTGCTAAGGGTGAAGTCCTACTTTGGTTTGTGGCTAATGACCATACCATTCAATTGCTTAATATGTGAAAATAAGAGTTTTGATTAAGGTACCCATCTTAAACACATAAAAAACCTGATGAAAAAAAGAAACAAGCTTGTGTCTTGAGATGGGACTCTCTTTTGAAAAAATAAGAAACCCTTGTTTTATAGTGTTGGATCATATGTAAGTCTGTGGATTCCTTGTACTCTTGATTTAAAGTTGAGGCATTCTTTTTAATTTGGCATATGTTGACAAGTACACGATTTTAAATGAAGTGTGAAAAGTGGTATAAATGAAAAGTAAGAATTGATTTCTTTAGAATTAGACAGGGCATTGTACCTTAGGAAGTGTGGTGTCTTGATCAAAATTTCTAGGGAGAAAACTTCTGAAAGAATTCTAGCATCACTGTCTATGTGGGCATATGCAAAAAGTGAAGCTACATAGTAATTTGGGTGTCTTGTGTTTGTTCCACCATGTCATTCAGGCCAATAGTAATGGAGTAGGATAGAGTTACTATGAAAAAAAGAAAGAAAGAAAGAAAGCCACACAACAGGAAAGTATATGTAAATCATTAATGCCTTGGTAACATGTTTAGTCAAAAACACTCCAACGCCTTAGTCCTTGGTTTCCTATTACTTCACAAGTGGTATTGCCTTAAGATGAGGATGTTTTGGAAGAGACAATGTGAGTTCCAAATTAAAGAAATATGTTTGTGTCTGAAATTGATATAGGGTAATAAAGGTCCCTAGATCAAGTGTAAGAGGAATTATCTTTGCTCTGGATCGGTATGGCTCTTACCTTTAGCTAAGGTTGGGATTTTTTTTTTTTAATTTTGGGTGTATATTTACTGCAAACACCCACGAGACACAGCTAATCCACTAGGGATGACCTCGGGGTTTAAAGGCTTATTGCACATGCTAAGTGTAACTGTGATTCCTACGAAAATGAGTTAGGTTTTTTATTTTTTTATTTTTTTTTATTTTTCTCGAGGACTAGGAAAGTCTAAGTGTGGGGGAATTCTGATGAGCACATTTATGTGTGAAACCTAGGATTGTAAAACATGTATTTTACATATTTAGAATGGAGCTACCTAGGGTTTTACTCTCTTTTTATAGGTTTTATATTTTCAAGACCTTAAAGACTATCGGACGCTATATCTCTAATTTTACAAATAAACGGGTCCTGTTTCTTTTCATGGTTGTGAAGAGGATAAAATTCTGAGCAAGATGGACATGTCAATTAAAAGTACATATTCTTTTGGTCAACTGTACAAGTGATTATTCTTTTCGGGCCAGAAAAAGAATAATAGATCAGAACTGAACCGAGATGCAGAACCAGCCCATCTACAGTTGTCCTAGGGGTATAAAAAATATTTCAAATACCAACAAGGATCGATGGATCATGCCCTTAAGTGATTGAAGATTCGTTTTGGTAATAACAACTAACTAGTGTAGTTGGTGAATTGTGGTGTGCAAAATCTCTTCCTTATTAGGAGGTCTCAAGTTCGAACCTCTTGGCTACCATTTTTTAGAGATTTTTTTTGAAATATTTTCTCTCTCCTACTCATCACTTAAAGTAAGGAGATCGGCCAAGAGGGTTGTGAGCAAGTTGAAGAGAAAAATAGGAAAGAAAAAAAAAATAAAAAGACACGAGCATGGATGGAATTTCTAACTCAATTAAAAGATTGCCCTAATTAATTCAAGCAAGGAAGAAAATCATTCAAAGCAAGAGAGGCTACCAAATGTGAAGGAGGAGAGAGAAATATGTAAAAAAAAAAAAAAAAAAAAGGAAAAAGGAAGAGAAATTTTTTGGTTCTCCCCTCTCCCATACGATTTCTCTCCTTGTCTCTCTTCTCTCTCCTCCACCTCATCAAAAGGGAATCTAAAATATCCTACTTTTTAGAAACCGAAAGTATGGGGCTCTCTCTCACACGTTTTCTCCCTTTTCTCTCTTCTCTCCCATATTTTCTTTCCTTTTCTCTTTATTCTCCTATTTTCCATCTCATCACTTTAGATCTAAAAAAAATCTCACCTACCAATTGAGATTCCACCCAATTAAGAAACCCTTAGACGTCCTCTTCTCTCCCATATTCCCTATAAAAGGGAGTTGACCAAACCCTAAAAGGTCGTCCTCTTTTGCTATCTTTTTCTCTAACTTTTATTTGTGCTCTCTTTTTAGTTATAGTTCTAGTTCTTCTTAGTTTTTCTTACTTTAAACACTTTTGTAATTGGTTTTTATTTCATGAATGCAATGTTTTTTTTTTATTTTTATGGTCCATGTTATTCAGGTATTCAAAGGTATTATAATTTTAATTTCTAGTTCTAGGCTTAGTTCTAGGTGACAAAAACAAGCTATGGGGCATGTCTTTCAAGTTCAATTTTTCTCTTCAGATTTGTTTTCTCTAGTACTAGCAATTTCAGATTTGGTTTATTCCAGATCTGATTTTTAGTATTGGTAGTATTTCAAATCTCAATCAAGTTTTCAAGTTCAAGTATTCAAGTTCAAGTAAGTAGGCTTCTACAATAGTCTTCTCTTCCCCCTCTCAATCCCTCTTCTTGCTACCCCTTCATTCTTAAAGTAGGATTTAAATTTCAGTTTTTACTTTGATGTTATCCCTTTCCCCCAAGGTCTTTGGCTATATGCATGTGTTGGTTTTGCCCCTCTCTAGCTATAGAACCATCCTTTTACTTTGATTATTTATATTGCATCACTTTCCCTAAAGCCAAGTAGAAAAGCCCTTGTAAGAGTACTCTCTGTTCAAGTAGGGAAGCTCATATTGTTTATGATGCATCCCTCGGGCTAAGTAGAGATACCTACTTGTGTGTTTTTCTCTAGTTTTTTCCCTTTTTATTTTATTTATTTACTTTTCAGCACTTTTACTTTCAGTTATTTACTTTTTAATTATGTGGTTTGAGTATTTAAATTCCTATATGACGAATGGTTAGGGTTATATGTGAATGGTTAGGTTGTTCAATTTTTAATTTCAATTTCAATTTCCAATTTTCTTAGTTGTGTTGGTTAGGACGTTTCTAGATACATTTGTTTTAGGTCGGTAGTTAGAAGTAGATCACCATAATCAATCGTTACACTTTCGCATTACTAAAAGAAGCTAAAAATAAAGTGGTTGCTCTCCTTGTGTTCAACCCGTTAGCTACACTGATCCGTACACTTGCAGTTACTTTTAAAATTCAAACAACAGTCATATGTACACTCAACCTCTCATTGACACTTTTAAGTGTAAACAACCATTCCACATTCCACATACTTTATAAAGAATACAGTATAAAGAAATCCACACCCACAATAAAAGGATTTTATGGGTTTCAACAAGATTCTTATGTCTTAAGAGTAGTGCATATAAAGGTTTCGTACCTACTCAATATACTACTTTAACTGCACCTATAGTTAGAAGCACCCACACTCAATTTTCCTAACATACAATTGAGAAGGATCACACGGTATCGGTACAATTTATAGCACTCACTACAAGTGAACACCCACCCTCGATGTTTAGCACCCACTAAACACCGAGTACATAGATACACGATAAAAAAAAAATGGGCTCTTATAGTTTGCCTTACAGACCAACTTCAACTAGTATGCATTCAGAGATAAAACTTGTAATGCAAATCTAGGGTAAGAGAGTCTCACAACCCTTAATTGGTGTTCTCAGAGTTGTCTTAGAGCAAGTCTTTAAACACTGGAATCTTCAACTCTCTTTTTTGTAGGAAACTTGAATCTTCAAGTAAGCACTACAAGCATGAGCCCTCAGACCTTCTCTCCCTTGTCTTCTTAAACCTTAATGCATAAGAAAACCCTCTCCCTCTTTTCTTTTCTTTTCTCTCTTCTTTTGTTTTGGAATCAATGTATCATAAAAAAAATCCCAACAACCATTTCAAGCCACACTTAATGGAGTGAATGTAACCTCCAAAAGTCACCCAAACCCATTCAGTGCCTCAAACACAAAGCGGAAGCTTCTATCTTCAAAACATGGGTTTCTTCTTAAAAAAATTCCTCTTCTCAGGCTGCCATTAGATATAGCACAAAATTTTGAGAAATTTGCAATTTGAATAGATCAATTTGGCCTTGTAGTTGAAAAGTTATGACACTTTTAAGTTGGACCAACCAGAGATAGGCATTTGGCATCTTTAGGGATGGCGCAGGGTGGTGCAAGGTATGGTGGAATCCATCTCAGCCTTAGGATCTTAGATCAAATGGTGCCTTAAATAAGGGTTGTTATATTAGTCAAACCGTCAAGAGATCCTAGCCAAAGGATCAACATCAGCTTACGCAATAAGGGCGTTTGCATTATCTATTAGCTGCATTGTTGCATTCTTATTGCTTGGCGCAGTGGATTAAAAGGATGCCGTCAGATCTTTCATCGAACGCAGGAGTCATTAGGTACCCTTGGATCAAATTCAAATGATCTTGATTAGTAAGATCTCAACGATTGAAATCTTTGGTGCATAGATAACGGGCACAAGAAACACATGATCAATATGCAATTCATTGTAGCACTGTAGCATGATCCTTGATATATGAAACCACCCATAGAGCTTGTGGGAGAATCTATCACATCTTTTTTCAACGCAAACTCGTATACACCTTTGAATCTGGATTTGAGCCACGTGGCTGAATCCCAGCCAACAAATTCGAATAACTAGATTTTACCTTATTACAGCCAGCCCCTCAGCCTTCACACTTCTGTGCTAAAAGTCTACTTAGTCCAAATTTGGAAAAATTTCATTGTGACCCCTAAAAGATTGACAATAAATGTTGAAAACCCCTACAGAAATCGAGAGCTTGTGCCAATTCCATATTTGGGATTTTTGGACCAATTTTGCAGAAACGGCCATAACTTCTTTATACGACTTCAGATTAAATGAAAACAAAAAGTGTATGGACCATGACTCAAAGCACTACAATTTTCCAAAAGATCCAATCATCAGAAAACCATGAAAAAATACCAAATTTCCTATAAACATTGCAGATGTCGTAACTTAGTTATCCGATATCCAAACGGGATGAAACCAGGTGTGTTGATAAGAATAAATTATGCTCGTATTATTACATAAGGATACATATTTTAAAATAACTATTTTCAATGTTGAAAATTCCCCCGAGTGTTAATACGTCAAATTTACTAATTTTGCCCAAAAATCCGCACCACCTATCATAGATGATACAACTTACTTCAAACACTTCATACACCACTACCATCTCATCAGAGAGATCGTAAGTTTCCACATACCACTATCAGCTACCTCACCCAAACTGGTCATATCATCATTGTCATGTGGCTGAGGTTGCCAACAAGGACAACCAGAAAAAAAAACATAGCTTAGTACCGCATGTAATAGTAGACAATCCCATTACCATGGCCAAAGGTAGAGGGAAGAATACTCACAAAGCACTTGTGAGATGCAAGTTTGATGACATGATTTTTTCCCCTCACTGCAGGTGCAAGTGATCCATATTTCCTACTAAGATACACAACCAGTTTGTGCAAAGTGATAAACGGATGACAACTACAATAGAGGAAATAGAATCTCTACTATAGAATAAGACTTGGAAGATTAAAATCTAAGGGAAAAAATAATTAAGTTTAAATGGTTCTTTAATAAAAAAGATGCACTATTGGAAAATGAATGTGAAAGGTTTAAGGCCAAACTTGCCTTCAAAGGCTATGCGTAAAAGGGGAGGATGGATTACAATGAAATATTCTCACCGATGGTTAAGCATACTTCAATTCCGTTATTACTTATTTATGTAGCCATGTTTGATTTAGAGCTGAAACAACTTAATGTGAAGATGATGCTTTATTATATAGTGATTTGGAGGAATAAATTTACATAAAGCAACCTAAAAGTTTCAAGGTACAGGAAAAAGAAAATCATGTTTGTCTGGTTAAGAGGCCACTTTATGGTCTTAAGAAATCTC
Source organism: Macadamia integrifolia (assembly GCF_013358625.1). Lineage (NCBI taxonomy): Eukaryota > Viridiplantae > Streptophyta > Magnoliopsida > Proteales > Proteaceae > Macadamia > Macadamia integrifolia. The sequence continues at coordinate 12,236,315 of NC_056560.1, forward strand.
TTAGGTAGTGGTGCAAACGCTTTGACCTATATGGTGCAGAATGGATACACAAGAATGGGTGCTTGATTGTTGTGTGTATTATAAAAATCATGCGATAATTCTATTATTTTTTTATACTTTATGTTGATGACATCCTCATTTCTACTAAGAATAAGCATTGATATAGTACATTTATAGTTTTTGTTGAGTGCTGAATTTGAGATAAAAGATCTTAATGCTGTGAAATGATCCTTGATATGGTCTAAAGTGCAGGTAAATTTTGGGTGACTAAGAAAAAAGTGTGTTTAAAGGTACTATAATTTTTCAACATGGAAAAGGTTAGATTAATTAACACTCCATTAACTAGCCACTTCGTTATTTGAAAATCAATGCCCTAACGTATGAAGAGGTCAAGAATATGGCTTGGGTTTCCTATGCTAGTGCAGTCGTGAGTCTTATGTATGCTATATTTATAGCAAACCAAATTTGTCTTATGTAATCAGTGTTGTCACATGAGTAATCCAGAGAAGGAACATTGGAATGCAATTTATTGGATATTTAGATATATAAGTAAGAGTACCTATTTGGGTATTATGTTCAATAGTAAGGAAAGTTCCATGTAATTGACAGATTATGTCCATCCAAAAATGTCAATGGCATAGATAAGCAAAGGTTTATTGCATGGAATGTGTTTTCATTAGCTGGTGAACCTATCTTATTGAGAGAAATGCTTCACTCCACAATTTTTTTTGTTCACTATTGAGGTAGAGTAGAAACGACGATTGAGGCTACTAACGAAGGGGTTTGATGGCTGGATTGGTTTTTAAGTTTTGGTTGGAGTAAGGAGGTGCCATGTTATATTGTCACAATTAAAGTGCCTTACATTTACAAAGAATCAAGTGTTCATACAAGGACAAAGCATATTGATGTGAGAATTCACAAGATCACGGAGATTATGTTAAATGACAATGTTTACCTGAAAAAAATTCATATGAAAAGCAATCTTGTAGATATTCTCGCCAAAATTATTACTATGGAGAAGTTCGAATCTTATTTGGACTTGATCAATGTTACTCAATTGTTGAAGTGTATGATGTTTGATAGATGCCAGGTATATTGATGAATGCATCTATATATTATTTTTTCAAGATGTTCTATAAATTCAAGCCTAGGTGGAGATTGTTGGGGTTAGGATGTCTTGTATTCCATCGCATGGGTTTGGGGGTTGATTTCGAAGAGCTATTACAAGTCTATAGAGTATATGGGTATTTAGGTAAAGTATACCTAGATATCGATTGATTTTTTTTTTTTTTTTTTTTTTTTTTTAACCTGAGAAGGCATGAGGACGAGTGGCTATAAGCTTATTCTCCATTGTTAGTGAAGCACTTCTCATCTCACCATATACGTGCAATATTGTTGAACCACATAGATTGTTGGGTTTTTTGCTCATTTGTTTGCAATTTTATTCATTTTCTAAACACAAGTGAACTTGTCATTGAACACTGATTTTAAACATTACATAAGGGCTGAATTTATAGATTTACAAACCCGGACTTAATCACACCATAAGTCCGCACGGATTTCACACACTTACAATCCCAAAGGTACAATAATACATGTAATAATTGTCGGACTTTACACACTTACAAATCTGGATTGAAAACAAAAGAGAAAAGGTACACGTAGCATATATAATCGAAAAGGTTCACATAATAAAGCACTTTAATCAATGTCTGGGCCGCTGTCATTGTCCCATTGTTTGTCCTGAAGGAAATCATGTCCAAGGAGAAACTCGTGGTGCATGTTTATCAGATATGTGATGTCTGAGTCCTGCACCTCATGACCAAGGTCCCATGCCATGAGTAATCCAAGCAGATATATTGGTATAGTGGATGGTTCCACATTATTGGTCTCATACATCCTTAGCTGGAAACTGAGCAAATCTTCTAGATGAGATGTTCTGGTTGCATAAACACCATTTTAGGCTTTCGTTTCTATATGAGTTACATTCTTTTTTCAATTTACCAACCATTATTATTTCAACAATCATGTAGCTCACATTACAATGACTAATATGATGGAATTGATTAATAGATTCAACCACATTACCTTCAACGATAGAAATGATGTGAATGTTGTTCATATCATGAAGGAGGAACCCTGCCTTCAATCGTTGTACAGAGAAAAAAGAGAAAATGTGTAATACCACTTTCTAGTGTACTAGCTCGCCTCCTTTTCTTGTACATAGTTCTCTCAGTTTCTTGTGCTTGAAATTTGATGAGATCTAGAGCCTCTAGAGTTCCCTAGTTATGGTTTACCTTAGTTCTTTCATCCCAAGACACTACTTTACTACTTAGAATGCTATTACCAATTCACTTCCGACTTACAAGTTTCATCTTAAAAAAATCTGTTTATTGCAAATTGTTGTCTTTGTTAGAACTCCATTGAAAGTGTGGACAATTTATTCTTCTCCTATCCTGTATCCAAGTTTATCTTGGAAGATATCCTTAGAAAATTATGTTCCTTTCCGAAATCTTGCTCTGACTGAGAATGGAAGTGTCTTAAAATTCATCTCATGACACTCTTGGTAAGTTGTCTTTTAAAGCAGTAATTAATCACATCCGGTAAAAAATGAATAAGAAATGATAGACTGTCTTGTTGCATTCCATTGAGAAAATATGGGGCATCATCTCTTTTGATATAAAAAAAATAAAACCTTCATAATTGTGCAGACTGTCTTGTTGCATTCCATTGAGAAAATATGGGGCATCATCTCTTTTGATATAAAAAAATAAAACCTTCATAATTGTGCTATTTGTCCTTATACTAGTAGAAATAGACATCTTGCCTATTTTTGGTGTGTCCCCTTATTTCTCCCCTAATTTTGTTGTATCATCTATTTGTTGTAACCCGGCAGTCACTGAGAGGGGGGGTGAATCAGTGAGTTCAATTCTGATACCTAAAAACCTGTCCGATGTCTGGCCAAGAAGAACCTGATATACCTGTCCCTGTTTGCACACAGTCGTATGCACACTCAGCCTCTCATAGGCACTTCCAAGTATGCACACCCATTCCACATTCCACGCACTTCAATATCAAATGCAAACAACAAGCACCCACAACACAGGGTTTTTACGAGGTTCGGCAATTTGCCTACATCCCCGGAGTAGTGCATGTAAAGGCTTCGTACCTACTCAATACACTACTTTTGACTGCACCCACAGTCGGGAGCACCCACACCCAATTTTCTCAAGCCGAAGCTGAGATGGCACTCGTAGTACCGATACAATATGTAGCACCCACTACACGGGAGCACCCACTCCCGGTGCTTAGCACCCACTAAGCACACAATAAATAATACAATTAAATTGGGCTTATAACAATGCCCTATAGTGAAGCACTCATACATGCAAATTTCCCCAAATAGACTACAACTATCACTTAGGCATTTTATCAAACATCTTGCCTACAATGATTTATAATAATGGAAATTTGGCAAAATTGAGGTTACCTTGGCAAGGAGTAACCGTCGGAGATGCAATAATGTCAATCTCCACTTGATGCGGACCACAACCACGTTGTCTCGGTACCGCCAATGCTTCAACCTCGGTTGGCACTTGGGTTTCTTGAAGCAACTCACAAGAACCAAATTCTAGGTTCTTCTTCTTTCTTTTCTCCTTGTCTTTACTTTCATGGAGCAACAATGGCATTCACATTCACATTCACACACACACAAAGAGAGGAAACAACTTCTTCTCTATTTCCCTTTTCTTCTCTTCTCTTCTCTTTTCTTTTCTTTTCTCTTGGCAACAACCAATATGACTTGCTACCTTGGTTTCCAGCAGCTTCCTAAGCCTCTAATGGTGGCTATGAATGAAGTGCAAGAGGATGGAAGTCTTTCATTCAAACCTTTAGCCTTCCACGAGCTTCAACTCGTTTTTCCGATCACCTCAGCAAGCCCTCTGCCTGATTTCTTCCCTCTGATGTGTAGAGCTCGGAGAGATGAAGAATCCCCAACTTGAATCACTCAAATCCGACTTAAAATGAGGGAGATATGACCTTTTTAAGTTGGAGCAATGAGATAGCCTGAAATGGAATCTTCGTACGAGTGGCGTAGGCTACACCGGCGGCGCGCGCAACAGGGGCGAAATCTGACCGTAGATCTCATATAAGAGATCTTATAATCCAAGCCGTTCGATTAAACCAACGGACAACAGATCCAAACCGTTAGATTTGAATCTCGATGACGTCATCATGACGTAGGCGCTGACATCGTCAGAAGTGTTGTCGATCTATGATTGGTTGCTTTTTCGGATTTTAAGGGAGCTTGTCTCCCACTCACAAAAGTGAAAATGCATATTGACCGTTGGATCCGAATCTTCCATGATGGCTTTAATCAGATTTCATGAGATCATTAAGATCGAAATCCTTTTTATACCTTCTGTACACGCGCGAAACACAATAACATACCTTGATATAGTGTAGCGCCAGTGCATCAAGAATTATGCATCTAACCAATCAAATCCCACGCGCAAGCATCTATCTCGTCCATATCACACCAAAATCTCAGCAACCTTTGGATGGGCATCAAACATACGTGGTCGAATCTTGGCCGTCCATTTCACTTCCTTTGACTCCTCTTTATTACAATCAAGCCCCTGCCTCCATATGTTTCAGTGCTTAAAGACCCCTTGCAACTCAGACCTTCAAAATCTTTAAATTACACAAAAGCCCTTCGAATTTCAAAAATAAATTCCGAAAACCCACCCAACACCGAGAGCAACTGATGGATTTTCGGTTTGGATTTTCGAACCGACTTTACGGAAATGCTTATAACTTTTTCATACGATATCCGATCGATATGAAACGAAGTGCGTTGGAATCGTAACTGGATGCTCTACGACTTTTCAGAAGACTCAATCATCTGAATCATCCATGTAAAAAGACTAAAATGCCCCTACACATTTCCAATGACGTATCTTTCTTATACGCAATCGGAATGCGATGAAATCAGAACCGTTGGAAAGATTGTATTTTTTTCGTATTGTTACATGTAGAACACTTCCTTTAAAAAAATCATCTTCAATGCCGAAACTGCCCTCGACTGCCATAAATGCCGTAACTTCTTCATACGGTATCGGAATGTGACGAAATCAAATGCACTGGACTAGGAAAATTACAATCTATCTTTTTCATGAAGAACCAATCTTCCAAAAATGTCATTTTCATTGCCGAAAATGCCCTCGATCGTAAATAGGCCAATTTTGCCAGTTTTGACCCAGAAACCCGCACCACCTATTAATGATGTATTAAACCACTCCATGCATACCAAGCTGCTCTGTTATCTCATCGGTGACACTGGATACTGCCATGTCATCATTTTCATCCACGTCACCCAAACTGGCCACGTCATCACCGCCACGTGGCCGAGTTGCCAACAAGGACAACCATAAAACAACACTATTTATCTTTGATATTTGTTTATTTCCCCCAGTGTTTTGATGTATCCCTCTCTTTAGTTGATTGTTTTACTACGATTTGATGTATCCGCATCTTTGGTTGAATGTTTTGTCCCTTCTAGATATCGTTTTTCTTCCTTTATTTGATTGTTTTCTTTTCTTTTATTAGGGTTTTATTCCTGATTCAAATCAAAAAATAATTTCTCTATAAAATTGGGTAAGACTGAATACATTATGGTCCTCCTAAACTCTACAATGACCCAAGTCTCATCTACTCAATACGCTTTTGTTTACTGATTAGCCTTCAAGGCTTTTAGTGGTATCTCCTTTTTCTTATTCTGAATATATTTTTCATTCATCTGAAAAATAAAAATTTTGGTAACGAGAGGTTTTTCCTTGTGGCCTTTGCTCAATAAAATTTTGAGTTGACGTCCAAAAACAGTTCACAAAATAATGAACCCTTTTTTGTTGTGTTGACATTTTTTTATTATTTGGAAATTTTTAATCATTTTTTTTTTTTTTTTAATCTTCCCTGTTGGTCGGTTGCAAGTTGCAACTAAAAACTTTGGCCGCCAAAATTAGCCATCAATGGTGGAACCCACTTTAATCATCAGAGGACAAACCGATAGGGATAGTGGAGAGTGACGCTTTTGTTGTTTTCCTCGGACCTTTGATTTCCAACGGCTAAGAACTTCTGTCATCTTATCAGTGGCGTCCATTTCTCGACACGTTAAGACACTCGGGCCCCACAAACAAAACGGCGGTGGGAGCCTCCTTGAGAACTTAACACTGCTTTTTGGCTTCTTTGCTTGAGGAGAAGAGGTGGGAATAATCCAGTCAAAACAGATTCAGTGGAGCAGAACCGAGTGATAGAAAGGAAAAACGAAGAGCGAGGAGGTGGGGCCATTGACTGACCCTCTCAAGGCGTTTGGCCTACTGCATCGCACAAACAGTCAATATTGGAATAGGCAGTGGCACTGGAAAATTGGAAGGGACCAATCTCTCTATATAATGATGGAATCCCTTGTTTTTGCAGGGTCATTATCCCTAACCTCACAGGACAAATGCGATGATGACTTCCTCTGATAGAGAGAGAACGCAAATTGTCTGGTTGGTTTGAATTTTAGGTTGAAAATTGAAATGCGTGGCAAATAGGAAATAGTTAATAATTAAAAGATGGTGTTAAAAACTTAGGCAGTGTTTGGATGTCAAGAAAATAAAGGAAAATCCTTTGAGAGGTTGTATTGTTTAAATCTAATAATATGTCTGATGGGCAGAGAAGACTCTTGGTTCAGTTTTAAAATTTTAACTCGAAAACCACAAAATTTTCTATTGCCATCTTAAAAAAAAAAAAAAAAAAACTCTCGCTGTGATGTCAAGAAATGGGGAGAAAAAAATACTAATAACAACCGATGATTGAGAGAGAGATCGAATTTGCATCAGTTGTTCATTTTGTTCCTTATGTTTTGGGCTCTTCCTCCTATTTATGAAGGTGTATACACCTCTTCAAGGTATCCTATGGAATGGATGTATCCATCGATTCCAATGAATTGAAAGATTCCAATCCAAATTTTAATATGTTATACCCCATGGTATGTGTATGACTTTGGTTCCAATAAATTGGATTAAAGTATTTCAATCTAATAGCTAAGATCATATCCTTAATTATAAATGGATATGTCTCTTCCAGATACCGGCCCATTATGTATGATTCCTTGTCACATGGGCCGAAGTCATATCAAAATGTGGTGACTACAATCCAAAAGGATTAAAGGTGACCATGGCCAAGACCGGGCCAACCTTGAACAAGAAGGAATATTTACATATGACATTACACCAGACTGCACCTCACCTTACCTCGGTTGCCACGCCATGCCTTGGCTCCTGTGTGAAAACGCACCCCAGAACCACATCGGTACATAGTATTAGGGGTGTCAATCTTGAGCCAGCACCAGTAGGTCCGACTGAGCTCGACTGAGCCCGACTCGCTTAAGGCTCAATCTAAATCGGCCTGTTTAATAAATGTGTCAGGCTTCAGCTCGACCCGTTTATTAAACAGGCGTTCACGGTGCAGGTCACTAGCCCATCGGGGGCCCGATCGACCCGACTCACTTAAGAAGCCCGCTAGAACCGACTCATTTAGCCCGATCGGCCCAACCCCCTTAAAAAATGCCTAAAGACTTATTTTACCACTAACACTACAAAATATGAATAAAGAATATATAGGACTAAAATATCCCATTCCAAATGGGACATTCAATTGTTAAAAATAACATAATTCTTGCAACTTAGATTACATTTTAAAGACATGATTCCCTTATATATATATATATATATATAATTCCCTTAGATCTTGCTAAATGGGACATTCAATTGTTATCAATTGTTCAATTGTTAAAGACATGACTCCCTTGGTTCCAGAATTGTGAATGTTATCATTTAGTAGTTTTAAAACCAATAGTTTAATTTCTTTAAAAAAGGATTTTAGGGTAGGCAGGTAGGCACTTTTAGAGCCTGTTTAGAATTAAATAGGTTCATAGCTTGTATAAGGCCCGTTTAAGGTAACCCGATTAAAGCCTGACATTGACCGATCTAATTACAAACCATACCATGTCCCCCAAATTTAGGCCCATTTAAGTAAACAAGCATTCATAGTGCAAAAATTTTACAACGCCAGACCCAATTAGACCCAATCGAGACCGACCTGACACTACCCATTGACACCCCTACATAGGATGGGGGGATAATTCCCTCCAAAACCTCTTGGTCCTTTATAGTTTCTATAACCATGTATATGCCTTTCGTTTCTCTTCCACTTCTAATGTGGAACATTCAATACACAAAAGTACAATGTCCAAAAGCAAATCTCATGAAATCAAAATACAGTCACGTGTGAGGGGGGAGGGAGAGATCAAAATTTCAATAGGTAAACCGCCGGCTTTCCTAAAGCTGTTGGTTCAACCAAAGGGGACATAGAAGACTTTTTATTCAAGGGGAAAAGAGAGATAGACACAGATCTAGGTATACCGATGACATATCTATTTTTTTCCCCTTATTTATATATGAAAAAAACATTTAATACAACATGAATAATAAAATACGAGAGGGAGAGAGTGAATGACGGGGAATGTACTGTAATGGTGTTAATTAATTAATTAATTAATTTTTCTTTTCCTTCCCAACCAAACCACAAGAAAACAGTTTTTCCTTTTTTTATTTTCCTAGCATTCACGCCCACCCATAAATTTCGAGAAATACAATTTTTGTTGAAAAACATTAGTGAAAAAGAAATTTTTATTATTTTTTTATGAGGAAAAAATCCATGCATATGGCGGCATACATTTAGACACAAAGGAGGTGAAATGACCACCCTACCAATGTGAATGCTATAAACTCTACCTTTGTTGATGCTTCTGAGTGCAACAGCCATGCTATCAGGTAGAGAACCCTTTCCCTTTATTTATTTATTTGTTTTTTTATTAGGGTATATTTTTTTTTTAAAAGAATTAAATTTTTTCATTTTAAATTAATGTACATTTAAACAAACATGACAATGATAATAGCTATTAAGAATAACTGTAAGAAATCACTTTCAAATTATTTTAAAGGATGTGTCTTGTTGTCAACACGGTGGTAAAGTGAGAAATGGTTACCTTCCGTAATTGTCTTTTCTCTCATTCTCAGAATTTATTTAAGTCATGGATAAAATAGAAATTTTAAAATAATTTTGAAGGTACTTGTCGTCATGTAATTTTTCAAGATCTATTATTGTCCATGTGAAATGATGGGATATACTTTTATTGGAAAAAAAAAATACATTATATTAAAAGTGCAAAATAATTAGGTAACAATTTTTTCATCAGACGTTTAGTTACAATAAGATTTTTCTTATTTCCAAAAACACTTTTTACAGGAATTAAATTTTGATAAAAAGACAAGGGACAATCAAAATAATTTACAACTTCTCACTTGGTCACTTTGGTGATAACGTAATGGGAGAGGGAGTTATATCCTAGAATTGCATATTGGCAGCATGCATTACAGAGGAAATGTCTCTCTTGATGGGTATTAAGAGTATACAACAGAAGTCCACAAATATTAATTATGAGAGAGGAGAGAGAATGCGTGAGAGGGCACATGTGTAAGATGCCAGATATACATCATTTTCCTAACCAAATACATTGAGAACAAAAAAAATTTCCAATAGCAAAAACTTTTTTAGATGACAATGGCATGATCATGCAATTGTCATCTTATTCTATGCAAGGATGAATGATGTTGCAATTCTAATAATTTGATATCTATGGAATAATGTGGATTAACCATGTGTCATATTTCATACCAAATTTGATAATTTATCTTCAAATGCAATGACATACACTCCCATACATGTCAATGACTTCATGCACCTTTGACAGTATTATGCAACTTCTTGGTAGTCCCTAACTTTTCAATGTTGTGTTTGCCGATTGACCATAGCTAGATTGAGCTAAAACTTAACCAATTACAAGGGATAGACCTTGAAAATTATCTGTCCATAAAACTTCATATCATTTGAATTATTATACATATGATAAGATTAGTTGCCTTTTCACTGGTTCCATGTGTAGGCTGTTTCCCATAAAAAATGTTTCTTTGGAAGAATGTCATCTTTGTTGTAACTTGATCTAGTCTTGTTGTTACTTGGACTCACACACCTCTTCCACTTTTTAGAGCTGAAATTTCCCTTCACCTTTGGTGAACAAGAATCTCTTCATTGTCATTATGGTAGGGAGGTAAACTTCATTTGGAGGGTAAAGATAATTCTAAATTCATCTAGTAAAAGGGAAAGGATAACGTAATAATGACCATAGATGGGTGTAATTTTTTTTCGTCATGAAACAAAAAAAAAAAAATTAGCATTTTTATTGACCTCATTAAACTTATCGAAACTTGTGAGATTGGATCCATTGTTCGTATCGATGAACATCCAACACTTGTCCCATTTGTTTCTAAATATACCTTTCTTCACCCATATAATGGCAGAAAGCAGAACAAATGTTAGATACTTATCTGTACCAATAGGTGATCATACCAGCAATGGATCCATTCTTCAAACATGTTTTGGAGTTGATGTAATCCCCTCAAAGGAATTATAGTATTTTTCACCATTTATTTCTGCAGAACATTTATTTGACCCGTTGCTATTGATGAAGACATTTCTGGCTATGCAAAAAGGGTTTCCTTTTCAACTTGTTGGGTTGTTTGAAGTAGTAGGAAAACTTTGTCTTAATACTTAGGCACCGTTTGATAATTTCTAGAAATAGCAGAAACAGTTTTTCATGTTTTCGAAAATAAAAACGGATTTTTTGGTGTTTGATAAACCTGTTTTTCAAAACATTTTTTGTAGACATAATGCCACTAAAAAAGCCACTAGTATCATCGGATGCCCAAAAGGGAGAGAGGGTTCGGTTACCTCTTTTTAGGTCTAAATAGTTGAGAGATTTATCGGGCATAACAACCTTTTTTTTCCTCTCAAATTCGTTTATAGAAATGACGAACAAAGTCGTTTCTAGAACTGTAAATAAACATAAATTTTGATTTATGTTTCTAGAAACGGGTGAAACATAACAATTTTATCAAACGCTTTTTAAGCTGTTTCTCCATTTCTAAGAATAAGAAAACACAGAAACAACAGAAATGGAACATTGTCAAATGATGCCTTATTTTATTCATGTTGTGCCTAAAGTGGAAAAGGTCATGGTTTATATATCTATATACTATATATATATAGTCTAACGGTTATATGTCAGAAGGAAAATGACTGGACTGCTTATTTTATTCTCATAGGATGGCTATGTTGATTTTATCCATCTGGGGAAGTTTTGTCTTAGTTTTCCCAAATTGTTAAAGCGTAATTTTTCTTTGGTGAAAAACCCTTGTCTGGTAGCATCCCTCTATGCCCTCGCACATGAGACTTTGAAATGACCAATTAGCTCCTCTATTGGATGCCTCGTGCACTATCCCATTGGCTAGGATGCTAACGTAGACTGCATGCAACCTATTAGGGAGATCTTCAGTGCTTTTTTCTTTTTCAGAAAAATTTTAATTCACTAAGAAATAGGGGTTTTCTTTTTCGTCACTATGCCCTAGTGAAACGCTATTGCTACATGAGAATATATGGGTTAATCTATGTGATTAAGGACAATTGGCACAATTTCAGCTTAAAATGAAGACTGGAATTAGCTAAAATTACAAAGAGAGAATTTTGGACACATCGCCAATGTACCGTAAGCTACCACAAATTCTCTCTCTCTCTCTCCTTCCTTTTGAAATGGTGTCACTAACCGTCTTATACGATTCTAATAAAAAAAAAAGAAACCTTGTATGATGTCCCATTCCATACCCCCATTTTTGTCACCTGATATTACTACACACGGTAGTGTGCGTATCCCTCTTCTAATTACAAAATGGGAGAGAGTTCTCTACACCCACTCAAAATGAATTTTTTTTTAATCCCATTTTTCATTAAAAAAAAAAATTAATATAATAATCTCATGTGAGAGGGCATGCAGTAGACCTTAGGCTCAGGAAACTTTTTCCCTTACAAAATTTGTGATTGTGTATTTTAAATTCATCTACATTTGATGATATTTTACCAAAAAAGGAAAAAAAAAATTGATAACATTTTAGTAATTTTACCAAAACTTTGAATTAGAGTTTGAGAAAATTTTCTTTTAATTACTTTAGATTTAAATTTGGCTATTTTGAGATTTATGCGGAAAAATATGTCACTTTCCTCAGCATGGCTGAAGCATGTACGCAAACCTGAACACGACTGAGCTGCTACTTCGGCCTCCGTCAGGCCGTGCTGCACCTCGGCCTCCATCAGTCCACGCTATCTCCTTGGCCTTCATCAGGTCGTGCTCCACCTCGGCCTGGGACAGGCTATGCTGCACCTCGGCCTCCATCAGGCCGCGCTACCACCTCAGCCTCCATCAGGCCGCGCTACCACCTCAGCCTCTATCAGGCCACGCGTCCACCTGGGCCTTCATTAGGCCGTGCTTTCACCTCGGCCTTCAACTGGCCGTGCTACCTCCTCGGCCTCCATCAGACCGTGCTTCCACCTCGGCCTCCATCTGGCCGTGCTTCCACCTCGGCCTTTATCTGGCCGTGCTCCACCTCGGCCTCTGTCAAGCCGTGCTACCACCTCGGCCTCCATTAGGCCATGCTGCATCTCGGCCTTCATCAGGCCATGCTCCACCTCGGCCTCCGTCAGGCCGTGCTGCACCTCGACCTCCATCAGGCCGTGATTCCACCTCGGCCCGACGTCAACAACAAGGTTTTCAGAAACGTATTTTCGTGCACCCCTACATTCAGGGAACGTAATCCCTATTCCGAAGGACAGGACTCTATCCACTACACGTCATCATAGACGTCACACGGTTGGCCTTTCCGAGTTAAGAGGGGAATATTCTAGGAATATTCCCAGAATCACAGAGCCACTCCCCTTGAGGACTCCACGCCTAAATAGGACTCTTGACAATCGTCTCCCACTTGCCCTCCATCAGCAGCCTATAAATGCTAAGGTAAGCCTCCATCATGGGGGATCGATGACTCACTTCTCTTACTGAAAAAGCTCTCTTGAGCATCTGTTGTGGAAAGATCTAACATAGGCATCGGAGAGTCCACTGTCGGGTTAGCCCGGCTCTCCCCTGTCATCTCTTCTGTGCAGGTCGGCCAAAGCACCAAGAACTGCAGGGAAGATCGTCCGGTCAATTTTTTCTGCATCTAAAAACATTTTTGTACTTTTACCAAAACTTTGAATTAGAGTTTGAGAAAATTTTCTTTTGATTACTTTAGATTTAAATTTGGCTATTTTGAGATTTATGCTAAGTTTTCCATCACATGGACTTACCCCATGCATTACCAAATGGGATAGAGAACCTTGAGCATCCCAATTTGTAATTTTTCAACTTGATATTTGAATGTGAAAATATTTAAGGGCATAGTCAAGAACGAGACGCTTCCCTAAGTTTTAAGGATCAAGTCCCCCAAAGACTAAAATGAACTTATATAAAATAATAAGGAAATCAAATCGTATTTGTATCAAGACTTTTATGATAAAAATTCACATACTCACGATGTTAATTTTAAGTCATCTGACTCACTTTGACCCGGCCAACTTTACCATGAGTATTTTGATCACTTTAATAATATTCATGAGATGGTCTCTAATGATGCACCAGGGTATATCAGACCTCTAATCCATATACATCTTCAAAACCTACTCATCATTATCACCTATCATACCGCTCCCTAATTGAGTGCTCATAGCATGAATTTAGGTAGACGCAACTTAAATTCTTAACAAAGTCTCATTAAATTTAGGACCTACCGCTTATCCTTTCCAAGTTACTTCCCGTCTTAAATGTCTTATCCTAGTAACCGTCACAGCTCATGGTACCTTCATTGCAACTAGCTCTAAGATGTAACATTTCCTTTGTAAAATCTTTTCTAAAAGGAGCAATCAGTGCACGAGACTCTTGTTATTGCAGAGTCTAGGAAGGGCAAGTATACATAACCTTATCCTATAATATGCGAAAGAAGCTGTTTCTAAAGTTTGTATCTTACCAAAAAAGAAAAAACTTCCTTTGTGATGTCCACGATGATCGAGTTCATTAACTTTGCAACCCACGAAATGGGTGATAACAACTCAACCGTGAATTAACTTCCTTTGTGTAACTATAAGTAGTTTCTGTAATTCATTGTAATGACCTTTAATATGGCACGATGTAATTAATCATTACACATTTACACCAATAATAGTAATATTTTTTGTAGTGGTTATTATATAGTAAAATGAATAACAATCCTCTAGTTAAATGTGTTATCTAATGCAATGTAAACAAATACTAAATGTCTTCTTAAGAAAAGAAAAAATAAAAAGCAAAAATTTATTTATTTATTTTTATATAAAATCTAGAATCTATACCAATTGATTACCCTGTATCATACATATTTTGATCATATCTTGAGGATTATGCACCCAAATCTAGCTGGTGCATTCCAGGGCCCTCCACCACCCACACCCCACCTCAAAAAAA
>NC_056560.1:12250858-12418562 GCF_013358625.1 Macadamia integrifolia
CTTTTTTTTTTTTTTTTTTTTTTTTTTTTTTTTTTTTTCTTTTTGCTAACGACGGGTATCTAGGCCTTCGACCTTGCTACTCCTGTGGGCCCATACTAACCCCACAACTGCATAGACTGGGTCATACCAGGGTTGAATGAGAACCATTCAATTTTCATTGAAAACAGAGACCCCTAAAACCAGCAGGGGACAACAAAAATTGTATCTTCACAGTAGTTAACATCGTTTGAATTTTGAAATTTTAAATAAGAAAGAAGCTATACACTAACCCATCCATGGGTTGCTCAGACGATTAGGGCGAATTGGGGATTGTGTGGATAGGTGCAAGGTCCCAGATTCGATTCCCCATCTGTGCATCTACAATTTAAGTGGTGACCGTGACGGTGGGTTGCTGTGCTAGTCTTCCCAAGGATTAGTCGAGGTGCGCCTAAGCTAGCTAGGACACCTTGGATAACAAAAAAAAAAAAAAAAGAAGCTATACACTAGTCTATTTGGCTAGCCTATTGGGTAACTTCAATGGTATAAATTAAAGGACCCCACAAATTCATAAAATTCCTTCTTTTTTTTTCTATAAATCAGCAAAAAGAATATATTAAATAACGATGGTAATTTCAAGCATTCCCAGACTAGAATAACAATGCTTAAGGTCCATCAGCAAGGTCATCAGCAGAAAACAAAATATCGAAAAATTTCTCTCAAGGTTCCACTAGAATCATTGGTAGAGACCTTCTGAAAAACAACATAATTAAGGACGTTATTGTGGGGTTATTAATTAGAGCTTCATATTTTTTTTTCCTGGTAAGATATTGGAGCTTTATTAACATATAAATACATTAGAGGCATAATTTTCCACTAGATACTTGCCAATTCAAATACTCATAGCTTTCTAACTTAACCATATGAAAAATGTTAATTAAAAATTAAAAGAAAAAAAAAAAGTGGTCCAGTAATTTTGTCTTTGTTTAAAAATCCTCCACTGTTTATTTATTTATTTATTTTTAATATGAATTGCGAAATCGAAACTCTATGCACCATACTTGAATGACCCATGACCACTTGACTAACCTTAAGGTAAAGATACACCTTCCCTAACCTCATTTCTTCTCAGTGGTATTTGAACCAGTTGACTCTAGAGCATGAGTAAACTTAAATTTGTCTCTAATACTTGTCGTACAATTTAAGAGTGGCTCGTTGGCTTGGTGGATCAGCAAGTGTAGTAATGGACCTTCTTCTCCTTTGACGATGATCACTGCTACTTCCCCCATGGTGCCACAACCACTTCCTTGGGGTTGCTTGGTCTCAGAGGTGAACTAACTAATCTCACGTTTCCGAAAGCCAAATTTTCTGAGAGGTGAAACTGCTCAACCCTTTTGCGATGAATTTAAGTTTCTCCAACCGATCATTTGAAGTCATTCCGATTCCTTGATCACACCTTTGTCTGCCTTTTGGGTCTTCCCATTGTAATTGGTTCTAGCAGAATGTACACAAACCATCATTCTTCTGGCTCTCATTTCTTAGCTATAACTGCTTCTCCCTCATAAGGGGCCTGGGTTTGAGCTCATACAATCCCTGTGAACACATTTCTTGAAGAAATGAGCAAATATGATTCTTCAGATCCTTGGGAAGATGTAGGTGCAAAATGAGCCTTACTTCTTTTCCCATTCCCTTTTCAGAAGTATCTAAGGAGTCATCATCTCCTTAGATCAAATTATAGCAGTTGGACCGCCAGAGGATTCCTCATCTCAATCATTGCTATCTCAAATATGTCGGTGATATAACTTTCCTTTCATCCCTCCTGATTTAAAGTTGTTCTACTTAATGAGTAACCTAGTCGAACTCATCTTGGAATAAGACCTCAAATCTAGTCTGCATCTTAGTGGCTGTTTCATCAAACCACGGCTTGGCATTTCCACAAAACGGGAAATCTTCTCCTTCCCTCACAAAGTACCCATTAAGGGTAGGATAGTAAGAAGCAATGAAACTTTGAGTCATTCTTAGCACCTTGTGGCCTTCCTCCTATTTATGGCATTCTTCATTGTTTCGGCCTTTTCCCTTACTTTGTCATTAGGGAACATACCCCAAACCTCCTTTGCCTTTGCTTTCAATTGTCTTTGAGAATTTTGACACACCCTAATGATACTTTTCAAGTCCCAACCTTGGGAAATATTGTGTGTTTTTAATCTTACGACTAATATGATGACTCCAGATTACCTCATAGTTTACTGAGATGCTTTCTTCGAGGCTTCCTTGGCAAGGAAACCACATGTACCTTCTATCTCAAATCCGTTGAGCTAGAATTCCTTCTCCTTTTCTTCCCCTTTCTCCTGTTCTTGTCTAATGCAACCATGGTCTCCCCAGAAGAATGTTGAAAGAGGCTAGAATATCTATTGCCTGGAACTCAATGTCAAACTTCAGTGGGCCAATTATCAACGCTACCATGAGAACTCCAAGAACCTCTCTTCTGATATTGTCATAACCCCATATTGTTTGGTTTAATGGCCTCATTTTTTGCATTTTTAATCAAATGCTTGAAGCGGCTCTCAAAGGTAGCACATTTAAACTGGACCTATTGTCAATCAAGACTTGTGATACTATCTTATCGTGACATTCCATTGTCATGTGCAAAGCCCTATTGTGTTGAATTCCCTTATCAGGCAACTCGGAGTCTAAAAACATCAAAGACTATACTATATAGGTTGCCCCTACTATTTGTGGGCGCTACACCAGATTAATTTCAATAGGCACTTGCAGATTGGTCAAGGACTTGAGGACGGCTCATTGTTTGAGGGGGAAGCCATCAATAGTCCCCAGATCGAGATATTAGCCTGAACCTTTTTAAGCTGTGTCAATACAGGGCTGGTTTTTCCTTTGAGCCACTACTTCCCTCTCAATTGGCTATTGATCCAGGAGTGGGTTGGTTGTAATGTTCGGGGATTATTTGACCTTTACTTCAATAGTCTCATTATCCACCAAATCCTAGACTACGTGTCGTAGACTAATACATCTCTCTGTCATATGATGCTTTTTTATTTTATTTTTTATTATTATTGTGGTAAGAGAAATATTCATGATCCATGTACCCAGTTGGCAGGGGATTGCTAATTACTATAGGAGCCACAGTCCCTAAGAGGCCCTGCTTCTTCAATTTTTTATATATTGTGGCCAATGGCATTCTTAGATCCATAAACTATCTCTTTGGATGGGCTCATCTGGTTGGATCACGAATGGTTGTGGGCGAGAAGTCATTGCTGATGTTGTTGATTGCTAAACGAAACTCACCATATTTGCTTCGGGATCTTACCTCGCCACCCTTTGAATTTTTCCCACAATCCTGAACAAGTCCTTAGGACTATGCATCCCTCAGGATAATGTTCTCACCACGTGTCCTTGTCGCTATCAATGCATTGAATGTCTACAAATGCTGATAGTAAATGACATCATAATATGGTTTGAAGAGATTTTCAATTAACATCTCCAATTTCTTCGCTGACGGTCCACCATTCAGCCTTGTCATGAAACCTTATTAAAAAGGCGATGAATCCTTCCCTTGGCTATTGCCTCAAAGTTACAAGCTCTCACCATTTCACATCCACCTCTGTATTGTAGGAGTATTGCTTAGTGAAGGCCCGCACTACTACTGCCCAAGTTTGAATTTGCTTGGGCTCTAGGTATGTGAGCCATCTTAATGTTGGTATTGACAAGGTCAACATGAAAGCCTGACCCATCTATTCATTAGTAAGGTGCCATAACTTGGTGATGTTTATGAATACTTTTAAGTGGGCCTTGGTATCCCCTGAGCCATCAAAACTGTCCATTTGCTATTTAAATTTTTTGAGGATCCTTGCCTCATAAAAGAAACTCATTAGTCTGTGGCCTGACTCTCTTGGCCTTTGCCTACCTAGAATATGCCTTCGAGTTTCTCTAGTTGTCCCTCATTCTCTTTTCCCTTTCTGTCTCTGGTATTTCCATATAAATATGAGCAACGAATTCTTCCTCCTCATCAATCACCAATCTGGTGGGAATTCTAGCTACGACAGCAGTTCCTTGAGGTCTGGTGGGCCAAGTTTGCTCCTGTTCTCCCATAGTTAGAGTTGAATCAGTCCTAGGCTAGTTCCAAAGCATTTGTAATATCTATGTCATTCCTTGCTCGAGTTTGACCATTTTGACCTACATTGCTTCCATCAGGAAAACCAATGTTGGCTCGGGTGTGTCACTATTGGCCGAATCCCTTACAAATGTTTCCATTCCAATCGAACCCTAAGTGTCCAAAGAGAGACAACTCTGAAGAAACGATGAGGGTGACATTGGACTTAAGCGAGTCAATCATCCTGACAAGTCCAGATGGATTGTGGGAAATATTTTAAGCGTGGAATTGTGCCTGATTGAAAAGTTACTTTATTTTAGGACTTCTGTTTATATTGTTTTGACTTTATAAGAAAATGATACACATAGTTTGCTAAATGATAGGGATTGGGCCGAGACTCGAGTTCTTGGTCAAATCCATATTATAAAGCGGGAGATACAAACAATAGTTTGGATAGTAATGTTCTATAAAATATTCCATGACCTTTGGGTCCTGCTTTCCTTAATCTTTTTCCACTTGGTGACCCTTCCTCCTAGTTCTTGCAGGACGGGTCGTGAGAGTAGCCCAGTGCTTCGCACAACTTTTAACGGGAATTACCCCAAAGTTATGCTTTCTGGACCGCACAAAAATTATTCTTGGGAGGAAGGACACCATTCATCCAAACTCCCACTTAGGAAAGAATTCCTAATGACTAAAACACAATATAGGAAGATTCTGATTTGAGACCTCACACAACTTCTACAAGCTAGCTTGTGGCATTCCTAATTGTTTTCCCTCTATTTCCTACCTGATGAGGGGATGCAATGGATGCAATATGACCAAATCGGTTGACCTTGACAGGATCTATATACGCAAGGTACTTGATCCTTTTGATATACCCAAAGGTACTATATCAAGGGGGTAGTTTCATTCCCCGTTACTCGTGACTACACACAAGGTTAGACAATTAGCCACGGGCGTAGATGCAACTATGCCATGAGTGTGTGCATAAGGGTAATGTGTGGATTGCTATCAACCAATCTCAGAATGCCATAATGTGCACAGACCTCCCCGAGGGTGCTGGCATAATGATGGATATCCTTGTCGTGTGACAACATTCCAAACATTCTTGTATAAGAAGCGGCTACCATTTGATCCTATAGTACTTAGTATGACATGCACGGACCTCCTCGAGGGTGCTGGTATGACAGGGAGTACCCTCGTCAAATGATTTCACTTCGAGCATGCTGTATGATGTGGTTAGTACATACAATTACAACATAGGTTATCCATACATGTTCTCAAATAGGTTGTAGTGGGAAAATGTTCTTGCATTCAATGGTAGCATCTAGTTTTGAAAGCTTTAACTTATCCCTAGTGGAGTTGCCACTATGAGGGTAATGTCTGGTGGGGGGTCTGGCCCCTTCTCTCCTTTGCGAGGAGGAAAGGAGGTTCGTCTCGCTGTTGGATGGGATGTGACCGATTTTGGGGACCAAAAAGCATAATATTGACGGTTTGGAGTCACCAGCTACGATTAGGGCCTATGACCTATGGACATGCCTGATTCCTAAGAAAAGGCCTAAAAATTAGTCTGGTCTAGAGATACGAGTAAGTGTCATATTATGGATACAAGTAGGTCTTAGGTACCCATTCCATTTGATTTGATCGGTCTTCCCATTAGATGCTTAAAATGAATATTTTTCCTCTACTATTATAATACTATGTACATTACCACATATGAATAAAGGATCCTCATTTTTCCTACTAAGTTGGTGATTATTCCTGAGCTCGACCCCTATTTCAGGTCAAGAGGGTGGGCCCTTGTTGAAGTAGATACGGACTGTCGCTTAGGTTAACCTAGCTCAGGAGAAAGCGGTCTTCATCTCTAGCTCTCTTTCACCAAAGCACCAACTTTCTTGTAACCCTTCCTAATTCCTCCCGATACTTGGGTAGAGGTTCAGCTTATGAGGGGTCAGTCATGGGCTAAACCTCAGACAGAGGTTTGGCTCACGAGGACTAGATCTTGGGCTAAAACTCGGGTAGAGGGGCTTACGAGGGATTGATCTCGGGCTAGGATCTTAGGCTAGAAATCAAGCAGAGGTTTGGCTTATGAATGTTTAAGGGTGCTAGGAAGGGGGTAGGGCTCATTTAATGGGTTGAATGCACTAAGGGCACAAACTTTGAAGCATGGGGTATGTAGACCCTTCATAATTACCTTGGGAAGGGTGAATATGGGCTATTTATAGATTTTTGGACCCAAAGGAGTGTATTTCATGGGGGTGCTAGTTTTGGGAATTTCACAGGATTGGGTTTCTTGCGAGGCCGCCAACCTTTTATGGGACTGCCAACTTTCGTAGGGCCCATAGGCCTTTATGGATTTTCTCCATAATGGTTCTCGCCTGATCCTCGTCCACACACAACAATTGTATCTCGTTATAGGACCTTTTGTATAATAGATCACCTTGGAGGATGAATTGGGTGGCATATCTTCTTAATAATTTCTTTTCCCCTTCTGTAGCTTCGGCCGAGTACTTCCTCCACCTAATGTAGTCCACTATGTGGGCAAACCAGGTCCTACCATCCACTATAGGAGAATTCACCACATTTTGGTATATTGGCGTATTTCTTCTCTCCACCATGAATGGTCAAACTCGGGCCATAGGATTGTAGTCGGCCATAAAAGCTAAGCTTACAAGAGCATCTGCAAATCAATTATTGTCCCTTTAGAAGTATTCAAAGGAGATTTTTTTTTTTAATGCCGGATCACTTCCTCCAAATGCTCCTAGTGTGGATTTAATTTTTCATATCTAGTCTTCCATTTCCTTTGTGTTTGGTAGATAACAATAGTTGAGTCACCGTATACCTTGATCGCTTTACTCTGATAGTCAGAGCTATTTCCAATCCCAATGAGCAAGCTTCATATTCAACAATGTTGTTGGTATAAGGGAAATCATGACAAAAAGATAAGGGTAAGTAAAGACCATCTGGAGTGACGAGTAGTACTCCAGCACCACACCCTTCTAGTTAGATGCTCCGTCGAAGTACAGTTGCCATCCATCAACTGTGTCTTCTTCTTCTTCCATTGCAACCTCTTCATCTGGAAAAGTGTCATCTAATATTCTTCCGTCCTCTATAGGGTGAGTGGCCAAATGGTTTGCTATGGCTTGATCCTTGATGAACTTCTGGGTGACATCTGTGATATTGAATTCAGACAGTGACAACCATAAGGCGATCCTCCCTATCAGGGCTAGCTTCTCGAAGGGATACTTGATCAGATCCATTCTTGAGATCAACTAGACTGGCTATGCCACCATGTAATGTCTTAACCTCCTAGTTGTCCATACCAATGCTGCATAAGTCCTTTCAAGAGATGTGTACTATGTTTCATATCCCAAGAACTTTTTGCTCAAGTAATAGATGGCGTGTTCCACTCCCTTCTCTATCTCCTTTTGAGCTAGCAAAAAGCCTATAGAATATTCTCCAACTGATAAACACAACAAAAGTGGCTTCCCTACAATTGGAGGTACCAATATTGGTGGACTTTATAAATATCACTTTATTTTATTAAATGCATGTTGACACTAGGCATTCCATACCTTGGGTGGATCCTTCAGTATCTTGAAGATTGGTTCACATATCGTAGTCAGTTTAGCTATGAATCGGCTAATGTACTGAATATGACAAAAAAATCCTTGTATCTCTTTCTCATTGTAAGGTGTGGGCATTTTATAGATTTCCTTGATTTTGATTGGGTCTAATTCAATGCCTCTTTCACTCACGAGAAATCCTAATAATTTCCTTGTTGTTGCTCCAAACACTCATTTTTGAGGATTCAACCTCAATTGATATTTTTCGATTCTTTTGAAAAACCTTCTCAAAGCGGAAGTGTGCCATTGTTGGTCCACTGACTTTACTATCATGTCATCCACATAGACTACCTCTTTGTGCATCATATCATGTAGGATAGCTGGTGCTGCCCTTTGATAAGTTGGCCCGGCATTCTTCAATCCGAATGGCATTACTTTGTAGCAATAGGTTCCCCACGAAGTGGTAAATGATGTTTTTTCCCGATCCTCTGGATGCATGCTTACTTGGTTATACCCTAAGAACCCATCCATGAATGATAACAAAGTGTGCCCAGCCATGTTGCTGACTAGTACATCAATGTGGGTAATGGAAATTGGACTAACTTTGTTGATCTCAGAAAATCGACATGCATCCGTACTCTGTCGTCTTTCTTGGGCATTGGTACTATGTTTTCCAACCACTGAGGGCACTCTACCACTTATAAAAACCCCGCATTCCATTGCTTCATCACTTCTTCTCTGATATTCTCACTCTATTCAGGACGCATTCTTTTGAGCTTTTGCTCGGCTAGTCCTACTTAGGGTAGTTGGCGATTTATATTGCAAAATATTGGGGTCTATATTGGGTATATCCTCATAGGACCAGGAAAAGACTTCCATAAATTCCTTAAGGAGATCAATCATTTGTTATGCGTCCTCATTGTTTAGGGTGGCACCAATTTTACCTCTCGAGGGCATTGGTCTGTTCCTTAATCAATGACTGGGGTATCTTCATAGATGAGTTGGCTTTCTAAGGTTTGCATTGTTTTATTAAGTTATGATATTTATTAAGATCATCATTAGAAAAGGTAGGCAAATCATACTCAGAATTGTGAGGGTAGTGGCCGGAAAAAAACCTTGCATTCTCCTCTTTTGGAAGGGGAAAAAAGACTTTAAGCATTCGGCCCTCTCTCCTCTCTCTTTCTTATGGAGGGGTGTGTTGTGCTTGCTTACTCACAGGCCCCATACCACCATACCATCACTCGGAGATAAGTGGAGGCCTATTTCGCAAGAGTGTGAAGGTTGTCATTGAGACAAGGATTTGATAATGGTCCAATATGGGGATCGGGATCATACAAAAAGGTTTGGAGTCACCACCTAGGATTATGGGCCTAGGACCTATGGGCCCAATTCCTGAGAAAAGGGTCATAAAGTTGGTCTAGTCCAGAGATTTAGGGTACGTGTCAGGTTGTAGAATTGGGAAGGTGTTAGGCACCCAATCTACCCGGTTTAGTCGGTCTTCCTACTAGATGCTTAAGAACGAATATTTTCACAATTATTCCTATTTTGTATGCATGGCTAATTTATCACACATATATATATTAACTGAATTTAAATAATTATGTACACTAAAACAACGTTAATATAAATTCTACATTATGCTAATTTGGGTGAGAAATTATACCTGAGCTTAACCCCTGTTTCGGGTTAAGAGGGGTGGACCCCCTATTAGTGCTACCATGAACTTTCTTGTGGATTTTCCAGGCTCAGGGGAAGATGGTCTTGACCTCCAACTTCCTTTTTTGAGAGATGCTGACTATGGTAATATTCGGGTAGAGTTCCGATTAGGAATGATTACTTTCAGATTTGAATTCCGACAGAGCTTTAGCTAGGGAAGGCTACTTCTGGGCTTAGGTTGAGGTGTCAATTAGGCAAAGCTTCTGCTAGGGATGGGCTATTTCTAGATTTTGGTTGAGGTAGCACTCTGATAGAGCTTCCACTAGAGATAAGCTATAGGAGGGCTAGGCTGAGGTGGCACTCCGACGGAGCTTTCGCTGGGGATAGGCTATGGGAGGGCTAAGCTGAGGTGGCGCTCAAATAGAGGTTCCTTTAGGAATAGGCTATGGGAGGGCTTGACCAAACTTAAATGATTGAAGAACTTTGAAGGCCCGAAGAACACTTCAAAAATTCGAAAAACACTTCGAATCTATGAAGATCACTTCGAAGACTTGAAGACCCTCAAGGGGGGATGAAGGCATAGTTTCTCCTACACAAAATGCTCACTCAAAAAAAAAATTAGATGATTAAAGAACTTAAAAGCCCGAAAGAACACTTTGAATCTTATAAAGATCTATTCAAAGACTTGAAGAACCTCAAGGGGGAGGGAAAGAGAGAGGGTAGAGCTTCTCTACAAGGGATACTCACTAGGAGCCTTGAGTGTGAAAAACCAAAGGGAGGGGAGGAATTTATAGATTTTTTGAACCAATGGGGAGGAAAGTGGGATTTCCTTGGCCAATGGGGTTAAAAAGTGAATTTTCTTAGCCAATGGGGTAACAAAGTGAATATTTGGACTAATAAGGTGAAGGGTAACTTTCTTTGGCCAATGAGGTGCAAAGATGCTTTTTTGCGCCAATGAGGTGAAAAGATACTTTTTTGGGCCAATATGGTGAAAGAGGTAATTTTTTTTACTAATAGAGAAAAAAGATGCTTTTTTGGCCCAATGGGAGGTCATGGTGTAGGGTGCGCTACCAGGGCAGTGAAGAGTACACAAGTGGGTGAAGAGGGAATCCCCTCATAATTCCCATCATCAGAATGAGGATTCCGGTCACCGATGGGGGCATCGAGGCTCTGACAGGGATGTCAGGCACCTAATGGGGGCACCGGGGCTCTAGCGAGGGTGCCAGGCTCTGGCAAGGGCACTGGGGCTTTGGCAGGGGCCCTGGGTTGATGCACACGGGGCACGTAAAGCCAATCAGTGTGTGCAAGGATGCATAATTTTGGGCAAGGTTGGTGCATGTGTCGGTGGAGTTTAGGTGCTCATGGCAGAGGTGGGGGCTTGCGTGGGTAGGGTTTAGGCGCTCATGGTATGGTGTGGGTGCTTGCATGGGCGGGGTTTGGGCTCTCATGGCATGGTGTGGGGGCTTGCATGGGTGTGGTTTGGCACTCATGGCATGGTGTGGGAGCTTGCATGGGTGGGGTTTGGGTACTAATGGCATGGTATGGGTGCTTGCATGGGCGGGGTTTGAGCGCTCATGGAGTAACTTCTGGGAATGATTGTGGGAGATCTGATGGTCCGATTTTGACATTCCATATATTATTAGAATCATGATTTCGAGTACTATCCATCTGTATCTTCACTTTGGATCGGATTCCTTTATATATGGGAAGACATAATTGGACCCTTTTTTTCTCTCGCATGGGATTTTTGGGAATTTTGGGTGAGTATGGAATGTTTTTGGGTTGAGTTACCTCAGTCAATTGTCATCTCCATTGATTAGAAACGAGAGGTCATGTCCAAGATCCGTAAATCATTATAGCCTGGGGAGGGTGACAAAATTGGGTGTCTACAAGAATCAAAGATTTCATTGATGTTCAAAGGAGTAATAGACTCGACATATATTAACTCTGAATTTTCTTTGAAAGGAAAAGCAGGAACACAATCAACAATCAATAACTTAATAACAGATTCAATAACAAACTTGGCACTTTCATCAAAGGTATTTAAATCAGTTCAAAAGCATGGGTAAACTTGAGAATTTCTCCAATGCTTGTCTAGTTCAAAAGTGGTACATTGGCTTGATGAATGAGCAGGTGTGGTAAGGGGCCTTCTTCTCCCTCAGGGACAATCATGGCTATCTATCTCGTAGAACTGTAGTTACTTTCTTCCACTTGAGGCTATTTGTTCAAAAAGGTGAACTGGTTAATTTCGTTATCCTTAAAGCCAAATTTTCTGAGGGTCAAGTCCCGCCCAAGGCTACTCAGCCCCTTCTCGATGAAGTCCAACTTGTCCAGCCTATCATTTGAAGCCATTCCCATCACTTGGTCACATATCTATTCGCCACTTTGGGTCTTCCCATTGTAGTTGGTTCTAGCACAATGTACACAAACCATCATCCTACTCCTGTCTTTAATATAAACGCTTCTTCCTCAGAAAGGTCTAGGTTTGAGCTTGTGCAATTCTTGTGCATGCATTTTTTGTAGGAACGAACAAATATGGTTCCTCAAATCGTTGGGCAGATACAAGCACCAGGCAAGTTTCACCTTCTTCTTAGTCTCCTTTCAGGAGAACCCAGGGGTTGATGTTTCCCTAGGTTGGACCAAGTCTATTGGACTGTAGAGGAGTCCTCATCTTCAGTCAGTACTATCTTAGATATACAAGTGATATACCTATCTTTGTCACTTTCCCTGGTCTGTAGCTATTCTATCTCATAAGTGACCCAGTCGAACTCATCTTATAAGAAAATTTCAAACTCTGGCTGTATTTTAGTGACAACCTACATTTTCGCTGAATAGGAAATCTTCTTCTTCGTTCACAAAGTTTCCATTGAGTGTGGCGTAGTAAGAAGCGGCTACCCGTCTAGTCATCCTTAACATCATGTGACCTTTCTCATCTTCCTTATTGCGGCCTTTTCCTCTACTTTGTGGTTGGGGAGCATACCTGAAACCATTTTTGCCTTTTCTTATAGACATGCTTGTGGACACCCAATTTTGTCACCCTCCTTTGCCTATGATGAATTACGGATCTTGGATATGACTTCTTACTTCCGATTGACAGAGATGATAATTGATTGAGGTAATCTAACATAGAAACATCCCATACTCACCCAAAGTCCCGAAAATCCCATTAACGAGAAAGGAGGGTCCAATTATGATGTTTCATATATGAAGGAATTCAGTCCTAGGTGACCATACAGATGTAAAGTACTCAGAATTATGATTCCAACTACATATGTTATGTTGAAATCGGATCATTGGATCTCCCACAATCGCTCCTGGAAAATTACATCTTAAAACACCTAGTCACGCGCATTATGGCCTGCCTTGCATGCACCCTTCTAGCCCTCCCATGGGCCTGCCAGCCCCCCCGTGCATGCCAGCCAGTGCCCCGTGCCCTCGCACCTAGTGTACGCCTGCCAACCCACTTGTGCGTTTACCAGCCCTGCCAGCCCTCCCACGAGCCTATGAGGCTCTCGTGTGTGCCATCCCATGCCCCCATACTCGAGCGTGCACCTACAAACCCTCCTATGTGCCTGTCAGCCCCCCTGCACTTGCCCGCCATCGGTCCTCGTCCCCCACCTCATACGCTCCTTCCAACCCTCCCATGTGCCCTGTGCCGCATGCCCCGTGCACCCCCGTCCAGCCTAGTGTGCCACCGTCAATGGTTAGAATATGCATTCCAATGATCAGATTGGTGAAGAGATTTTCTCTTCACCCGCTTGTGCACTCTACACTATCCCGCTAGTGTACCCTACACCACCACCTCCCATTGGCCCAAAAAGGCATCTTTTTACCTTATTGGCCCAAAAAATTACTTTTCCCCCATTGGCCAAAGGAATTTACCTTTCACCCCATTGGTCCAAAATTCATGTTTTCACCCTATTGGTTTAGAAAAATCACTTTTTCACCCCATTGGTTAGGGAACTTCCTCTTTTCTCCCCATTGGTTCAAAAAATCTATAAATACCCCCTCCCTTTGGTTTTAGACACTCAAGTCTCCTAGGAGCATCCATAGTAGAGAAGCTCTACCCTCTCTCTTCTCCTCCTCCTTGAGGTTTTTCAAGTCTTCGGGGAGATCTTTATAAGATCCAAAGTGTTCTTCGGATCTTCAAAGTGTTTTTGGGGCCTTTGAAGATCCTCAATCCTTAGAGTTAGCCTATCCCCAGTGGAAGCTTTACCAAAGTGGCACCTTAGCCAAAACCTAGAAATAGCTCATCCCTAGTGGAAGCTTTGCTGGAGTACCCTCAACTTAACCCTCCCATAGCCTATCCCCAACGGAAACTTTGCCAGAGTTCCAACTTAATCAAAATCCAAAAGTAGTCCATCCCTACCGGAAGCTCTGTTGAATCAATATCGCAGTCAAAATCTAAAAGCAACCATTCCTAGTTGGGACTCTATCCAATCACTATCTCTCAAGAAAGGAAGTTAGAGATTAAGACCATCTTCCCCTAAGCTAGGAGAATCCAAAAGATAGTCTGTGCTAGTACTAATCAGGGGTCCACGCCCTTGACCCGAAATAGGGGTCAAGCTCAGGTATAATTTCTCAATCGAATAGTCATAATGTAGACTTTAAATTGACTTTGTTTTAGTGTATATAGTTATTTAAATTCAGTCCATGTATATATGTGTGATAACTTAGCCATGTATGCGGAATAAGAATAATCATGGAAAATGCTCATTCCTAAGCATCTAGTAGGAAGACCGGTTGAACCAGATAGATTGGGCGCCTAACACCTTCTAGACTCTACAACCTGACACTTATCCTAAATCTCTAGACCAGACCAACTTTCAGGCCCTTTTCTTAGGAATTGGACCCACCCTCGGGTCCTAGGCCCATAATCCTAGGTGGCGACTCCAAATCCTTTTGCATGATCCCAATCCCTTGTATTGGGCCATCATCAAATCCCTATCTCAATGATGACCTTTTACACTCTTGCGAAATAGTCCTCCACGTATCTCTGAGCGGTGATACTGCGGTGCGTGGCTCATGGAAAAGCACACACGACACATCCTTCCCTAAAAAAGAGAAAGAGAGGAGAGAGGGCCAAATGCAAGTCTTTCTCCCCCGCAGGGGAGGGAAGAAAGATCTCCGGCCACTACCCTCACAGTGGCAACTCCACTAGGGATAATGTCAAGCTTCCGACAGTAGATGCTTACCATTAAATGCAAGAATATTTTCCACCACATCTGTTTAATAACATGTTTGGCTAACCCTATGTTTCTAATTGTATTCGCTAACCGCATCATCCATCATGCTCAAAGTAAAATCATTTGGCGAGGGACTCCCTATCATGCCCGCACCTTCGGGGAGGTTAGTGTATGTCATAGAGAGTACTCTGAGAGCAAATGATAACCGCTTTCTGTACAATGGTGTGGGGTATTGTTAAATGATGAGCATATTCATAATTGCGCTAGCACCCTGGGGAGGTCCATGCACTTTATGACATTTTGAGATCCAATAATGATATTTTCACATTACACTTTTATACACAATCACTCACGGTTCCACCACCCTGTGGCCAATTGCTTAACCTCGTGTATAGTCACGAGTAATGGTAAGGAAGTCATACCCTTGATCTCGTACCTCTGGATATATCAATAGGATCGCGTGCCTGGCATATATAGATCCTATCAAGGAAGCCTTGTCGGTCCTATTGCATCTATTGCATGCTCACATCATGTAGGAAATAAATGGAGAACGCTAGGAACGCCATAAGCTGATCTGTAGAATTTGTTTGCGATCTTGAAAAGGAATTTTCCTATAATGCATTCTAGTTATAAAGAAATGCTCTCCTAAGTGGGTTTCAAATAAAAGGTATCCTTCCTCCTTAGAAATGGCATATGGATAATTTGGTATGGATGACCCCAGGGTGCTGCCCGTCAAAGTCCTCCAAAATGCCAAATTATCTAAAAGACCCTAGAAAACTAGGAGGAAGGTCACCTAATGGGATAAGATTAAGGAAAACGTGACTTTATCGAAGGAGAATGTCTTAATAGGAGTATTCTGGTCAATCCATTTGTGTGAATCTCCTGCTTATGACATTGAGTGGACTAGGGGCATCGACCCCTACCCACTCCCTATTATTAAGTGGACTAACTTTGGATGGATCATTGGTTGCTAATTGAGGGGATGAATGAATAAAGGGTTGGGAATACAAGAATCCTAAAATAAGCCACTTTTGGTTCAGGCATAATTTCACACCTCAAGTATTCTCCACGGTCCATTTGGACACGTCAGGATAACCGATTGACTCGTTTAAGTCTATTGTCACCTCTGTCGTCTCTTCGAGATTGTTTACCATCAAGTGATTACAACCCAGTTCACATGGATCCACAAATCTTTGAATCACCTGAGCAAGCCTAGGTCCACCTGGTAGAGGCCTTATAGATAAAGATGGCTGAGGTCAAGAATGGTTTAGCTCAGATATTACACATGTTCTAAAACCCTCCCAGGGATGAACCAGCACAAGCTCCAGGAGAGTTGGATCAGAACAGACCTACAGGTCATCGGGGGAATTCTTCCCGAGTTGACTCAAAAGAACCAGAGCAAGTCAGGCCAACTGGTCAGAGAGGAGCTTCACTTACCCATCCAAATGGTCAACAATGGGCCTATTCCAGGGACCCTCCTCCAAGGGTAGTGATTGAAGATGAGGAAGAGAAATTTGCAATGCACGTCCGAATGGAACCTTCAGAGACAGAGAGAGAAAAATCAGAGAGCAGTTAGAAAAGTTAGAAAATATGCTCCGAATGGGAAAGAGTTTAGAAAGTTAGATAGTAGATTCTGATGAAATGAGTTTCTTTTCTGGGGTAAGGATTCTTGAGAAATTCAAATAGTAGACCGACAGATTTGATGGGTCAGGAGACCCCAAGGTTGATCTCAAAGTCTTTCTCAGTATCGCCAAGTCATGGCAGCTTGCTAACAACCAGATGGGGCAAGCCTTTATGTTAACCCTATCGGGGCCCACATTGAGGTGGTTCACAGAGTTGGAGTCTGTCCAAACTCAGAATTGGACAATAGTGGTGAAAGCTCCACCAAGCAATACTCTTACAATATTGAGGTAGATGTGAAGCGTTGAGAGATTGAGATGTTGAGACAGTAACCTAGAGAAGGATTCATCACCTTTATGATGAGGTTTAGTGATAAGGCCGCCAAGATGGTAGATCGGCCTTCAGAAGCAGAACAAGTAGAAATGTTGATTGAGAACATGTCAAAGCCTTATTATGATGGTCTCTACTATCAACATCTGTAGACTTTTGATGCTCTAATAGCCACCGGTACATATGTGGAAAATAGAATTCTAAGAGAGGACCAGTATCAAGGATCCTCCCAAGATGTAGGGAAGAACACTAGAGTTAGATGCGAAAAGGGTCTCGAAACCAATGTGGTAGGCACGGTCCAACAGTTAGTCTCACCTGTCACCCCAGCACAACCATTTGTGATATAAGCAGATGCCCTTACTCGGGAGGCTTCTCGCCCAAGGAGACAGTTCACTGATTTAGGAATGCCCGTGATAGTAGTGTATGAAAAGCTAAAGAAACAAGGATTGCTAGGGACAGTGGCTCCAAGAGTAATTAGCAACCCTCCCCCACCCCCAACTTGGTATAGGGACCATGAGTACTGTGCTTACTATAAGGGTAGCAGCAGGAGAATGATGAGATGTCTCTCTTCCTTTAGGGCGGGAAAAGGACTTACATCCATTCCGTCCTCTCTCCTCTCCTTCTCTTTCATACGGGAGGGGTGTGTCATGTGTGTTTTTTTTGCAGGCCCCACACTACCGTATTGTCTCTCGAAGATACGTAGAGGCCAATTTCATTAGAGTGTCAAGTTCATCATTCTAGACTGGGGTTTGATGATAGTCTAATATGGGGATCAGGATCATACAAAAGGGTTTAGAGTTACCACCTAGGATTATGGGCATAGGACCCGGGGGTGGGCCAATTCTAGAGAAAAGGGCTCAAAAGTTGGTTTGGCCCAGAGATTTAGGGAAGTGTCAGGTTGTAGAATTGGGAAAGTCTTAGGCACCCAATCTACCCGATTTCAATTAGTCTTCCTACTAGATGTTTAAGAATGAACATTTTTCACAATTATTTCTATTCCACATGTATGGCTAAGTTATCACACATATATACATTGACTAAATTTAAAAAACTATATACACTAAAACAAGGTCTATATAAAGTCTACATGATAACAATTCAATTAAGAAACTGTACCTGAACTTAACCCCTCTTTCGGGTCAAGAGGGGTGGGCCCCTGATTAGTACTGGTTCAGACTGTCTTTCAAATTCTCCTGGCTCAGGGGAAGATGGTCCTGACCTCAAACTTCCTTTCTCGAGAGATTTTGATTGTGATAATATTTAGACAGAGTTTCGGCTAGGAATGGTTACTTTCGGATTGGGGTTCGAGTAGAGCTTCAGCTAGGGAAGGCTATTTTTGGATTTGGATTTGGACAAGGCTTCGGCTAAGGAAGGTTATTTTCGAGCTTTGGATGAGGTGACCTTTGATAGAGCTTCTACTGGGGATAGGCTATGGGAGGCTAGGCTGAGGTGGCACTTCGATAGAGCTTCCGCTGGGGATAGGCTAGGGGAGGGCTAGGCTGAGATGGCACTTCGGTAGAGCCTCTGCTGGGAATAGCTATTTCTGAAAAGATTCCAAGGGCACTCGGATAGAGCTTCCGCTAGGAACTGTTATTTTAGGAAAGAAATGGATTGACCTAAAAATTGATTGAAGATCCCCAACGCCCCGAAGAACACTTTAAAGATCCGAGCAAAACTCTGGATCTTGAAAAAGATCTCTTCATAGTCTCGAAGAACCTCAAGGGGGGAGGGATTTCTACTTCTGGTAAAGATTAAGAACACTCAAAGGGGGAAGGCTAAAAACATTCTATTATTGGCAAAAATGGATTGAACTACAAACTTGGATTGAAGATCTTCAAAGTCCCGAAGAACAATTCAATGATTCGAATAAAATTTTGGATCTTGACGAAGATCGCTCCGAAGACCCAAAGAAACTCAAAGGGGAGGGGAGGAGGAGAGAGGGTAGAGCTTCACTTACTTCCTAAGGGTGGTTGTGGGGTTGTGATCTTGGTCTGTCAAATCCAAAGGAGGGGTTTTTATAGGATTTTTTGGGCCAACAGGGAGGAGAGTGAATTTTTAACCAATAGGTAAAAAGTGGTTTTTGGATAAATGGGAGGAGAGAGAATTTTTAGTCAATGGGTAAAAAGTGAGTTTTTGGACAAACGAGAGGAGAGAGAATTTTTAGCCAATGGGGGTAAAAAGTGGGTTTTTGGACTAATAGGAGGTTGCGGTGTTGGGTATGCTAGCGGAGTAGTGCATACGTGAAAATGGGTGAAGAGGAAATTTCTTCACCTATTGGGCCAGTGGAACGCATATCCTAACTATTGATGGTGGCACACAAGGTTGGATTGAAATGTATGGGGCATGACCAGCATGGATGCATGGGTTGGCAGACATGGTGCAAGGATGGGCAGGCAATGTGGATAGGTTGGGCAAGCATAGTGC
The DNA here is from genome assembly GCF_013358625.1 of Macadamia integrifolia. Classification (NCBI taxonomy): domain Eukaryota; kingdom Viridiplantae; phylum Streptophyta; class Magnoliopsida; order Proteales; family Proteaceae; genus Macadamia; species Macadamia integrifolia. The sequence goes on from NC_056560.1 coordinate 12,269,725, forward strand.
ATAGGCTGGCTTGCAGCTGTGCATAGGTTGGCCAGCACGTGCGCAAGGTGTGTAGCAGGCAGGGGCACGCACAGCAGCAGGTAGGGGCACGCACAGCAGTAGGTGGGGGCACGAGCAGTAACGGGCGGGGGCACGAGTAGTAGTAGGTGGGGGCACGTGTAGGGCTATGCATGGGGCTACTGGCTGGTAGACCAGCGCATGTTGCATGTGTGCGGGTAGGCCTGCACTTAGTGCGTGTGTGAACATAGAATTTTCTGGTGATAATTACGGGAGATCCGACGGTCCAATTTTGACATGCCATATATCATCGAAATCATATTTCCGAGCACTATCCATCTGTATGGTCATTTTGATCAGATTCCTTCGTATATAAAAAGTCAAAATTGAACCCTCTTCTCTCCCGCGTAGGGGTTTTCTGGGTTTTCAGGTAAGGGATGAAGTTGGGGTATTTGGGTAAGTAGGGAATTTTTCTAGGTTTCCAGTAGGCTTGCCAGTGTGCACGGCATACGTACTACTAGAAAATGTAATTTTTCAGGGACGATTGCAGGAGATCCGACTGTTCAATTTTGATGTGCCATGTATCATTAGAACCTCTGTACTGTCCATCTGCACTGTCATTTTAACCAGATTTCTTCGTATATAAAAAGTAAAATTTGGTCCTCTTCTCTCCTGCACAGGGGTTTCCAGGGTTTTCAGATTAGTGGGGAATGTTTCTGGGTTTTCTTAATTAATCCTCATTTCTATTGATCGAAAGTTGGAAGCGTGTCCAAGATCCACATTTCATCATAGCCAGAGGAGGGTGACAAAATTGGGTGTGTACAGAATGCCCCTCTTTGGTTGAGGCCTATGCCAACGGTCGAAGGGCAAAGAAAAGAATGACCACATTTTGTCACCCAAAGCATGTACTGTCGTCATCTTGCTCATTAATGATGGAGTTAAAAAATGCAACGGATAATATCTCTCAACTACTTTAGAGTTTTTGGACTTAACTGGGCTGCCAATTGTAGGAAAGAAATTCGCTATTCTTCCAATTCTATAAAAGATGTTAGTACTTTGATCTTTGACTTTTCCTTAGTTGGGCTTCACATGTGCCAGTTCAAGGAAGATGGTCTCCAGGCTGGGTCATTTAACCAATCTGGACTATCTAGGACCAGTGGTTACAAGAGAGAAATTTTCTACTTTTCTAATCTTGTAACAAGCAAACATATTTGATTATTGGAATTTTCTTAACTGGGCTTCCCATGTGCCAGGTCAGGGAGTTTGGTCTATGAGATTGGGTCACTCAGAGCTGACACAAAGAGATTGGGCCACTTGGGGTCGAGTAAATGAAATTGGGTCACGTGAGGCCAATTCAATGACATTGGGCCACCTAGGGCCAAGTCAATGAGATTGGGCCACTTAGGGCCACGTCAATGAAATTGGGCCACTTGAGGCAGGGTCAATAAAATTAGGCCATCATGAAATTTGGTTCTTGATTTAAAATATTGGAATTTAAACTTTGAATTTTGAGCCTTGATTTGAAAATTATTTATTTATTTTTAAATTTTTTTATTGAGAAAATGAATTTTTTACCCTTAAAATGGTCCCCCCTCCTTTGTTTATTCCTCACTCTAACTTTTCTAAGTGGGGAATGATTTTTGAGTAAGTGAGTTCGGGTTTTTGAAATCTTCTTAAAGATCCGAACCATTTTGCATCTTCCCAGGTTTCTTGAAATTTTTTTCGAAGATCTTTAGGTTTTCTTTGAAGTTATTTGTCTTTCTCATGAAGATCTTTATAGTTTTTGAGGAAGGAGTCATTTGGAGAATTTGACATTCTTGTGGGTTTTTGTGCAAATTGAGAAACTTCTTGGGGTTTTTTATGATTTTGGCAAATATGACTGAAAAAAGAAAGAGAAAGACTTACATAAAAATCTAGCTGGAGGGTTGTAGTAATTCTTCTCAAAGGGATGAGGGCCTGGCCGATTGGTACTCCGGACAGACTCTCCACAACACTCGAAACCATATTTGCAACTCGACATGGGGTTCTTGGGTAAGTCTTTACATTTCATTCATCTTTTATTTTTGTTTTGTTCCCCTTTTTTTTTTTACTATCTTTTATTTTTATGTTTTCTTTATATATATATATATATATTCTTTATTTACATTAGCATGAAGGGAGGGAACCACCTACCTTGGCTCTGTATGGCCACCTGAACATGGTTCGATCATGGTACAGGATACTTCCTCGTAGAGTGAAGGAGATGGTTGATTCATTATGCCTGTGCCCCTCAGCCCTTATAGAGACCCAAAAATTCAATCCGATATTGGTAGGGGCCTTGATGTAGCGGTGGTGGTTGAGTACTCACTCATTTCATCTTCCTATTGGCGAGATTACCATCACGCCTCTGTGCTTTTATGCCTTGATAGGCATTCCATTTACGGGTAGACCCATGACCCTTCCCGAGACTTCGATAGCCAGGGAGTTTGCGGACTTGGTAGGTCTTACCATTGCGGCTGATCAGACACATATCCCTCTTTGGGGCCTTTGGGTAAACCCTAGTAATATGGCCTAGGTGACCCGCTCTTTCTTGTTGTTTGTTGTGGCTTAATGTCTTTTTAGTGATCTTCGAGGGGGAGTAGACATTCGCCTAGTGTTCTTCTTCCGGGATCTTCAAGAGGTAGATTCTTGGGACTGGGGTGGGGCTGCCTATGCATACCTCTTGCTGACCCTAGACCTATTGTCATATAGAGACCGAGGTCTCAAGGGAGCAGGCTAAATCCTCCAGGTAATTTTTATTCTTGTACCTATTTCCTTTTATTTATTTGAACTGCATTTCCTTACTTTGATCTTTTAAAACAACCTTAGTGCTTTGAGCACCTACAGATTACAGCTCCCAAACTGAGGGATCATCAGGTGCTTAGGGGCCGGCGCCATCCTCCGGGGACCACTGCTCGTTCTCTTCTGAATGGTCTTACTGAGGTATGCCACATTTGACACTAAAACTCCTTTTGTCCTGTGCTATACTTACTTTCCTTGGATTTGCAGGTCACTTGGAGGCCATTCCAATCTCTCATATTTCCAGACTCTGACTAAGTTGTCATGGCCAGATGCTTATCTGAGAACTGGGTCCTGCTCTGAGGCATATGGGGCCATGTCTGGTACTTGGGAGAGAGAGTCATACCCTAGTGGTCTGATCTCAAGTCACGTCTCTCTCCCCATCTTCCTCCACCTACCATGCATTGCCTAGAGACCATCCCCGTGGATGAGATTGAGAGTCTGGTTGATGGAGTATGGGATGAATCATTTCTCGACTGGGATAGGGACTATAGGGCCTTCTTTTAATGTCTTAGTTAACTTCAATTTCTCGAGGAGCCAAATTTGAAAAATAGCAGGACTCCCTTAATAATGATCTAGTCTGAACTATGGCCATGGCTTATGCCATCAAATCTCTTGAATGTTTCTGCAAGAACTGTAGGGATGATGTCACCTCCTTTCTTCAATTGTTTTACCACCTCAACAGAACGGGTGGTGCACCATGCGTGGGAGTTCGAAGAACATAGTGAGCTATCATGCAAAGTAAATAAGCATCCTGTGATCTCTATTGATGGATTCCTCCCATTAATAGATATTGGGTGAAGACCTGGGCCACCTTTAGAATGTCAATCTTCCCATACCTGACGAATTGCTTCATTTCCTCTTCTTTCCATCCGAAGAAGTCTTGAATTTCCTTTGAATAATCTTTCTTCAAAGGTGGTTGGAATAACCTCCCTTTGGGTGGAGATAACATACAAACTCAGAATTCTTTGAGAGTTGGGTAGATCTCTACCAATCTAAACCGAAATACATGCAAATTGAGGCACCTGTCGGAGTAATTGGTGATGTAATTTCACACACCTGATCCGATCGAGCAATGACACATTCATGGATTCCAGCAATCCTGGTGCCCTTATGTTCATGTCTAAGGTCCATTTCCTCAACGTCTCATCTAACGAGCTCATGCTTTTTCCTGAAACCATCACAAACAAGTGAGATATGATGATTTATCAAAGCATTACTCATTAGCTAATGACTCAAACAAGCCTTTACTACTATTGCATCAAGCTCTTTTTTTTTTTTTACTAATCAAGGATGGGGAGTAAACTGACCTTGATAAAATGGTGTTGGGTGGTGATTTTTTTAGGGTGATAGAATCCTAGATAAGAATTGGGAGGACCACAAGTGAATGACAGATACCTAATGGCCTTGCATGCCAAATGATGATTCTTGGGGGTAGAATCCTGGATAAGAATTGATGGACCAATAGGGGAATAATAGATACCTAATGGCCTTGCATGCCAAATGGAGATTCTTAGAGGACACAAACTATGATGATCTTTCAAGATGCTTTGATTATTAATCGAGAAACCAATTTATTGCCTTTAGATGGTTGAGACCACACTTGCACATGTCAAGTTGCCTATGTATCCCTCGAAAGGAATCATGTCTGATATAGTTCAGAATGTTTACCCTTTTAGACATAATATTTGTTGAGTTAATCCATGTTGACCAGTTCGGTTATTTCTTCACTATTGTGGTCTATGAGTTTCATAGCTTTGCTTGGTAAAATCTCTTTGATAGTGAAAGGGCCACTCCAGTTGGACCTGAATTTCTCTCTTGGGTCATGAATTGGGGTTCTTTATTCTCGAAGAATAAGTTCACCCTCTTCTATTGGCGGCGCTTCACATTCTTGTTAAAGGCCCTGGCCAATCTCAGTTGATATTTCTTCAGATAATCCATGGCTTTCATATGCCTTTCATCAAGAAAATTGAGCTCATCATGTCTGGCCTTCACCCACTATCCTTTAGGTAGATGAATATGAAGAAGCACCCTTAGGGATAATACTAGGATTTTCATAGGTAGAACCACCTCAACTCCATATACTAAAGAGAAAGGGGTTGCCCTCGTCGAGGATCGTACAAAATTCTGGTATGCCCATAAGACAAGGGGTAACTTATTAGCCCAATCCTTGTGTGTTTCTTCCATTTTCTACAGGATGACTTTGATGTTTTTGTTAGATGCTTCTACTACCCCATTGATTTGTGGCATAGAATGTAAGTGATAGAGTGATGCCTTTTGATACCGAACTTTAGCAGATTTTGTCAGTCTTGCCCCAGAAATGGGATCCTTGATTTGATATCAATTCTTGAGGTACTCCATATAGAGAAATGATATTTTCATGAATGAATTTGACTACCTTAGCAGATGTGAGGACCGCATATGACTGAGCTTCTACCCACTGGTGAAATAATTAATAGATACCAAGATGAACTCATGACCATTGGATGCTTTGGGGTTGATCTTTCTAATGATATCGATGCCCCATGTGGAGAATGGCCAAGGTGAACTGAGCGAATGCAACTCTGTTGGCGAGATATGTATGATGTTGACAAATATCTAACATTTGTGGTATTTTTTGACAAAGTCCACACAATCCGCTTCCATTGTGTCCCAGTAGTATCCCAGCCTAAGGATCTTCTTAGATAACATCTTAGCATTCATGTGGGGTCCACAAAGACTATGATGAATTTCCTCCATGATGGTTGCGACTTGCTCCTCGTCCACACAGAACAACTGTATTCCGTTATAGCATCTCTTGTATAACAAATCCTCTTAAAGAATAAACTAGGTGGCATATCTCTTTAGAAATTTCTTTTCTCTGTCAGTTGCTTCAACTAGGTACTTCCTTTCCCTGATGAAATCCACTATGTGAGAGAACCAAGACCGACCATCCATAGTGAGAGAGTTTACAGAATTCTAATAAATGGGCCTGCTTCTTTATTTCACCAAGAATGGTTGGAGCCTAGCCATAGGGTTGCATTCTACCATAGAAGCCAAGGTTGCAAGGGCATCAACAAACCTATTATTATTTCTCTATAAATATTCGAACAAGATCTTCACAAAGTGTTCAACCACCTCTTCAAGATGTTCTTGATATGGCTTCAACTTTTCATCTCTAGTCTTCAATTTTCCTTGTGTCTAACAGATGACGACGGATGAATTGCCATAAACCTTGATCATTTTTACTCTAATAGTCAAATCAGTTCTGAGCCCCAAAGCACAAGCTTCATATTCAGCAATATTGTTAGTACAGGGAAATCGAGACAGAATGATGAAGGCAAAATAAAGGCCATTAGGAGTGACAAGCAATATTTTCACACCACATCCCCTCTGATTGACTGCTCCATCAAATAATAACTACCATTCATTAACTGTATCTTCTTCCTCTATTACTATAATTCCTTCATGGGAAAAGGCATCATCTAAGGATCTTCCATCTTCTGTGGGGTGGGCAGCCAAATGATTGGCTCTGGCCTGCTTTTTGATAGATTTTTGAGTGACGTAGGTGATGTCAAATTCTGATAGCAAAAGCAACCAATGATCCATCCTTCCTATTAGAGCTGGTTTCTCGAAGAGGTATTTGATAGGATCCATCCTTGAGATCAAGTGCACCGGATAGGAAACCATGTAGTGTTGTAACCTTTTTGTTGCCCAAATCAATACTGCACAAGTTCTTTTCAAAGAAGTGTACCATGTCTCATATTCCAATAACTTCTTACTAAGGTAGTATATGACATGCTCTGCCCCTTCTTTCGTCTCTTTCTATGCTAGCAAAGAGCCCATGGAATATCTTCCACGGATAAGTACAAGAGAAGTGGTTCTCCTTCCACTGGCGGTGTCAATACTGGTGGGTTCATGAGGTATCCTTTAATTTTGTTAAAATTTTGTTGGAATTGGTCATTCCATTCTGTGGGCTGACCCTTCTTCAGCAGCTTGAAAATTGGTTCACAGACTGTAGTCAACTGAGCTATGAATCTGCTAATATACTGGATGTGACCCAAAAATCCTCGTATTTGCTTCTCAGTTTGAGGTGTGAACATTTCCTGAATTGCCTTGATCTTGATAGGATCGACTTCAATGCCTCTTTCACTCACCAAGAGACCTAACAACTTTCCTATTGTTGCCCCGAATACACACTTCTGAGGATTCAAATTTAACTGATACTTCTTGATTCTTTCAAATAATCACGTTAGTGCGGGAATATGCCCCTACTGATCTTTTGAATTTACTATCATGTCGTCTACATAGACTTCCACATCTTTGTTCATCATGTCAAACAATATGGCCGTAGCTGCTCTCTGATAAGTTGCCCCAACATTCTTCAGTCCAAAAGGCATCACCTTTTAACGATAGGTTCCCCATGAAGTGGTGAAGGCTATCTTTTCTCCATCCTCTAAGTGCATGCTTATTTGGCTGTATCCTGAGAATCCATCCATAAATGATAACAAGGCATGTCTGTGTTGTCGACCAATACATCAATATGAGGTAATGGGAAGTCCATGCACATTCGTACCTTGCCATCTTTCTTTGATACTGGTGCTATATTGGCCAACCATTGGGGGTATTTCACCACTTGTAGAAACCCTACATTACACTATTTTACAACCTCTTCTCTAACCTTTTTACTCAATTCTGGATGCATTCTTCAGAGTTTCTACTTTACCAGTTTCACCCCAGGGTAAGTCGGCAATCGATGCTGCATGATGTTGAGGTCGATACCAGGTATATCCTCATAAGACCAAGCAAAGACCTCAGCAAACTCCTTCAGAAGACTAATCATCTATCTTGCATCTTTGAGGGTAGTTCCAACTTTTACCTATCGAAGGCATTGGTTGGTTCTTATATTAATAACCCGAGTATCCTCATGGATGGGTTGGGCATTCTTTCGTTTGCATTGTTTTATTGATTCTTAATATTTATCATCGTCAGAAAAAGGAGGCAAGTCATACCCGGAATCAGAAATTTCATTCATGAAAGAAGGAGTAACAGACTTGACATACAAGGACTTTAGACTCTCCTCGAGAGGAGAGGCTGACACAAAATCATAAACAACAGACTCAACTATAGACTTAATAACTAGCTTGATGCTTTCACAAGGGGTATTCAGGCTGGTTGACTCAATAGCAGGAGCAAACTTGAAGTTTTCTCCAATGCTTGTCCAGTTTAGGAGTGGTTCAGTGGCTTGATGGATGAGGAGGTGTGGCAAAGGGCCTTCTTCTCCTTCTAAAAAAGTTACTGTTATTTCTTCAACGGTGTAGGGGTTCTTCTGGATAGGTGCCTTCTTCTTCACAAATACCAACTGATCAACCTTGTGCTCTCGAAAATCAAAATTTTTGAGGGGTGACAATTGGTGGAGACTACTCAATCCTCTTTTTATAAAGTCCATCCTTTTAAGCCTATTGAGGGATGCCATCCCAATGCCTCGGTCAAATCTTTTACCACCTTCATGGACCTTCCCGTTGCAGTTGATTTGGCCACAGTACATGCAAACCATCATTCTTTGTGCTCTTCTTTGCTTTGTAGACACACTTCTTCTTCTGATGAAAGGACGAGGCTTAAGCACATGTAGCTCTCGGGCTCTTGGTTCTTGTACGAGGGATCAAATGTAAATTTTCAAATCAATGGAAAATGGTAGACTCTAGGTGAGCCTTATGTTCTTTTCCTATTCTCTTTTCAGGAAGACTCGAGGACTTGGTGCCTCCTTTAATCGGATCATTGTTGTAGGGTCATCAGAGGAAGGCACATTCTCAATCAGTGCAATTTTTGCTATCTCGGTGATGTAACTATCTTAATCACTTTCTTTGACAAACATTTGCTGTTGTTCCACTTCATGAGTCACCTAGTCAAACTCATCTTGGAAAAATACTTTAAATCCTGGTTACATCTTTGTGGCGGTTTTCATCGAGCTATAGTTCCACATTTTTGTAGAAAGTGAAATCCTTTCATTCTTTTACAAAATATCCATTGAGAGTAGGGAGTAAGAGACGGGGATCTTCCTAGTCATCCTTAGTACTTTTTATCCCTTGGTGGTCGAAGGAGTGTACCTGAGACCATTCTTTCCTTTGTTCACTGCCAAACTAGGCTGCTTTGGAACTCTTAGATGATATTTCCCTAGTCCCATGCTAGAAAAATATTACATATTCTTCATCATTTGATTCATTGGCAGACCCCAGATGGCTTCATAGTTAGTTGGGATTTACTCCTTCGAAACTTCTTTGGCAATGGCTGTAGAAGTTGTATCTAATTCAAAACCACATAGTTGAACTTCCTGGTCTTATTCTTCTCCATTTTCAATATTGGCCAAGGTGTTAACCACCTCGGGATCTTCAGCTTCTGTGATCACCTTTCCTTCATGAATGAACTTCATTTTTTGGTAAGTCATACCAAAATATTGCATATTCTTCTTCATTTGATTCACTAGTGACATCTAGATGACTTCATAGTTAGTCGGGATTTCGTCCTTTGGAACTTCTTTGGCAATGGCTACACAAGTTGTATCTAATTCAAAACTACTTAGTTGAACTTCCTAGTTTTGTTCTTTCCCATTTTCAATATTAGCCAAGGTGTTAACCACCTCAGGATCTCTGGCTATTGTGATCACCTTTCCTTTATGAATGAACTTCATTTTTTGATGGAGGCCAGAGGACACTACCTTCGCATGATGCAACCAAGGCCTTCCCAAGAGTATGTTAAAAGCTATCGGTATATCAATGAGTTGGAAATCAATACCAAACTTCACCGGGCCAATCTTTACAGAAAGGGTAAGGATGCCAAGGATTTTCCTCTTGGTATTGTCATATGCCCATATGGTTTGGGTAGTCGGCCTTATTTCTTCTAGGTTGATGCCTCTTCGTCAATCTCAAAGGTAGCACATTCAAAGCAGACCTATTGTCAATAAGAACCTGGGGAACCACCTTGTCAAGGCATTCTATCATAATGTGGAGAGCTCGATTGTGCTGGACCCGTTTGGGAAGCTCTGAATCTGAGAACATCAAGGATTGTACCGCATAGGTTGTCCCTACTATGAGCCTATTTGGTATCATTCTTAAAAAATGTTTCTATCATTTTTTCGTTTTATTGGAATAGAAAAATGTAAAAAACTATTTGGTACACCATCCCTGTGTTTCAGTTTTTATAAAATAAAAATTGAGAAAAATATGAAAAAGGGCCCAAAAGTTGGAACTCCAAAAAGGAGTTCCGTCAATACGGTTTTGTTTCAAAATCCCTGAATTTGGAACTATCATTCCCGATAGCTATCAAGAAAGATGGACTCGTGAATGACTAGAGTGGCTGGAGTTTCTGTAGGTAACTCCTTTTCTTCTCCTCTATTTGCCCTTTTATTATTTATTTAATTTTTCCCTTTTTCTGAAAAATCTGTGTAAAACAATGACCCCAACCTGGTTCCCGTTCGTCTTCTTCTTCTCCTCTGCTCTATTAGGTCTTCTCTTTCCTCGGTTGTCCATGAACGTTATTTTATTTTTTCCTTAACTTTGTGAAATCTTGCAGGAAAGAGATCAGATCCACCTGGTTCCCGATCGGCTTCGATTCTACTCACAAACCAAGGGAAATCATTCTACTACACGGTTTCACTCACCCATGTTTGGTTTTTTATTCTACATTTCTTGGTTATATGAGATCCAATTAGGTATTCTGCCTTTCCCATTGAATCTTGTTGCTTCCTCTGAAACTTCCATGGACTTTGTTCCCCACCCCCCTTTTTTGTATTAACATTTCTTTATACAAGTTATTCATTCATCACTTCAAAGGGTTTGATTCGTTTGGGCTTCCATTCAAAGGAACAGATAAAATAGAGATATTAGAAGTGTAAGAAAGGCCTACAAACATAGGGATTTTATCAATTGTGAGGTGAAATTCTGGAAGCTCTTATTTGAAAGCTCAGATTTGACACAACAAGAAGAACTAGTTTGTGGTGTTTATTGATCAAATTATCTACAGTGGGAATTTCTCTCTTTAACCTTTTATTATTACTTCATTGGTTTTCTATTTATCTAGATCTACTTGTATTTGATCTAATTTCTGTTAATGTGATTTCTACCAGTAACTTCTAACTAGGATCATAATTTTTGTTTATTTTCCAGAAAAGAAAAAGGAGAAAATTTGTCAAACTTTTGAGTATCTTATACTTGGAGGTATGTTGTTGTAAACTTGCAAATGCAATGTAATTATAAATGTCGATTATATTTCCTCCTTTACTTTTCATTAGTGATAAATGAGTGGTATCGGAATGCAATTTCAATTGATTTGGAGAATAATAGGTCTTTGTAATTTGAATGATTTGCCTTCATTAAATTGTGTGATGAATGCAAAATGTTTATTAGCTGGATTATGTTTATGATCATAGGACTTGTGTATGGGTAACAAATTGATATGTAAATTGAGAATAGGTATCGTAAATTAATGATATGTTATGAACAGATTGGCAGGACAGAAATATAAAGAAGTAACATAATTGAATTCAAAGATAGGAACTACGAAGAAAAGTGAAATTCAGAATAAGGAACAGATTATGGAATATGGATATCAAAACTAATAACTATAGGATATGAGACCTAACATCTAGGATATTATTTTGAGTCCTCTATAGGGTCTCACCCATCAGTTAAGCACAAAAAACAGAGGAAGGATGAACAAAGCTTAATAGGAAGGTGTAAAACATGTTTCAGTGATCAAAACATTGCTCTCATTCTATAGCACAATCAAGTCAATGAAATAGGGCAAAAGAGATGAATGCCACTAGGCTAAGAATTAAAAATGCAATGGCTAGACAGCAAAGGATGCCTGAACTAGTTGAAAACTGAAAGCGACAACTATTTGGACAAAGCTGAAAACCTAAATTGATGTTTCAAGTTATGTAGTACTTTTTTTATGTTACATTTATGTATGTGGTACAAGTTGATAGATTATTATGAATGTTGTATATTTGGATAATATATAACTTCTTTGATATTTAAATGACTGTTATAGATGATTTCTTCTATGCCTCCACTCATAATAGCAAATTGTGAAATTTGTAGGAAGAGTTATGCTAAATATATAACCAAGTCGGGTAAAAATATTCGAAGAGAATTTTTCAAGTGTCAAGATTCATGTAATTTTTTCATGTGAGTGGACCAACTACATCTATGTAGATGTGGTAAAGGTCAATGCAAAGTACGAATTGCGATGAAAGGTCCAAAGAAGGGACAATATTTTCTATGTTGCCCAAATTCAACTGGGGTAATTTATTTCTATGATTGATCTATACCTATAGATAATTTTAGATTTTTTTTAATTTGATGTTAAATTTCAATAACCCTAATCACACCTATTATTTGTTATAGGCTGACAACCGTGGATGTGGTATGTTTGTATGGTTGAAAGATGAAACACATATCTCTACCATATAACATATATTATGTTTAGAAAACTCAACATCAACAGCATCCACACCACCGTCCACTTCAAACGAGTACATGAAAGGATATCTGAAAAGGACACTTAAAGGGTTAAAGGACCAAACAAATAAGATGAAAGACATCCTCAATGCATTCAAGTCTTTAGACTTGGATAAAAAGTGAAATTTTGGGGAATTATGTAATGCATAATTAACTTGAACAAGGCATTGTTAATTCTATACTTTATTTATCCTTTTGAAACCATTTTTTTATTTGGTATGTAATACTTGATTGTCCCAAAGGATTATTACTTTATAATAGTATTTTAATGTTACTTTTGTAATTATTAAATTAAAAAAAAAACCATTTCTAAAATTGCATTACCAAACGGCAGAATTGTCATTTTTCTATTCTGAAACTATTCCAAAATTAGATTCACCAAACAGCCTTAATTCATTTCAAAATGACGTTTTGACACAGAAACTAAAATTTTCATTTTTTACACGAAATGGAGTTTATAGAATAGAAATGATACCAAACGGGACCTATATGTGTGAGATGTGCCGGATTTATCTCGTTCGGCACCTGTACATTGGTGAGGGACTTCAAAACTGCTTCACGATGTGTGGGGGATGCCATCAACAATCCCCAAATTGAGATATCAGCCTAGGACTTCTTGAGTTGAGCTTGGACCGGATTCTCAGGTTCTCTTTTCAAGCTATTGGTTTTGGCCTCACTAGTCCTTGACTGTTCCACTACTAGAGCCTTGCCCTTATAGTCTCTTCCACTTCTAGTTTCCATCACGTTCACAGGTTTCTTCACAATAATCTCTATGGGATAATAATCTTCATCATCACTATTTGTTATGGAGATTATCCCTACCATGGGATCATCCTCTTCTTCTGATTCTCCCTCCCTGCTTGGGGTGGGAAGTCGAGGTCCTCCACAAATATCCATAGCCCTAACTTACAACTTTTTGACTGCATTAGAAAGCTGTTGGAAGCGACGTCTACTGCCTCTATGAATATGTCATCTGGCTCTATTTCCTCCAGATCATTCAGCTGCTCATGGTAGTAACGATCATCGATAGTTACTTCACCCAGCATGTTGTCAATTTCTTCAACTCTTTCTTGTAACCTCAATGTGCTCGAGTATGCTTCACACAGCTTTTCCTCCATTTCTAATGCGGAGTCTTGTTTGTCCATATAAACTCATTTTTGCTCTCCAGATTCCTCATAATTTTCTGAATCTGATGTAGAATCATCTCCTCCCATATAGAGGGAAGATTGAATGCCACCTATCGGATCAACTATTAGGTCATCACCACTGATAGCATAGACTGAGAAACATGTCTGGTGATCTAGTGAGTAATATTTTGACTCATCATCATTATCATTGTACCAAGGCCCTTGGTAGTCATCCCAGTCTGAATACTCATCATCCTCTTGAGAATTAGAGTCATCTCCATCATTCTCATCCTCATTCTCGTCCTCATTGCCATTGTCATTATCTTCTTCTTCATTGATTTCCCCCTCACTTGGTTCTCCATCAGATTCCTCTTGACCATCAAGTTCTCCTGCATCTAAACGCTCGTAGTATTCAGAGAGTATATATTGAAAGATTTCCACAGGGTTAGATTTGACATCACTAGTTTGAAGTTGGATCAAACCTGATTCATCATCCTCTGTGTCACTCCTTATGTGGGTTAAGGAGATATGCTCTTTGATCTGTTCCCCTATGGCCAATGCGGTTACTACTCTAAAAAGATCATCTGTAATCTCCTTGATTACCTCTGGATTGTTCTCTGAAGATATAGTGGACTAAATTAGAGAAGTGGGATCACCCTCTTAGTCTTACCCTAATGCATTGACTGACCCTATTGATGAATTCATCTTTAGGGAGTCTGGTAGTGTAAGCATATCCTTCCAATCATACCAGTCCGTCCATTCTTCTTTTGGGTTATATACCGAACCTTGAGAATGGGATTGGTATGAGAGTGATGAGGAATACGAAGAGGGATGGTATGAAGATGATATAATGTGAGCGGTAGGATATGAAGATTGGGGAAGATAGGATGAGAAAATTCCTTCTCCTTGATGGTGGGGGGAAGGTTGATGATATGGCAGAGGCTGATAAAATGGTGAAGGTGGGAGGTATGGTGGAGGTTGGTAATATGGTACGATGGATTCTTCTATTGATGAGGAAGGATGAATGGTGGGAGTTCGATCTTCTAATTCTTTTTCTGATGATTCTCTTCTTTTGGGGGTCCTCATAGCTCTGTCCCTTTGATTCATGATTTTTCTATAAGCACACGCATTCATGTGACTCTTCTGAGCTCTGGGTACAATGAGTTAAGTGAGATCACTCTCTGTGGCTTCGTCATCTAGATTATTTACATGATCAGGGAGTGGATTGGTATTGATATTGGGAGGTTGCTTCACCTTGACCTCAATGGTTCCGTTGTCTACCAAGTCCTGAATTGCATGTTGCAAACCTAAGCATCTTTCAATGTTGTGCCCCTTCTTAGTGTGGTAAGTACAATATTTATGATCCCTATACGAAGTTGGAGGAGGGTTGTTGATCACTCTTGGAGCCACTATCCTTAGCAATCCTTGTTTCTTTAACTTCTGATGTACTGCTGTCACGGGCATTCCCAAATCAAAAAACTACCTTCTTAGACGAGGTGCCTTCTGAGAGGGTGCATCTCCTTGTATTACAAATGGCTGTGAAGAAGTGGCTGGTGAGCCTTACTACTGAACTGTAATCACCACATTAGTTTCCGGACCCTTTCCAAGCCCGACTCAGGTGTTCTTTCCTACATCTTGGGAAGATCTTTGATACTGAGCTTCCTTTAGGATTCTGTTTTTCACACGTGTGTCGGTGGCTATTAGGGCATCAAAAGTTTGTAAATGCTGATAGTAGAGGACATCATAATAAGGCTTTGGCAAGTTCTCTATCAACATTTCCACTTGCTCTGCTTCTGAGGGTTGATCTACAATCTTGGCGGCCTTATCCCTAAACCTCATTAAGAAGGAAGTGAATCCTTCTCTAGGTTACTATCTCAATGTCTCAAGCTCTTGACATTTCACATCCACCTCGGTATTATATGAGTATTGCTTGATGACACCTTTCACCACTATTGTCCAATTCTAAGTTTGGGATGACTCCAACTGGGTGAGCCACCTTAATACCAACCCTGATAGGGTTAACATAAAGGCTTGTCCCATCTGGTTATCTGTAAGTTGCCACGACTTGGTAATGCTAAAAAAGACTTTAAGATGAGCTTTGGGGTCTCCTGACCCATCAAAACTATCAGTCTGCCACTTGAATTTCTCAGGAATCCTTGCCTCTGAAAAGAAACTCATTTCATCTAAAACCACTATTTGGCTTTCTAAACTTTTCCTTGCTCGATGCATATTTTCTAATTTTTTCAATTGCTCCCTAACTTTCGTTTCTCTCTCCATTTCTGGAGGTTCCATTCGGACGTGTGCCACAAATTCCTCTTCTTCATCTTCAATCACTATCCTAGGAGGAGGGACCCTAGAATAGGCCCCTTATTGGCCATTGGGACCGGTAGGTGAAGATTCTCTTTGATTGGTTGGTCTGACTTGCTCTGGTTCTCCTGAGTCAACTCGAAAAGAGTTCCCACGATAACCTGTAGCTCTATTCTACTTCAAATCTCCTATAGCCCATGCCGGCTCAGTCCTGGGATCAGCTCTGGGAGGGTTCTGGAGTGCATGCAATATCTAAGCTATCCCTCTCTTGACTTCCGCCATTTCTATCTGTAAGGTCTCCATAGGATGAACCCATGCCTGTTCGGGTGATTTAGAGTCGTGTGGATCCATACTAACTGGGTTGTAATCACTTGGTGGTAGGCAATCTTGAGGAGACGATGGAGGTGATATTGGACTTTGGTGAGTCAATTGATTACCCTAACGTGTCCAAAGGGACTGCGGAGAATACTTGAGGTGTGAAATTATGCCTGAACCAAAAGTGGCACATTTTAGGATTCTTAAATTTCCAACCCCTTGTTCACATATTCACTAGAATAACAACTAATGATCCATCCAAATTTAGTGCGCTTAATGATAGGGAGTGGATAGGGTTTGATGCCTCCAGTCCACTCAATGTCATAAGTGGGGGATTCATACAAATGGCTTATTGAGAATATTCCCATAAGACATTCCATGTAATAAAGTCATGCTTTCCTTATCTTTTTCCCACTATGTGTCCTTCCTCCCAATTTTCTCGGAACTTCTTAGGACTTTACGTAACTCTGACAGGATTGCCCCTGAGTCACGTATTTGGACATTTTTCCTAAGGAGGAGGGACACCTTCTATCTGAAACCCACTTAGGAAAGCTATTCTTTATGGTGGGAATATAACGTACGAGCATTCCTTTTCAAGACTGCAAACAAGTTCTACAATTAGCTTGTGGCGCTCCTAACTTCTCCATCTATTTTCTACATGATGCTGATTATGCAGTGGATGCAATAAGACCGACAAGGCCTCTTTAACAGGATCTATATACACAAGGTATGTGATCCTTTTCATATACCCATAGGTATGAGATCAATGGGTGACTTCCTTGCCTATTACTCATGACACATGAGGTTAAGCAACTGGCCACAGGGTGGTGGAACCGTGAATGATTATGTGCAAAAGTGTAATGCGGGAATACTATTATTCGATCTCAGAATGTCATAAAGTGCACGGACCTCCCCAAGGATGCTGGCACAATTACGAACATCCTTGCCATTTAATAATACCCCAGACCCTTGTACAAGAAGTAGGTATCATTTGCTCTTAGAGTACTCAACATGACATACGCTCACCTCCCCAAGTGTGCGGGCATAACAGGGAGTCCCTCGCCAAATAATTTCACTTTGAGCACGATACATGATGCAGTTAACGAACACAAATACAAATATAGGGTTAGCCAAACACGTTTTTTAACAAATGTGGTGGAAAGTGTTCTTACATTTAAAGTAGCATCTAGTATCGGAAGCTTGACATTTATCCCCAATGGAGTCACCACTGTGAGGGTAGCAGCCAGAGAATGATGAGATGTCCTTCCCTTAGGGGGGAATAGGACTTGTGTCCATTTCGTCCTCTCTCCTCTCCTTCTCTTTCATAAGGGAGGGGTGTGTCATGTGTGCTTTGCTTGCTGGCCCTTCACCACTGTGTCACCGCTCAGAGATATACGGAGGCTTATTTCACAAAAGTGTAAAATTTGTCATTCTAGACAGGGGTTTGATGATGGTCCAATACGGGGATTAGGATCATACCCCCATCTCGAATGATGAACTTTACGCTCTTGTGAAATAGGCCTCCACGTATCTCTGAGCTACGATACGGTGATCCAAGGCCCGTAAGCAAAGCACACATAACACACCCCTCCCTCATGAAAGAGAAAGAGTGGAGAGAACACGGAATGGACGCAAGTCCTTTTCCCCCCAGGGGAAGAGATACATCTCATCATTCTCCGGCCACTACCCTCATAGTGGCAACTCCACTGGGGATAAATGTCAAGCTTTCAATACTAGATGCTACCTTTAAATACAAGAACATTTTCCACCACATTTGTTTGAAAACGTGTTTTGTTAACCCCATGTTTGTAATTGTATTTACTAACGGCATCATGCATCGTGCTTGAAGTGAAATCATTTGGCCAGGGACTCCTTGTCATGTCCGCACGCTCGGAGAGGTCAGCGTATGTCATGGAGAGTACTTTGAGAGAAAATGATACCCACTTCTTATACAAGGGTGTGGGGTATTATTAAATGGTGAGGATGTTCATAACTGTGTCAGCACCCTCGGGGAGGTCCATACACTTTATGACATTCTGAGATCGGATAATGGTATTCCTGTATTACACTTTTGCACACAATCACTCACTGTTCCACCACCTTGTGGCCAATTACTTAATCTCGTGTGTAGTCATAAGTAGTGGGTAAGGAAGTCACCCCCTTAATCTCGTACTTATGGGTATATCAAAAGGATCACGTTCCTTGTGTATATAGATCCTGTCAAGGAAGCCTTATCGGTCCTATTGAATCCACTGCATACTTAGCATCATGTAGAAAATAGATGGAGAAGCTAGGAGTGCCACAAGCTAATTGTAGAACTTGTTTGCGGTCTTGAAAAGGAATTTTCTTACATTATATCTCCGTCATAAAGAATTACTTTCCTAAGTGGGTTTCGAATAAAATGTGTCCCTCATTAAAAGAAATTATATCCAAATACGTGACTCATGGGCAATCCGAGAAGTCCCGAGAAAATTAGGAGGAAGGATACCTAGTGGGAAAAAGAGCAAGGAAAGCATGACTTTATTACATGGAATGTCTTATAAGAATATTCTCGACAAGCCATTTATATGAATCCCCCACTTATGACATCGAGTGGATTGAGAGCGTCAAACCCTATCCACTCCCTATCATTAAGTGGACTAACTTTAGATGGATCATTGGATGTTAATCTAGTGAATGTGTGAACAAGGGGTTGGGAATTTACGAATCCTAAGATAGGCCACTTTTGGTTTAGGCACAATTCCACACCTCAAGTATTCTCTGTGATCCCTCCTCCGCAGTCCCTTTGGACATAGCAGGGTAATCGATTGATGTACCTAAGTCCAGTATCACCTCCATTATCTCCTCGAGATTGCCTACCACCAAGTGATTACAACCTAGTTAGTATGGATCCACACGACCCCGAATCACCCGAGCAAGTATGGGTCCATCCCGTAGAGACTTCGCAAATAAAGATCGCCGAAGTCAAGAGAGGAAAGCCCAGATATTACATGCACACCAGAACCCTCCTAGAGCTGATCCTAGGACTGAGCCGACATTGGCTACAGGAGATTTTGAATAGGATAAAGCTACAGGTTATCGTGGGAACTCTTTCCAAGTTGACTCAGGAGAACCAGAGCAAGTCAAACCAACCGGTCAAAGAGGATCTTCACCTACCTGTCCCAATGGCCAATAAGGGGCCTATTCCAGGGCCCTCCTCCTAGGGTAGTGATTGAAGATGAAGAAGAGGAATTTACGGCGCACGTCCGAATGGAACCTTCAGAAACGGAGAGAAAATGAAAAGTTGGGGAGCAATTAGAAAAATTGAAAAATATGCACCGAGCAAGGAAAAGTTCGAAAAGCCAAATAGTGGCTTCAGATGAAATGAGTTTCTTTTCGGGGGCAAGGATTCTCGAGAAATTCAAGTGGCAGATAGATAGGTTTGATGGGTCAGGAGACCCCAAAGCTCATCTCAAAGTCTTCCTTAGCATCGTCAAGTCGTGGCAACTTACAGATAACCCGATGGGGTAAGCCTTCATGTTAACCCTATCAGGGCCAGTATTAAGGTGGCTCACGCAGTTGGAGTCATCCCAAACTCAGAATTGGACAACAGTGGTGAAAACCTTCACCAAGCAATACTCATACAATACCGAGGTGGATATGAAACGTTGGGAGCTTGAGATATTGGGACAACAGCCTAGAGAAGGATTCACCGCCTTCTTGATGAGGTTTAGGGACAAGGCCGCCAAGATGGCAGATCAGCCTTCAGAAGCAGAGCAAGTGGAAATGTTGATAAAGAACTTGTCAAAGCCTTATTATGATGTTTTGTACTATCAACATTTACAAACTTTTGATGCCCTAATAGCCACCGACACACGTGTGGAAAACAGAATCTTAAGGGAAGCTCAATATCAAGGATCTTCTCAAGATGCAGGAAAGAACACCCGAGTCAGATGTGGAAAGGGTCTGGAAACTAATGTGGTGAGTGCAGTTCAGCAGTCATCCTCACCAGTAACTTCTTCATAGCCATTTGTAATACAAGCAGATGCACCCTCTCAGAAGGCCCCTCATCCAAGAAGGTGTTTTTCTAATTTGGGAATGCCCGTGACAGTAGTATATGAGAAGTTAAAGAAACAAGGGTTGCTAGGGATAGTGGCTTCAAGAGTGATCATCAACCCTCCTCTAGCTTGGTATAGGGATCATGAATATTGTGATTACCACACTCAGAAGGGGCACAATACTGAAAGATGCTTGGGTTTGCAACATGTAATTCAAGACTTTGTAGACAACGGAACCATTGAGGTTAAGGTAACTCCAATACCAATCCACTCCCCGATCATGTGAACAATCTAGATGACGAAGCCACAAAGAGTGATCCCACTTAACTCATTGTACCCAGAGCTTAGAAGAATCATATGAATGCCTGCACTTATAGGAAAATCATTAATCAAAGGGCCGGAGCTATGAGGACCACCAAAAGAAGAGAATTATCAGAAGAAGAATCAGAAGATCAGACTCCCACCATTCATCCTTCCTCATCAATAGAAGAATCCACCATACTATATAACCAACCCCCACCATACCTCCCACCTTCACCATATTATCAGCCTCCGCCATATCATCAACCTTCCCCCCACCATCATGGAGAAGGAATTTGCTCTTCCTATCAGCCCCAATCTTTATATCCTACCTCTCATATTACATTATCTTCATTCCATCCCGCTTTGTATCCCTCATCACCCTCATACCATTCCCATTCTCAAGGTTTGGTATATAACCCAAAAGAAGGATGGACAGATGGGTACGATTGGAAGGATATACTTGCACTACTAGACTCCCCAAAGATAACTTCATCAACAATGTCAGTGAATGCATTAGGGGAAGACTAGGAGGGTGATCCCACTTCTCTAATTCAGTCCACTATATCTTCAGGGGACAATCCAGAGGCAATCGAAGAGATTATAGAGGATATTTTCAGAGCAGTAACTGCATTGGCCATAGGGGAACAGATCAAAGAGTACACCTCCCAAACCCAAAAGATGATGAATCAGGTCTGATCCAACTTCGAACCAGTGATGTCAAGTCTAAACCTGTGGAAATCTTTCGATCTATACACTCTGAATATTGTGAGCATTTAGATGTAGGAGAATTTGATGGTCAAGAGGAATTTGATGGAGAACCAAGTGGGGAGAAAATCAGTGAAGAAGAAGATGATGACGACGACGATGATGAGGATGAGGATGAGAATGATGGAGATCACTCTGATTCTCAAGAGGGTGATGAGTATCCAGATTGGGATGACTACCAAGGGCCTTGGTACAATGATAATGATGATGAGTCAAAATATTAGTCATGAGATCATCAGATATGTTTCTCAGACATGCTATCGGTGGTGATGACCTAATAGTTGATCCAACAGGTGGCATTTAGTCTTCCCTCTGTATGGGAGGAGATTGATTCTACATCAGATTCAAAAAATGATGAGGAATCTGAAGAGCCAACATGAGTTTATATGGATGAATAGGACTCCACATTAGAAATGGCGGAAAAGCTATGTGAAGTGTACTTGAGCACATTGAGGATGTAGGAAAGAGTAAAAGAAATTAACATAATAAGTGAAGTAAATATCGGTGATCATTACTACTGTGACCAGCTAAATGATCTGGAGGAAATAGGGCCAGATGACACATTCATAGAGGCAGTAAATGTTGCATTCCAACAGCTTTCTGATGCAGTCAAAAAGTTACAAGCCAGGGCTATAGGTATTTATGGAGGACCTCGACTTCCCACCCCAAGCAAGGAGGGAGAATCAAAAAAGAGGATGATCCCATGGTAGGGATAATCACCATAAAAAATAGTGATGATGAAGATTGTTATCCCACAGAGATTATTGTAAAGAAACTTATCAACGTGATGGAAACTAGAAGAGGAAGAGACTATAAGGGCAAGGCTCTAGCAATGGAATAGTCAGGGACCAGTGAGGCCAGAACCAATAGCTTGAAAAGAGAACCTAAGAATCTGGTCCTAGCTCAACTCAAGAAGTCCCAAACTAATATCTTAATTTGGGGATTGTTGATGGCATCCCCCACAGACTGTGAAGCAGTTTTGAAGTCTCTCACCAATGTACAGGTGCTGATCAAGATAAATCCAACACATCTCACACATATAGTAGAGGCAACTTATGTGGTACAATCCTTTTTGTTCTCAGATTCAGAGCTTCCCAAAGGGGACCAACACAATCGAGCTCTCCACATCATGGTAGAGTTCCTTGATGAGGTGTTTCCCCAGGTTCTTGTCGACAATGAGTCCACTTTGAATGTGCTACCTTTGAGATCGGCAAAGAGTATTGGCATCAACCTGAAAGAAATAAGGCCGACTACCAAAACCATACTGGTATATGACAATACCAAGAGGAAAATCCTTGGCATCCTTACCCTTGTCGTAAAGATTGGCCCAGTGAAGTTTGATATTGTTTTCCAAGTTATTTATATATCGGTAGCTTTTAACATACTCTTGGGAAGGCCTTGGTTGCATCATGCGAAGGCAGTGTCCTCTAGTCTCTATAAAAAAATGAAGTTCATTCATGAAGGAAAGGTGATCACAGAAGCTAAAGATCCCGAGGTGGTTAACACCTTGGCCAATATTGAAAATGGAGAAGAATAAGACCAGGAAGTTCAACTAAGTGGTTTTGAATTAGATACAACTTATACAGTCATTGCTAAAGAAGTTTCGAAGGAGTAAATCCCAACTAACTATGAAGCCATCTGGGGTCTGCCAATGAATCAAATGATGAAGAATATGTAATATTTTTCTAGCATGGGACTAGGAAAATATCATCAAAAAGTTCCAAAGCAGCCTACTTTGGCAGTGAACAAAGGAAAAAAGGGTCTAGGGTACACTCCTCTGACCACCAAGGGACAGAAAGTGCTAAGGATGACTAGGAAGATCTCCGTCTCTTACTACCCTACTCTCAGTGGGTATTTTGTAAAAAAAGGAGAGGATTTCCCTTTCTGTGGAAATGCGGAGCCATGGTTTGATGATACCGTCACAAAGATGCAACAAAGATTTGAAGTATTTTTCTAAGACAAGTTCGATTGGGTGACTCATGAAGTAGAACAACAGCAAATGTGAGTCAAAGAAAGTGATCAAGACAGTTGCATCATCAGGATAGCAAAAATTGCACTGATTGAGAATGGGTCTTCCTCTGGTGACCCTACAACATTGATCTGATCAAAGGAGGCACCAAGTCCTCGAGTCTTCCTGAAAACAGAATGAAAAAAGAAGATGAGGCTCACCTGGAGTCTATCATTTCCCATTGATTTGAAAAGCTACATTTTCTCCCTCCTACAAGAACCAAGAGCCCGAGAGCTACATGAGCTCAAGCCTCATCCTTTCAGAGGAAGAAGTGCATCTACAAAGCAAAGAAGAGCACAAAGAATGATGGTTTGTATGTATTGTACCCGAATCAACTGTAATGGGAAGGTCCGTGATGGTGGTCAAAGATATGACCGAGGCATTGGGATGGCATCCCTCAACAGGCTTGAAAGGATGGACTTTATAGAAAGAGGATTGAGTAGTCTCCACCAATCCTCACCCATAAAAAATTTTATTTTTTGAGAGCACGAGGTTGATCAGCTGGTATTTGTGAAGAAGAAGGCACCTATCCAGAAGAATTGTTGTGCCATTGAAGAAATAGTAGCAACTTTTTCAGAAGGAGAAGAAGGCCCTTTACCACACCTCCTCATCCATTGAGCCACCGAACCACTCCTGAATTGGACAAGCATTAGAGAAAACTTCAAGTTTGCTCATGCTATTGAGTCAACCAGCCTGAATACCCCTAATGAAAGCATCAAGCCAGTTATCAAGTCTGTAGTTGAGTCTGTTGTTTATGATTTCGTGTCGGCCTCCCCTCTTGAGGAGAGTCTAGAGTCCTTGTATGTCGAGTTTGTTACTCCTTCTTTCATGAATGAAATTTCTGATTCTGAATATGACTTGCCTCCTTTTTTCTAATGATGATCTTAATAAATATCAAGAATCAATAAAACAATGCAACCAAAGAAAGCCCAACCCATCCATGAGGATACTTGGGTTATTAATCTAGGAACCAACCAATGTCTTCGAGAGGTAAAAATTGGCACTACCCTTGATGATGAAGAAGCAAAACAGATGATTAGTCTTCTGAAGGAATTCACCGAGGTCTTTGCTTGGTCTTATGAGGAAATGCCTGGTATCGACCTCAACATCGTGCAGCATCGATTGTCGACTTATCCTGGGGTAAATCCGCTAAAGTAGAAGCTTTAAAGAATGCATCCAGAATGGAGCAAAAAGATCAGAGAAGAGGTTGTGAAGCAATGGAATGCATGGCTTCTACAAGTAGTGAAATACCCCCAATTGTTGGCCAATATAGTACCAATACCGAAGAAAGATGGCAAGGTACGAATGTGCGTGGACTTCCGCGATTTTAACAAACTAAGCCCTAAAGATGACTTCCCATTACCTCACATTGATGTATTGGTGGATAACACGGCGGAGCATGTTTTGTTATTATTTATGGATGGATTCTCAGGATACAACTAAAAATAAGCAAGCACCCAGAAGATCGTGAGAAGACAGCCTTCACCACTCCATAGGGATCCTATTTTTACAAGGTGATGCATTTTTGACTAAAGAATGCTAGGGCAACTTATCAGAGAGTAGCTACAGCCATATTACATGACATGATGAACAAAGATGTGGAGGTCTATGTGGATGATATGATAGTGAAGTCAAAAGACCGGCAGGGGCTTATTCTCGCGCTCAGGCTATTCTTTTGAAGAATCAAGAAGTATCAGCTAAAGTTGAATCCTCAGAAGTGTATATTCGGGGCAATAGTAGGAAAGTTGTTACGTTTCTTGGTGAGTGAAAGAGGCATTGAGGTCGACTCTATCAAGATCAATGCAATTCAGGAAATGCCCACACCTCGGATTGAGAAGCAAATACGAGGATTTTTTAGTCACATCCAGTATATTAGCAGATTCATAGCTCAGTTGACTACCATCTGTGAACCAATTTTCAAGCTACTAAAGAAGGATCAGCCCACGAAATGGAATGCCAACAAGCTTTTGACAAAATTAAAGGATACCTCACGAACCCACCAGTATTGACACCATCGATGGAAGGAGAACCACTTCTCTTGTACTTATCCATGGGAGAATATTCCATGGGCTCTTTGCTAGCACATAAAGAGATGAAAGAAAGGGGCAGAGCATGCCATATACTACCTTAGTAAGAAGTTCCTAGAATATGAGACACGGTACACATCTTTGAAAGAACTTATGTGGCATTGATTTGGGCAACAAAAAGGTTACGACATTAAATGGTTTCCTATCCGGTGCACTTGATCTCAAGGATGGATCCCATCAAATACCTCTTCAAGAAACCAGCCCTAACAGGAAGGATGGCCCGTTGGTTGCTTTTTCTATCAGAGTTTGACATCACCTATGTTACTCAAAAATTTATCAAGGGATAGGCCATAGCCGATCATTTAGCTACCCACCCCACAGAAGATGGAAGATCCTTAGATGATGCCTTTCCCGATAAAGGAATCATAGCAATAGAGGAAGAAGACATAGTTAATGAATGGCAGTTATCCTTTGATGGAGCAGCCAATTAGAGGGGATGTGGTGTGGGAATATTGCTTGTCACTCCTGAAGGCTTTTACTTACCTTCATCATTCTGCCTCGATTTTTCTTGTACCAACAATATTACCGAATATGAAGCTTGTGCTTTGGTGCTCGAAACTGCTTTAACTATTGGAGTGAAAAGGATCTAGGTTTACGGTGATTCATCCATCGTCATCTACCAGACACAGGGAAAGTGGAAAACTAGAGATGAAAAGTTGGAGCCATATCAAGAACATTTAGAAGAGGTGGTTAAACACTTCAAGAAGATCTCGTTCGAATACTTCCAGAGAGATAATAATAGGTTTGTTGATGCCCTTGCAACCTTGGCTTATATGGTAGAATGCAACCCTATGGCTAGGGTCCGACCATTCTTGGTAGAATAAAGAAGCAAGCCCATTTATTAGAATTTGGTAAATTCTCTCACTATGAATGGTCAGTCTTGGTTCGCTTATATAGTGGATTTTATCAAGGAAAGAAAGTACCCAATTGAAGCAACCGATAGAGAAAATAAATTTCTAAGGAGATATACCACCCAATTTATTCTTTAAGAAGATTTGTTATACAAGAGATCCTATGACTGAATACAGTTGTTGTGTGTGGACGAGGAGCAAGCCGCAACCATCATAGAGGAAATTCATCAAGGTCTTTGTGGACCCCACATGAATACTAAGATGTTATCTAAGAAGATCCTTAGGCTGGGATATTACTGGAACACAATGGAAGTGGATTGTGTGGACCTTGTCAAGAAATACCACAAGTGTTAAATATTTTCTAACATAATACATATCCTGCCAATAGAGTTGCAGTCACTCAATTTACCTTAGCCATTCTCCAGTTGGGGCATCGATATCATTGGAAGATCAATCCCAAAGCATCTAATGATCATAAGTTCATCTTCATAGCCATTGATTATTTCACCAAGTGGGTAGAAGCTCAGTCATATGCAGTCTTCACATCTGCTAAGGTAGCTAAATTAATTCAAAAAAATATCATTTCTTGATATAGAGTACCTTAAGAATTGATATCAGATCAGGGATCCCATTTATGGGGTAAGACAAAAAGAATTTGCACAAAGTCTTGTATCAAAAGGCATCGCTCTACCACTTACAGGCCACTGACCAATGGGGTAGTAGAAAACACACAAGGATTGGGCTGATAAGTTACCCCTTGCCTTATGGGCATACCGGACTTCTGTACGATCCTCGACAAGAGCAACCCCTTTCTCTTTTCGTACATGGGGTTGAGGTGGTTTTACCTGTGAAAATCCTGGTACCATCCCTAAGGGTGCTTCTTGATAATCAGCTACCTAAAGGAGAGTGGGTGAAGGCCAGACATGACGACCTCAATTTTCTTGATGAAAGGCGTATGAAAGCCATGGGTAATCTGAAGAAAAATCAACTGAGAATGGCCATGGCCTTTAACAAGAATGTGAAGCCCTGCCACTTAGAAGAGGGTGAACTTGTTCTTCGAGAACAAAGAGCCCCAATTCATGACCCAAGAGGGAAATTTAGGTCCAATTAGAGTGGCCCTTTCACTGTCAAAGAGATTTTACTAGGCAAAGCTATGAAACTCATAGACCACAACGGCGAAGAAATACCTGGACTGGTCAACATGGATCAAACCAAGAAATATTATGTCTAAAAGGGTGAACATCCTGAACTATGTTAGACCTGATTCCTTTCGAGGGATATGTAGGCAATTTGACATGTGCAAGTGCGGTCTCAGCCATCTAAAGATAATAAATTGGTTCCTCGATTAATAATCAAAGTATCTTAAAAGATCATCAAAGTTTGTATCCCCCAAGAATTGCCATTTGACATAAAAGGCCATTAAGTATCTGTCATTCCCCTAGTGGTCCATCAGTTCTTATGCAGGATTCCATCCCTTAAGAATCGCCATATGGCATGCAAGGCCATTAAGTACCTATCATTCACCTATGGTCCATCAAACATTTATCTTGGATTCCATCCCCTAAAAGAAAATCACCACCCATCACTAGTTTATCAAGGCTGGTTTACTCTCCATCCTCGATTAGTTAAAAAGAAAAAAGAGCCTGATACAACAGTGGCAAAGGCTTGTTTGAGTCATTAGCTAATGAGTAATGCTTTGATAAATCATCATATTTCTTTTGTTTGTGATTGTTTCAGAAAATTCATGAGCTCGTTAGATGAGACATTGAGGAAATGGACCTTGGATATGGACATGAGGGCACCAAGATTGCTGGAATCCATAAATGTGTCATTTCTTAGTCAGATCAGGTGTGTGAAATTACATCACCAATTACTCTGGCAGGTACCGCAACACTGGGATGCCAACCTACATATATTTCAGTTTGGATTAGTAAAGATCTACCCAACTCTTGAAGAATTCTGATTTTTCATGTTATCTCCACCCAAAGGCAGGTTGTTCCAACCATCTTTGAAGAAAGATTATTCAGAAGAAATTCAAGACTTCTTCGGATGGAAAGAAGAGGAAATGATGCAATTCGCCAGGTATGGGAAGATTGACATTCTAAAAGTGGCCTAGATCTTTGCCCAATATTTACTAATGGGAAGAATCCATCAACAGAGATCACAGGATGCTTATTTACTTTGCATGATAGCTCGCTATGTTCTCTGAACTCCCAGGCGTGGTGTACCACCTGTTCTGGTTGAGGTGGTAAAAAAATTGAAGAAAGGATGTAACTAAGCCATGGCTATAGAAACATTCAAGGGATTTGATGACATAAGCCATGGCTATAGATTCAGATTAGATCATTATCAAGGAAGTCATGCTATTTTTCAAATTTGGCTCCTTGAGAAACTAAAGTTAACTAAGCCATTAAAAGAAGGCCCGCTCAGAGCTCTTTGCTACCAAGATAAGAGGGAAGTTCTAAAATTCAACCTTATCACTGACTGGGAGAAGTACCTGGAGGAAAAGACTGGGCGAGATATTGTATGGAGATGCCCAGGGGGGCCACAAGAAGATTTTTCGATGAGGACCCCTAGCTATAATTACGTCAGGTTAATGGGGTTGACTCACATATCCTTTTATTTGCCTACGTACATCGGCCAACAATATGGGCTGGAGGTGATGGACCCAAAAGATTTAGTGAACTTTCACCCACCTCAAGAGTTGTCTCCCCACCTTATTACTTACCTATCCTATCTATGGTAGGAAAATTGTTCCCCTTTCCATGTAATTCACTTGGTAATAGAATGAAGAAGTATTTGGATTTTTGTGTTGTCCCGATTATTCTAATTATAACTTGAGTTGTGAAATTGATTATACCTAAACGTTGCAAACCACAAACAGAAACAAAAGGAAAAGTTTCTCTTTATTTCAAAGATAGATTTCCATTCATAAAAGCCAAAATAAAAGGGGGAGGGAAAAAAAAAGAAAAAATATACATGTGTCTACACTTGCAGGAACTACAGGAATAGGTCCCTAAGAAGTAAAGTCATCATCTGAACCATACTCGGCATCACCCTCAGGGAATACTGGGGAATTCACGGATGCTAGTCTAGTCTACTCTAGCCTCTATGTTATATACTGAATCAGTGCATCCTACTATGCAATTTCCTGCTCATAGGAGCTGACTTGGCTCTCCAAGGTGACAATCCTTCCATCCTAAGGAATATAAGAAAGGATCAAGAAGAAGAATAATGAAAGAAGAAGGGCAAAAAGAAAAAAAGGGGATAGTAGGAAATACCTTTGCAACCATCACCTCACACAAGCCATAATACATCCTCCTGATCTCAGAATAGACCTCTGGAGACACCTGAGAAAGAGCATATCAGCCAAAGGAAGTCAAAATTCAATTGAAGGATGATCAGATACTCACATAGTCATAAGGAATGGGCAGCCCAAGGGAAGCATCTACATCTATTCTCTGCTCCAGAAGATGAGGGAGGCTAGGATTGGCTGCGTTGGGATAACACCAAGCTGGGAAGCCATGGAAGAGGATATTGGCTATTCTGAGAGCTCCCCCCA
This sequence comes from Macadamia integrifolia, assembly GCF_013358625.1. NCBI lineage: Eukaryota > Viridiplantae > Streptophyta > Magnoliopsida > Proteales > Proteaceae > Macadamia > Macadamia integrifolia. Next base: position 12,299,398 of record NC_056560.1, read on the forward strand.
CACTAGTAGAGTGTTCATCTTGCGAAGGATCAACAGCACTGACGTGTGACTGAACAATAGAAGGATCTACATGTCGTGTTCTCCCCTGAAAGAACATTAGTCAAGACCAAAGCAAAAACAAGTTCAAGCATGAAGGAAATACTCAAGAAAGGCCAACATACCACTGGACCATTAGGTCCAAGAGGGGTGCATACTGTCTACTCGTCCAAGAAGGCCCTATAGTCCCTATCTTGATCGAGAAATGATTCATCCCATACTCCATCAGCTAGGCTCTCAATCTCATCCATAGGGATGATCTCTAGGCAATGCATGGTAGGTGGATGAAGACAGGGAGAGAGATGTGACTTGAGATCAGACCATTGGGGTATGACTGTCTCTCTTAGGTACCAGACATGACCCCATATGCCTCAAAATAGGACCTAGTTCTCAGATAAACACCTAGCTAAGACAACTTCATCAGAGTGTGGAAATATGAGAGACTAGAACGACCTCCAAGTGATTTGCAAATCCAAGGAAAAGTAAGTACAACATAGGACAAAGGAATTTTAGTGTCAAATGTGGCATACCTCAGTAAGACTGTTCAGAAGAAAATGAGCAGTGGTCCCTGGAGGATGGCATCGGCCCCTAAGCACCTGATTATCTCCCCACCTTGTAGCTATGGGGAAGCAAAATGCCTGAGGATCCCTCAGTTTGGGAGCTATAATTTCTAGGTGCTCAAAGCATTAAGGCTATTTTAAAAAAGATCAAAGTAAGGAAATGCAATTTAAATGAATGAAAGGAAATAAAATACAAGAATGACAACAGGTTTAGGGTCCGTAAGAGATATGTATAGGTGGCCCCACCCCATTCCCAAGAATCTACCTCCTGAAGATCCCAGAAGAAGAACACCTGGAGAATGTATACTCCCTCTTGGAGGTCACTAAAAAAACACTGACCCATAACAAACAACAAGAAAGAATGGGTCACCTGGGCCATGTTGCCAGGGTTTACCCACAGGCCTATTCTCTACCATCATGCACTGATATCCCTAAGATGGATATGTGTCTGATCAATCTCAATGTAAGACCTGTCAGGTCCGTAAGCTCCCTGGCTGTCGGAGTCTTAGGAAGGGTCATGGGTCTACCCACAAATGGAACGCCCGTCAAGGCATAGCATAGAGGCATGATGGTAATCTCACCAATAAGAAGATGAAATAAGTGAGTACTCAGCCACCACCACTCCATTAAGGCCCCTACTAATGCCGGATTGAATTTTTGGGTCTCTATAAGGGCTAACCGGCACAGGTATGATGAATCAACCATCTCTTTCACTCTATGATGAAGTATCCTGTACCATGACTGAACCATGTACGGGTGGCCATATAGGACCAAGGTAGGTGGTTCCCTCCCTTCATGCTAATGGAAATAAATAATATATATATAAAAAAGTAAAAAACTTAAGATTCTAAATCAAAGCTCAAAGTTTAAAGTTCAAATTCTAAGATTCTAAATCAAGAACCAAATTTCATGATGGCCCAATTTCATTGACCCAACCCCAGGTGGTCCAATTTCATTGACTTGGCCCTAGGCAGCCCAATCTAATTGACCCAGCCCCAGGTGGCCCAATCTCTTCATATCGGCTCTGAGTGGCCCAATCTCATAAACCAAACTCCCTAAACTGGCACATGCGAAGCCTAGCTAAGGAAAATCCAAGCATCAAATGTTTTTACCTGTTACAAGATTAGAAGATCAGCAAATTCCTCCCTTGTAACCATCGGTCCCAGATAGTTCAGTGTGGTTCAAAAAACCCAACCTGGAGACCGAATTCCCTAAACTGGCACTTGTAAAGCCCAGCTAAGGAAAAGTCAAAGATCAAAGTACTAACATCTTTTGCAGGATTGGAAGTGCAACGAATTCCATTCCTACAATCGGCAGCCCAGATAAGTCCTTAAACTCTAAAGTAGTTGAGAGATATTATCTGTTGCATTTTTTAACTCCGTCATTAATGACCAAGATGACGACAGTACATGCTCTGGGTGACAAAATGTGGTCATTCTTTTCTTTGCCCTTCAGTTGTTGGCACAGGCTGCGTCCAAAGAGGGGCATTCTGTAGACACCCAAATTTATCACCCTCCTCTAGCTATGATGAAATACAGATCTTAGATGTGACTTCCGACTTCCGATCAATAGAGATGATGATTGACTAAGAAAACTCGAAAACATTTCCCACCTATTTGAAAACCCTAGAAACCCCTGTGTAGGAGAGAAGAGGGTCAAATTTTGAATTTTTCTATATACGAAGGAATTTGGTCAAGATGACCATACAGATGGATAGTGCTTGAAAATATAATTTAGACGATATATGGAAAGTTAAAATCGGACCGTTGGATCTCCCATTATTGACACTAGAAAATTCTATGTTCATGTATGCTACGAGTAAACCTGTCGGCACACATGTTGCGCACGCTGGCCAACAGGCCAACCAGCACGTATACTTTGCACGCTGGCCAGTATGCCAGAAGCCCCACACACAGCCCTGCCCATGCCCCCGTTGGCTACTACCAGCGCCCTCGCCTGCCTCTGCACGTGCCCCCACTGGCTACTGCTTATGCCCCCGCTAGCTGTTGCTCTCACACCCACTAGCTGTTGCTCGCACCCCCGCTGGCTACCGCTCATGCCCCTACTTGCTACTGCTCGTGCCCCTGCTAACTGCTGTGTGTGCCCTATGCTACACACCTCACGCATGCGTTGGCCAACCTGCGCATAAGTAGAGGCCATCCCATATGCTGGCCCTACCCAGCCTGTGCACATTGCCTGCCCATCCTTGCACCTGCCTACCCTCCTGTGCATCCATGTCGGTCATGCCCTATGCATTTCAACCCAACCTTGTGTGTCACCATCAACGGCTGGGATTTATGTTCCACTGGCCTGATGGGTGAAGAAATTTTCTCTTCACTAATTTTCGTGTATGTACTACTCTGCTAGCATACCCTATGCCGCAACCTCCTATTAGTCCAAAAACTTACTTTTTGCCCCCATTGGCTAAAAATTCTCTCTCCTCCCGTTTGTCCAGAAACCCACTTTTTACCGATTGGCTAACAATTCACTCTCCTCCCATTTGTCCAAAACCCCTTTTTACCCATTGGTTAAAAATTCTCTCTCCTCCCTATTGGCCCAAAAATCCTATAAATACCCCCTCCTTTAGATTTAACACACTAGGATCACAACCCCATAACCACCCTTAGGAAGTGAAGCTTTGCCCTCTCTCCTCCTCCCCTCCCCCTTTGAGTTTCTTCAAGTCTTCAGAGCGATCTTCGTCAAGATCCAAAATTTTTTTCAGATTTTCGTCAAAATCTGAAATTTTTTCTGGATCTTCTAAGTGTTCTTCAGGACTTTGAAGATCTTCAAACTAAGTTTGTAGTTCAATCCATTTTTTCCAAAAATAATATGTTTTTAGCCTCACCCCTTTGAGTGTTCTTGAACTTTACCAGAAGTAGAAATCCCTCCCCCCTTGAGGTTCTTCGGGTCTACGAACAGATCTTTATTAAGATCTAGAGTTCTACTCAGATCTTCAAAGTGTTCTTCTAGGCATTGGGGATCTTCAATCCATTTTTAGATTAATCCATTTCTTTCTAAAAATAACAATTCCTAGCGGAAGCTCTGTCTGAGTGCTCTTGGAATATTTTCAGAAATAGCCATTCCTAGCAGAAGCTCTGTTGAAGTGCCACCTCAGGCTAGCCCTCCACTACCCTATCCCCAGCAAAAGCTCTGTTAAAGTGTCACCTTAGCCTAGCCCTCCCATAACCTATCCCCAGAGGAAGCACTGTCGCAATGCCACCTCATCCGAAGCCCAAAAATAGCCTTCCCTATCTGAAGCCTATCCAAATCCAAATCTAGAAATAGCCTTCCCTAGCTGAAGCTCTATCCGAATCCAAATCCAAAAGTAATCGTTCCTAGCTGGAACTTTGCCCAAATATCATCACAATCGAAATCTCTTGAGAAAGGAAGTTGGAGATCAAGACCATCTTCTCTTGAGCCAGGAGAATCCAAAAGATAGTTCGAACCAGTACTAATCAGGGGCCCACCCCTCTTGACCCAAAACAGGGATTAAGTTCAAGTACAGTTTCTTAACCGAATTGTCATCATGTAGACTTTATATAGACCTTCTTTTTAGTGTACGTAGTCATTTAAATTCAGTCAATGTATATGTGTGTGATAACTTAGCCATGCATGTGGAATAGGAATAATTGTAGAAAATGTTTATTCTTAAGCATCTAGTAGGAAGACTAATAGAACTGGGTAGATTGGGTGCCTAACACCTTCCCAATTCTACAATCTGACACTTATCCTAAAGCTCTGGACTAGACCAACTTTCAGGCCCTTTTCTCTGGATTGGGCCCACCCCCAGGTCCTAGGCCCATAATCTAAGGTGGTGACTCCAAACCCTTTCGTATGCTCCCGATCCCCATATTGGACTATCATCAAAACGCCATCTAGAATGATAAACTTTATACTCTTATGAAATAGACCTCCACGTATCTCCGAGAGGCGATATGGCAATACCGGGCCCATAAGCAAAGCACACATGACACACCCCTCCCTCATGAAAGAAAAAGAGAGGAGAGAGGGTGGAATGGACACAAGTCCTTTTCCCCCTAGGGGAAGAGGGACATCTCATCATTCTCTGGCAGTTATCGTTATAGTTGCGGATAGGCTATAGGATGGCTAGGCTGAGGTGGCACTCCAGTAGAGCTTCCACTGGGGATAGGATATAGGAAGACTTGGTATTTATAGAATTTTTAGACCAATAGGGAGGAGAGAGAAAATTCCTTAACCAATGGTGGTAAAAAGTAATTTATCTAAAGCAATGGGGTGAAAGTAGAAAATTTTGGACTAATGGGGTGGAGGGTAATTTTCTTCAACCAATGGGGGGAGAAGTAATTTTTTAGACCAATAAGGCAAAAAGATTCCTTTTCAGACCAATGGGAGGTCGTGGTGTAGGGTACGCTAGTGGGACAGTGTAGGGTACATACGCGGGTGAAAAGGCAATTTCTCCTCTAAATCGACCACCAGAAGGGGGATTTCGATCACAGATGGGGTTGTCAGAGTTTTCGACGAGGGTATAGGAGCTTCAATAGTGTTTTTCTAGGATTTGGGGATCTTCACTCCATTTTTAGGTCAATCCATTTCTTTCCAAAAATAGCACTTCCTAGCAGAAGCTCTGTTTGAGTGCCCTTAGAATCTTTCCAGAAATAGCCATTCCAGCGGAAGCTTTGTCAGAGTGCCACCTTAACCTAGCCCTCCCCTAGCCTATCCCCAGTAAAAGCTCTACTGAAGTGCCACCTTAGCCTATCCCTCCCATAGCCTATCCTCAGCAAAAGCACTATTGGAGTGCCACCTCATCCAAAGCCTAGAAATAGCCTTCCTTAGCTGAAGCCCTGTTCGAATCTAAATCTAGAAATAGCCTTCCCTAGCCGAAGCTCTATCCGAATCCAAATCCAAATCCAAAAGTAACCGTTCCTAGACAAAAATCTACCCAAATATCATCACAATCAAAATCTCTCGAGAAAGGAAGTTGAAGGTTATGACCATCTTCCCCTGAGCTAGGAGAATCTGAAAGACAGTCCGAACTGGTACTAATCAGGGGCCCATCCCTCCTGACCCAAAATAGGGTTTAAGTTTAAGTACAGTTTCTTAACCGAATTGTCATCATGTAGACTTTATATAGACCATCTTTTAGTGTACATAGTCATTTAAATTCAGTCAATGTATATGTGTGTGATAACTTTGCTATGCATGTGGAATAGAATAATTGTGAAAAATATCCGTTCTTAAGCATCTAGTAGGAAGACCGGTTGAACTCGGTAGATTGAGTGCCTAACACCTTCCCAATTCTACAACTTGACACTCACCCTAAATCTCTAGTCCAAACTAACTTTTGGGCCCTTTTCTCTGGAATTGCTCCCACCCCTGGGTCCTAGGCCCATAATCCTAGGTGGTGACTCCCAACCCTTTTGTATGAACCCAATCCCCATATTAGACCATCATCAACTCCCATCTAGAATGATGAACTTTATACTCTTACGAAATAAACCTCCAAGTATCTTCAAGTGACGATACGATGGTACGGGGCCTGCAAGCATAGCACACATGACACACCCCTCCCTTATGAAAGAGAAAGAGAAAGAGAGGAGAGAGGGTGGAATGGACGCAAGTCCTTTTCCCCTTAGGGGAAGAGAGACATCATTTCATTCTCTAGCCGCTACCCTCACAGTTGGGGATAGGCAATAGGAGGGCTAGGCTAAGGTGACACTCTGGTAGAGCTTCCACTGGGGATAAGCTATAGGAGGGCTAAGCTGAGGTGGCACTTCGACAGAGCTTTCGCTGGGATAGGCTATGGGAGGGCTAGGCTGAGGTGGTACTCCGACAAAGTTTCCACTAGGGATAGGCTATGGGAGGGCTAGGTCAAGGTGGCACTCGGGCAGAGCTTCAACTAGGAATGGGCTATGGGAGGGCTAGGATAAGGTGGCACTTAAGCAGAGCTTTCATTAGAAATGGGCTATGGGAGGGCTAGGCTAAGGTGGCACTTAGGCAGAGCTTCCGCTAGGAATGGGCTAAAACCTAAATGGCTGAAGAACTTCAAAGGCCTGAAGAACACTTCGAAGATTTGAAAGAATCTTACGAAGATCTCTCCGAAGACCAAAAGAACCTCAAAAGGGGGGTGGGAGACTAAGGGGAAACTTCTCCCATGCAAAATTCTCACTCAAAGAAGGCAAAATATTAAAGAGTTTTAAAAGCCCGAAGAACACTTCGGATCTTATGAAGATCTCTCCGAAGACTTGAAAAACCTTAAGGGGGAAAGGGGAGGAGAGAGGGCAGGGCTTCACTACTATGGGATGCTTAATAGGAGACTTGTTGTTGTGGGGTTGTGTTGGTGTCTAAAATCAAAGGGAGGGGTTATTTATAGAAATTTTGGACCAATAGGGAGGAGAGAGAAAATTCCTTAACCAATGGTTGTAAAAAGTAATTTCTCTAAACCAATGGGGTGAAAGTAGAAAATTTTGGACCAATGGGGTGGAGGGTAATTTTCTTTGACCAATGGGGGGAGAAGTAATTTTTTGGACCAATAAGGTAAAAAGATTCTTTTTTTGACCAATGGGAGGCCATGGTGTAGGGTACATCAGAGGGGCAATGTACGGCACATAGGCGGGTGAAGAGGGAATTCCTTCTCTACATCGATCACCAGAAGGGGGACTTCGATCACCGACGGGGGTGTCAAAGGTTTCGACGGGGTGGCGGGAGCTTCAATAGTGTTCTTCTGGGATTAGGGATCTTCAATCCATTTTTAGGTCAATCCATTTCTTTCCAAAAATAGCACTTCCTAGCAGAAGCTCTGTTCGAGTGCCCTTAGAATCCTTTCAGAAATAACCATTCCCAATGGAAGCTCTATCGAAGTGCCACCTCAGCCTAGCCATCCCCTAGCCTATCCCCAACAGAAGCTCTGCTGAAGTGCCACCTCAGCCTAGCCCTCCCATAGCCTATCCCTAGCGGAAGCACTGTTAGAGTGTCACCTCATCCGAAGGCCAAAAATAGCCTTCCCTAGCCGAAGCCCTGTCTGAATCAAAATCCAGAAATAGCCTTCCCTAGCCGAAGCTCTATCTGAATCCAAATCCAAAAGTAATCGTTCCTAGCTAGAAATTTTCCCAAATATCATCACAATCAAAATCTCTCAAGAAAGGAAGTTGGAGGTCAAGACCAACTTCCCTTGCGCCAGGAGAATCTGAAAGACAGTCTAAACTGGTACAAATCAGGGCCCACCCATCTTGACCTGAAATAGGGGTTAAGTTCAAGTACAGTTTCTTAACCGAATTGTTATCATGTAGACTTTATATAGACTTTCTTTTAGTGTACATGGTCATTTAAATTCAGTCAATGTATATATGTGTGATAACTTAGCCATGCTTGTGTAATAGGAATAATTATGAAAAATGTTCGTTCTTAAGCATCTAGCAGGAAGACCGGTAGAACCGGATAGCTTGGGTACCTAACACCTCCCCAATTCTACAACCTGACACTTACCTTAATTCTCTGGACTAGACCAACTTTCGGGCCCTTTTCTCTGGAATTAGGCCCACCCCCGGGTCCTAGGCCCATAATCTGAGGTGGCAACTCCAAATCCTTTCGTATTATCCCGATCCCCATATTGGACTATCATCGTGCCCCCATCTAGAATGATGAAATTTACACTCTTATGAAATAAACCTCCGCGTATCTCCGAGCGATGATATCATGGTACGGGGCCCGCAAGCAAAGCACACATGACATACCCCTCCCTTATGAAAGAGAAAGAGAGGAGAGAGGGCGTAATGGACGTAATTCCTTCTCCCCTTAGGGGAAGGGAGACATCTCATAATTCTCTGGCCACTACCCTCACAGTTGGGGATAGGCGAATGGCGGAATTAGAGGTGTACCTCCCACTTGTGGCCCCGTACCAGACCCTACAGGCGGGTCCTATGGAGTAAGTATCCGGGGAGGTTGACCCATTTGTGAAAGGTCTAGCTGTTGCTGTATAGCAGCCATAAATGCTGGCTGCTGCTAAAGCATTTGTTGTTGGAAAGCCTGTTGTGATTGCTGGATTATGGTAGCAACATCCCCCAGAGTAATGACCGGTGGAGGGTCCGGAAGTGCAGTCATAGGTGGGTCCCCTTGTGCCACACCCTGACCAAAGGTCTCTGGAGGTTGTGGAAGTGGGGTTTTCCCCACAGAGCGGGACCCCCTGGGATTCGGTGGTAGACCGTCTGGACCAGGACCACGTGAGGTACATCGTGCATTGCTACTAGATCTAGTACGTACCATCGTATCCTTGCACCTAGAACATACCATACACAACATTGGTTAAGCACCTTAGAATTTATATTGGCACATAATCATATGCCAACACACAGGGTATTATAGTGTATGAAGGTTTTGCAACTAGCCATAGATTAATCCCGAAAATACGGTGCTAGTGTTTCAACAAGTCGGACGATGGTCCCACTCGATAATATAGAGCTAGCCACATGCCCCTTTTTTTTTCAACCGTATATTATTATAATAATAATAATAAAGTATCAGGATCGATCTACACCGAAATCCAGGGAAATAGAGATCTCCTGGTTCTGTACGGTGAGAAGAACGAGATAGGTGCAATACCTTACTCTGATCTAGCAAGGAGAATAACACTAAGATAGATGCGATACCTTACTTGGAACTAAATCATGCTTAGATTAAAATAAACAAGTAAATAAAGAACAAGACTATAAACTCAAAATGGAAATACAGAAAATAAAAGCTGCTTAACCAGATCTATTTCTTGGAATCAAGAGGCAAGACTGTAGGCTTTAATCCAAGGATAGAACAAGAAGCTGCTATATGCAGATGCAGATGCAGATGCAGAAAGCTAAAAATGTAATCAAAAGTATTATATTTGAAATTAAAGTATACAATATTTGGAGATTTTGATCCAGAGTTCTTGGGTCTTTGGGTAGGCTTGGGTTAGAGGGTTTGAGAAGAAGAAGGGTGGTTGGCCTTTGTGGAGACTTTGGGCTGGAAGTGGCTAACCTTTGAAGGATGATCAGACTTGAGATGATCGGAGCCTGTTTGTTGAAGACCGGTGGAGCACTTGGAAGTCCGACAGAGTTCTTGGAGATCTTGGAAGAACTTATGCAGATGAAGGATTCTTCTGTAGAGCTTCTCTCTCCTAATTTTTCAGTTCTAATTTTTCAAGTGGTTTAGGTGATGGGGTGATGCTCTTTTTATAATGCAAGGAGGCTCATTTGAATTACATGTGAGTTTTTGGTGGGTTCGGGTTTCATTTGGTACAGTATAGAATTTAAAATAGTGCCTAATTTCGTTTGGCACTGTACACTTAAATTTGGGACACTTATTTGGGCACTATTGGCGCCGAAAGTTGGAGTTATTGTCGACAAATAATTTAGAATCTTTGATAGAGTTGCTGTCGACAATTGATTTGGAATCTTCAATGATCTTACCATGGCATTCCACGTGTCAGGGACACTGTTCTCCGTATTGGTTTGATCAAGAGGTTTGTATCCTATTTGTTTGAGCCGGATTTTAGCCGGACTGTCCTTTAACCTGGGACAGTAACAATACCTCCTTTCCTTAATAGGTTGTCCGAGGTTATTTGACTAGGGGTATTTTACGGCTACACCAGTCGGCTAGTTTATTTCTGTCCTAGCAGACGTTAAGGACCAAACTATGGTTTGGTCGATGAAGACTTTGATTCTGTAGCCCGTCGAGATCTCCGGGAGGTGACTTCTTTGAATTTACTTGAGGAAGATGCCTTAGAGCTGGCGGGTTCATAGATAGGGTCATCTTCATATGGATCTTGGCCATAGCATTGTTCATGGGCTGGCATAGATCCTTTGAGGGAGTTGAGGCAGTAAGCACCGTCGCTAGAGCCTTCAGTGTCTGAGTCGGACCTGAGCTCAGCCAATCTGGAAAGGAGGGCTTCCTTCTCACTTTTGATACTTGGTTTAGATGTGCTTTGAATTGTTGGAACAGGTTTGAGACCTGTGAGGCTTTTGATGAGTGACGATTTTTCACATTTGGAGACGTCACAGTTGTCCCACCATTTGACATTGAAGGTTCGATAAAGGACTGGAGCGATCCAGTCGGGTGTCTGGAAATCATATATTTGGTATTCCCAGAAAAGAATCCATGCCAAACGGTAGTGGAGAAAGAACCAAAGGAGGTCAGGTTGGTGAGGACTTGTATTTGAATTTTGGAAAAATATTTAGAAAGAATCTTGTATCTGTGGTGGGAGGATTTCGATCATAGGATCGTATTGATCCCACCATTTTGGAAACCAGAGGGGAGTTTGGTTATTAAATCTGTATTCAAAACAGAAGAACTAGAAATGGCAGTTAATTTGATTCTGAAAGCAGAAGGCTTTGAACCAGGCTTCCTGGTAATCAAAATATGTAAAAGTTTGTGGGCTGAAGGTATTTGAAAAACTTCTTGTATTTAGGGGATGACTGCCCCAATCCTGGAGGGTGAGAATTTTGCAAATGGTTACAGTTGTGTGTGTAACCAAAGTTTGATCATTTTTATCATAATTGAGTTTGAACCTGATAGAATCAGTTCTACGAGAATGTATTCGTAGAATTCTTGTGTTTTTGCAGGAGAGGTTGAATGATGGTGCCATCCTTTGTAGAAAATTTGTTGTGCCAAGTTAATGGGTGAGTCAGCAAATTTGAAGAGAGGGTCTTCGATGGTAAAAAGATCTTCTTTGTATGGTTTTTCATGATAATGGCTTTTGGTTTTGGAACCTTGGGCTATTTGGAGGAGCTTGGCTTGAGTGGTTTGTAGGCTAGAGCTTGCCTTGTTTGCAGTTTGGAGGGGACCAGCGGCTGAGGATATGACCACAGCATGGGAGTAAGGCTTATTTGCAGAGGCCAACTGGGATTGGCTTCTAGTAACTATTTGGTTTGAAGGTGCAGCAGAGGCAGCAGAGGCACCATAGCTGGATTTGGTTTTGACAATGGAATTTGAAGATGTGGACTCCATAGGAGGAGCCATCCTAATAAGGTTGATTTGAAGAGTCTGTCCCTGTAGGAATTCACGGGCAAGAAATTCAAGGACAGAATTGGATTCTCCTTTAATATATTCTATTTGAAATTCAAAAATTGATAGTAAAGCTTGCCATCTGGCAAAGATTTGTTTTGATGCAAGATTTGAAACATCATTTTGTAAAACATATTTAGCTACGCTACAATCAACATGAACTAAAAATGGTTTATGTAATAATGTATTTTGAAATTTTTGTATGCAAAGAACAATCGGTAAAATTTCTTTTTTTATGGTACTGTAATTCTTCTGGGCAAAATTCCAGATACTAGAAGTAAATTGGACTAATTGTTCTTTATTATCATTTGAAAGTTACTGTTTGAGAATTCCTTCGTACCCAAAATCTGAGGCGTCAGTTTCGACTATCTTAAAAGCCTCAGGGTTAGGGATGAATAAACAGGGGATTTCTTTGACTAATTTTTTAATAGCTTGTACAGCTAAGGTTTGGGCCGTAGACCAGGGTGTTGGTTTCTTTTTAAGCCGAAGGTATAAGGGTTCGGCTATTTTGCTGATTTGGGGAAGAAAATCACAAACGTAATTTAAACTTCCTAAAACTCTTTGTAGTTGGGTTTTATCGAGAATTTGATCAGGGAATTTTTCACCAAAAGTAATGGCATGATCGATGGGGGTAAGAGTGCCCTTTTCAATCAGATGTCCAAGGAATCTGACTTTGGAGAGAAAAAATTCTATTTTTCTTTCGGAAAGGACTAAACCATTTAATTTGATAATTTGGTAAAATATTCTTAAATGTTTAAAATGTTGTTCAATTGAATTTGAAAAGACAAGAACATCATCAATATAGACAATAGTGAATTGTCCATAAGAATTGAAAATGTCATTCATAATTTTTGAAATTCACTTGGAGCATTCTTTAGGCCGAATGGCATTACATTCCATTCATATAGGCCAAAGAGGACTGTGAAGGCAGTTTTATATCTGTCTTTCTCATGAATCTGGATTTACCAAAAACTAGATTTCATATCAAATTTTGAAAAGATTTTTGCTTGGTAAATTCTTTGTAAGAGGTCTTTTGGATTTGGAATTGGGTACTGGACCCATTGGAGAGCATCATTTAATGGTTTATAATTGACAACTAACCTGGGAGTTCCTCGTTCTATTTCGACGGCCTTATTAACGTAAAAGGCTGTACAACTCCAAGGAGAAGTACTAGGCCGGATGAGTTTTTTGGCCAGAAGGTCATTAATTTCTTCTTTGCATGTTTCAAGAAGAGTTTGGTTTATTTGGACTGGTCGAGCTTTGGTTGGTATTTGAAGATCTAAAAATCCTGAAGCGTATGGAAGGGAAACCATATGCTGTTTACGATGCCAAAAGGCATCAGGGAAGTCAGAACAAAGGTTGGACTCGAATTTGGATTTAACTTGATTAATCTGATGGATGGTTTTGGGATTTTTAAGTTGGTCAGAAATCCGTTGGTGAAGGAGTTCTGTTTTAAGAAAATTTATTTGTTTAATTTTGTTGAGGCTCTAGTTTGTAGAGTTTTGAGCTTGTAGAAAGGGGAATGCAATTTTTTGACCTTGGAATTTTATTATAATACCATCTTGGGTAATTTTGAAAGGTTTTATTTTTTCTAAGAATGGTTGGCTAAGGATTATGAATTAGTCAAGGTCTTTTGCGAGGATGAAGGTTTGGGGTAGGCAGAGGCCTTGGTTGCAGACATGGATATTTGAAAGTTTATATTGGACATCCAACCCAGATCCATTAGTCGTGTTAAGGCGTTGGGTAGTTCGTTCGTAGAACTGGGTTGGAATGGCTCCTTCATTGATGCAGTTGGCATTAGCTCTTGAATCAACTAAGGCAATTGCAGAGAATTTGAATGAGGCATTAATTACTAAGGTTATATGAATATACCAATTTTGACACGTAATGGTAGACACAAAACTAGGGGTAGTAGGGTTTGGTTCAGTGAGTTCTTGATTTGCAAAAGGATTTGTTAATGGTTCACTATTTGAAGTTAAAGCTTGTTGGTTTTGTTGCTGATTTAAGAAGGCTAATTGTTGTTTGATATGTTTTATCTCGTACTGCAAAGTTGTTGTAGTGGTTTCAAGAGATTTGATTCGACCAGAATGGTCAGGAATTAGAGGTTTTGACATTTTATCGAATTTTTGCATAATTTGGTGGAGATTGTAAGGTTGAGGAGAATTTTGGGTAGAAACATTGTTTCTGAGGTGATCGAGGTAGGCCTTCTTTTGTTCAGGGTCTACCAAACTATCGATGTAATCGAAAATATTTGAATTTAGTGATGCACGGAGCATCCGGACAGACTTGGGAACACAGTCTTCGCAACTCAGACCAATAATGCATGAATCACAAGCACAGGCCTGAAATTTCTCATTATTAGATGAGCTGGAAGAAGATTGTTTAGAAGCTTGGATTTGATTAAGTTTGTAATCTTCATCTTCAGAAGAGGATGAAGCGGTTTCTTGAAATAAGGCAAGAATTTGGGTTTTATCTTGTTCGGAGATTTGTAAGGAATTAATTTTATTTGAGACTCTACAGAATTTGGCGATATGGCCAGGTTTGCCACATCGGAAACATCCTTGAGAGGATTTGTCAGCTTTTGAATCTTTAAAATTTTTAGGTGCCTTGAAAGGCTTTCTGTATTTGTTATACTTTGGTTTTGGAGGAGTTTTATGATAAAACTCAGGGGTTATGAATGGTCTGTGAGACACATATTTCTTGGACTTGTAAAATTTTTTATAATATTTGCGAGAAGACTTGTGTTTATGTTTTATTGGAGGTCTAAGAGGAGGAAAACCAAACTGTTCGCAGAATCCTCCTAATTCCCATTTGTAAAATTTGTTTTCCTTATGGATTTGTTTCTTTAATCTAATATCAATACAAAGGGTGAGGCCCTCTTCATGGATTAAACTAATGATTTGGCCATAGGACATTTGATCATAGGGAATGATCCCATCATTTTCTTTCCTAAGGCGTTATTTGATTTTTTCAGAAAACGAAGTTGGTAATCCTATAAGGAATTTTTCTTTCCAACAGGGAAGGTTTGTGTCAGGTCGGGTTAAGACTTTGGTTAAGAAGGTGTCTTTGTACCATTTGAAATCATATAATTTCTTACATCAAAGATTTGACAATTGTTCGGTTGTTCTATCTTTGAGACGAGAAGGGTTTCCTAAAAAGTAATTAGCAATGCTGAAAATAAGGGTATTTATAGCATCCTCAATAGGAATACCTTCACCATCAAGAAGGGGGGTTCCTTCGGGCGTTAATTGGACAGCCATTAAAATTTCAATTTTTTGGCCATCGGTCAGGACATAATCCCACCAACCTTTGAGTTGGCCAGTAAAGCCAGAAACAAGTAAGGTAGCCATAGCACTATCAGGTGTATTTTTTATACGATGTGCGTTGCTAACCATGGTCATTTCTTGAAGTTTGTTCATGAGATTATGTTCAGATAGACCATCTATGTTCCACTCATAGATGATACCACTTTGGTATGAAGCCTGAGGAGCAGTTCCTCTAGCTTCAATTTGGAGGCCAGGGAAGACCGGATGTTGGGTTGAACTTTAACCAATTTGGTTAATTTGGGGAAAGTCTTCTTCTTCAGAACTCGAGAAAGAGTCCGATGAACATCCTATAATGGTGCGAACACCTCTGTTGTTTGATTCAGCCGAAGGTTCAGCTGAGGGTTGGTTTTGGACTGGTGTTTGTGGATCATCTGTTTCTAAATGTGCTCCAGCAGCATTCAGAATAGTAAGATGCTGATTGATTTGGTCTAAGACAAATGATTTGTTAAGAGCGAGTTGTTGTTTTTGGAGAATATTATAAGGTTTGAATAAAGGAACAGAAGTTGGAACCAGAGCCGGTGTTATTGACGAAGAGGCTATTGGTCTTGGTTGGACTAAGTTCTCAACCCTAGATAGTTGATTCCCTATGGTTTGGATACTTAAGTTTGTGAAGTTTAATTGTTCAATTTGTCTTCTGTTTGGGTCATCTTTATTAGCAACTTTGAACGGGGAGGCAGTTATTTCATTACTTTTGTAGTTATGTTTGATACTTTCCATCGGAGGGTGGATAGCAGTGGTAGTTTGACCTGCACATAGGGTCCAAGATTTGTGGGAAGCCGTTTAGGTGCATACCTGATTATGCCAGGGATAGTGGATATGATTATCCTGGGCATAAATATCAAAATATGTAAAAAAGAAAACATTTGTTTTAAGATTCGTCATAAAATCATACCAGTTTGCTTGAATTTGTGCTTGTTGTTCAAGGTTGAAAGTTTGTAAGAACCAATCACGTTTTTGTTTGTTTTTGGGTGACTCAAAATCAGTTCTGAGTAGAGGTTTATCAATTTGGTAATTTGTGGTAGTTTGGATCATGTAAACTCCGGGATTCTTCGAATCACGAGGAGGCGGAGCAGCAACCTCGGAATGTGTGGGTGATTGTTGATCAGGAACCTCAGATGAGGTAGACTCAGGGAATGTAGTTTTGTAAGTCCCCTGGGCAATGTTTTGATTGGTTTGTACCCCAGCAAGGTTAGGGATAGGTGGGGTCCTCGTTTGGGAAAACCATTTGCTTATATCAGAAGAAGTCGATGTATCAGAACATGATCTTCTGGAACTACTTTGGTAAACAGGCGAGGGTATTTGTCGGTAAAACTGAATGGAAACTAGTCCGTTAGAATCCTAGGAGATAGAACGGATGCTAGTGTTAGAGATTTGAGGGGGAATTGCAGTCGTTTGCAGCTGCCATTCCTCAGGGAAAGTGATATCTTTCCATTGACAAAGTTTTGGGTAGACTATTTGACCCTGAATACAATCAGTTTCAAGGTAAAGGGTTTGCCCCTTAGGCGAGGTCCTACAGGCACGGGGTTGAACTGACTTCATGGCTTTATATTTGATGCAGTGGATGATGGAAATTGGGATGGTTCCATGCATTAATTTGTATCCATGGGTTTTGAGGTTGAGTTTGAGTGAATGTAAAATGTTTGGCTCCTCAAGGGCTATGGACATATTTGGGTAAACATTAAAATGGAATGTTTGGGTCCTCAAGGGCTATGGACATATTTGGATAAACATTGAAATGGATGGGTCCATAACAAAGGCTAGTCTCAATGGCTCCCAGAAGGGAATCATTGAATTCAAGAAAATGTTGGTCCCGAAGGGCTAACAACATAGAGGTGTTAAGACCTTCTCGGTGGAGTGGTTTGATGGCCACTTGGACTAAACCAATATGGACATAATTAAATTTGTGATCTTTGTATAATTCTTGTAAGGTATTTGGATCAAAAAGTTGGATTTCTTGTGTTTGAGGGGTGAAATTGATAGTTTGTTCTATGGTTTTGACAGTCTTGAGGCCAAACCAGTCTCGATCATAGATATCATTTCTTAAGATTTTTGGCATATTCCAGCTTTGGAGTTGTCGATCTATTCTTATGGTTTGTTCATCGTAAGTGAGCACATTAGAACTTGTGCTCGCCTCACTTGCCGATCACGTCGACATGGAGCGGGGTAGAAGATTCATAATTTGAGATATCTTAAACTAGGGGTAACCACCTAGATCTAAGTTTTAAGATGGTATTTCCAATATAAATTGGGCACAATCGTGGTCTTACAGTCTTCTGCCACTCCTCCTAAGTGTCCAAAGGCATATACCGTGTCAAAAAACTTAAGAAATAAAAGGATTACACAAAAGAAAAGAAATCTGCAAAAAAAAGTAAACCGGATCCACCACCTTTGTGGCTCTGATACCAGTATCAAGATCGATTTACACCAAAATCCAGGGAAATAGAGATCTCCTGGTTCTGTACGGTGAGAAGAACGAGATAGGTGCAATACCTTACTCTAATACAGTAAGGAGACTAACACTAAGATAGGTGCGATACCTTACTTAGAACTAAATCGTGCTTAGATTAAAATAAAAAAGTAAATAAAGAACAGGACCATAAACTCAAAATGGAAATACAGAAAATAAAAGCTGCTTAACCGAATCTATTTCTTGGAATCAAGAGGCTCGACTGTAGGCTTTGATCCAATGATAGAACAAGAAGCTACTATATGCAGATGCAGATGCAGAAAGCTAAAAATACAACCAAAAATATTATATTTGAAATTAAAGTATACAATATTTAGAGATTTTGATCCAGAGTTCTTGGGTCTTTGGGTAGGCTTGGGTTAGAGGGTTTGAGAAGAAGAAGGGTGTTTGGCCTTTGTGGAGACTTTTGGTTGGAAGTGGCTAACCTTTGAAGGATGATTAGACTTGAGATGATCGGAGCCTGTTTGTTGAAGACTGGTGGAGCACTTGGAAGTCCGACAGAGTTCTTGGAGATCTTGGAAAAACTTGTGCAGATGAAGGATTCTTCTGCAGAGCTTCTCTCTCCTAATATGTCAGTTCTAATTTTTCAAGTGGTTTGGGTGATGGGGTAATACTCCTTTTATAATGCAAGGAGGCTCATTTGAATTACATGTGAGTTTTTGGTGGGTTCGGGTTTCATTTGGTACAGTACAGAATTTGGAATAGTGCCTAATTTCATTTGGCACTGTACACTTAAATTTGGGACACTTATTTTGGCACTGTTGGCACCGAAAGTTGGAGTTGCTGTCGACAAATGATTTGGAATCTTTGATACAGTTGCTGTCGACAATTGATTTGGAATCTTCAATGATCTTACCACGGCATTCCATATGTCAGGGACACTGTTCTCCGTATTGGTTTGATCAAGAGGTTTGTATCCTATTTGTTTGAACCGGATTTTGGCTGACTATCCTTTAACCTAAGACAGTAACAGTACCTCCTTTCCTTAATAGGTTGTCCGAGGTTATTTGACTAGGTGTATTTTACGACTACACCTGTAATATCCCGCTTCTTAAACCCGGTCTGATTTCGCGGTTGAACCGGTTTAACCATGCAGGAACCGAGCCAGAGGATGTTAGAGCTGGTTCCTTATGGGCTATGATGGCACGGGTGACCCTAAACACCGCCTGGCCCGACAAGTCCGAGCCAGTGCCAGAAGAGACGGGAGTGCCCAAACCGTGTACGTGCACCTACCATAAGGCTATGTACGGATAAAACAGGTATTATATCTGTATTTTAAGATATATACGTAGGCTACAATGTATGCCTGGGGTGGGGTTTGAGCCGAGGTCCGAGCCCGGTATAAATCCCAAGTTTTGACTCTCGGGTGGGTATGACAGGTGGGTACACCTACCCACCTGAGTGACCCATCCATCACTATTCACTTAAGTAGGAATAGTATATAAAGCTTTATGACTTATTTTCTTTCCATTCATTACCCCGTACGTTTGGTGAGAAAAGTAAAGAGGAGAGAGAAAAAGAAAGGGAAGAAGAAAGGAAGAGGAAGAAAGGGAGGATTTCAGTGGCGCCGAAGCTCGATCTTGCCATTCCGGTGCCGGGAGAGTAATCTTCAACTCGAGATCTACAGTTGGAGGTAAGAAAAGTTGGGTTTTATGAACATTCACCATATCCACGCTTTAAACCCTTGATTCGAGTATGGTTTCTCAAGATCTTGTAAACACCCTTTGAAATGATGAATTTAAGGTTTAATAGATGATTTATGTGTTGATCTTGAAGGATTTGAAGAGATATTGACAAGGTAGAAGGAGCATTGTGAGTTGGAAGTGATTTGGAGGGTTTGAAGTCATTCTTGAGCAAAGAAGGTAAGATGGTTCCCCTCACTTGAATCTAACTTAAATCTAAGCTAGAACCAACCTATAGGACTCTAAAGGTGTGAAGAATGGGTTGAGAAAAGCCCTATTTGGGTCCCCAAGGAATGGAGGAAGTTGAGAAGAAACTGGGGTTTTTCCGCCAAAACCGGCGGGTAGGACCGGTGGGTAGACTACCCGCCTGAGTCACCCACCTGAGAGGACCAGGGGGGTTCTGGCCAAACCGGCGGGTAGCACCGGTGGGTGGACCCGCCGGTTTTGGACCGGCGGGTAGGACCGGTGGGTAGACAACCCACCTGAGTGACCCACCTGAGTGGCCAGAATGTGATTTTTAGGTCCGATCGAGCCCAAATCGGACGTGGGACCTTCTTTCGACGTTCTAAACACGATTTTGACGTCGGATTTCATTAATTTTGATTCTAAAATGGTGAAGTATTAACCCCTCTCAATTTTGTTAGGTTCACCAAAGCCTACCCGTTTCTCTCCGGATCTCACCCGTACCGAGCGGGAATCCTTGTACGCTACAAGTAAGTGGAGAGAGGACGTTTGGCCTTGTTTCAAGGCATTTGTTTGGCATTCATATAACCATATCTAATTTAGTCATGTCATCATGAATATGCTATATGGATTAGTCATTCCACTCATTGATGTGCATATATGCTATGTTTACTTTCAATTGCAAATTAAATGAGATGTTATATGTTGAATGTGGACATCATGTTGCATAATGCATTGATAGATTAGATGCCGTGGTCGGCTTGGAAACGAATGCATTGGTGGCCCGTGGTATGGGACACGGAGGCACTATGCAGTCGTACTGCATATAGGAGCATGCGGTATTAGGATTCTCACCATCCCGTGCTACGACCCTTCCCAACAGGGGTTGAGGTGTTGGGTTGCCATTTGGGGGGAAGCAGGGGTCGCGGTTGTCGGACACTGTGGCGGTTAGGCATTACGCCCGGTGAGTCGTGTAGGACAGCCGGCAACCCCGGTGGTATTTCAAGAGGGCCAATCGTACTGCTTTTAAATTGCTGGAGTCAGCACTGTCATTTAATTTATTTACATTTCTGTTGAGAGCCGGTGGACGGCATTGTCTTTATTTTTCCGAGTACTCACGGTGGGCCTTCTCCAACAGCCCTATGGGCGTATCGCGGGAGGGAGTTCGTGGCTCGTACCCGGAGTATACGCGCACTGTGGTTGTAGTAGCACTAAAACCAAAGACTTAGTAATGTTGATTAGGTGTATGTGATTTAAAATGACTTGCATGGCATGTAGTGCATATGATGTGTTGTGATGTGTGGACTGTTGTGTGTGATCCACCTCTCTACTTACTGAGCTAGTGAGCTCATTCCACGTGTACACCCCTTTTAGATGATTTTGCAGGTCATGCATCTGAGGAGCATGGGGTGGGTCCCACAGTCGAGTTTCCTGAGGAGGACTGGTGGACCCCTGAGGAGTTTGAGCACGGCGTAGACTGCGCGTGTGAGAGCTGTGCTGCGGGACAGCGGTTCTGAGGCCGAGCTGAGCTCCAGCCTTGATACCGAGCCGAGCTGTGTACTCTGATGATTTTGATGATTCCTGTATATATTTGATATTCGAACTTTATTCTTTTTGTGTATATATCATGCCTTCGGGCCCAAATGTATATAATTGTTGTATCACCATTTGGGGTATCAAGTATATGGGAATTATTTACAGGTAAAACTTAGTCTTCCGCTGATATGATGAATTGATGTTAGTGTGTGTATGCTGTGGTGAAATACAGTATCTGATGATCCTGGCAGGTTTGGGTTAACCGGTGTTAACTCGGTCACCGCTCCGATTCAGGGTGAACGGGGTGTGACAACACCAGTTGGCTAGTTTATTTCCGTCCTAGCAGACGTTAAGGACCAAACTATGGTTTGGTCGATGAAGACTTTGATTTTGTAGTCCGTCGAGATCTCCGGGAGGTGACTTCTTTGAATTTTCTTGAGGAAGATGCCTTAGAGCTGGCAGGTTCATAGATAGGGTCATCTTCATATGAATCTTGGCCATAGCATTGTTCATGGTCTTGTATAGATCCTTTGAGGGAGTTGAGGCTGTAAGCACCATCGCTAGAGCCTTCATTGTCTGAGTCGGACCCGAACTCAGCCAATCTGGCAAGGAGGGCTTCCTTCTCACTTTTGATACTTGGTTTTGATGTGCTTTGAATTGTTGGAACAGGTTTGAGACCTATGAGGTTTTTGATGAGTGACAACTTTTCACATTTGGAGACATCACAGTTGTCCCACCATTTGACGTTGAAGGTCTAGCAAAGGACTGGAGCGATCCAGTTGGGTGTTTGAAAATCATATATTTGGTATTCCCAGAAAAGTATCCATGCCAAACGGCAGTGGAGAAAGAACCGAAGGAGGTCAGGTTGGTGAGGACTTGTATTTGAATTTTGGCAGAATATTTGGAAAGAATCTTGTATTTGTATCCATGGTGGGAGGATTTCGATCATAGGACCGTATTGATCCCACCATTTTGGAAACCAGAGGGGAGTTCGGTTATTGAATCTGTATTCAAAACAAAATAACCAGGAATGGTGGTTAATTCGGTTCTGAAAGTAGAAGGCTTTGAACCAGGCTTCCTGGTAATCAAAATATGTAAAAGTTTGTGGGCTGAAGGTATTTGAAAAACTTCTTGTATTTAGGGGATGACTGCCCCAATCCCGGAGTGTGAGAATTTTGCAGACGGTTACATTTGTGTGTGTTGGGAAATATGTCCACACTCCTTTCCATGTTTTGATGTTAACAAACAAACATACATCTTTAACTTGATTGATAAAGTGTGATTAGCTTGAAGAAACCCTTGGAAGGTCGAATCAAGACATGAAGCTTAAAGACATGAAACAGCAAACAAGAAGGAAAGAAGATGAAGGGCCAAAGAATGGAAGATTCAAGTGAAGAAGAAGACCACTAGGATAGATTAAGTTATTTTTAATGTAATTTGTAATTTCCACATACTTATATGCACTCACCTCATGCATGTGCATTGCATCATATTAGAATGACCATAGATCATACCTTGACCAGGTATGGAAAGTCTCTAAGTGGTGTGGAACACACAGTAACCTAACTCAAGGGTATTTTAGGGAATCTTAAGATTAGTATTAGGAGATGAATCCTTCATATAAGTTGTAGGAAATTAAGTTTTGATTCCAACGCAACTGATCTCGGATCATTCTGAAGTCGGACCAAACAGTTATGGTCAAAACATTGATGATTGGTTAGTATGACAGCATCCATAGGCGGTCGACTGGCTGGAAGCCCTGGTCGACCGGACCTGTCCGAGACCATAGGCGGTCGACCGGCTAAAAGTCTCGGTTGACCAGTGACTGCCTGGAAGTGCCCCAACGGCTATATTTTTCCTACAACGGCTCTTGGCAGTCGACCGGCTACCTATGGCGGCCGACCAGTGGACCCAGAATATGTCTGTTAGAGCTTGATTTCCTACCTAAAATGCTTAACTAAGTTCACCTATAAATACCCAAATCACTCTTAATTAATTATTCATTAAGAAAGAGCTTTAAGAGCATTGTTGCAAGCATTTAAGAAGTTTATTTCTACTTGAGTTATTCTATTACACAAATCCCAAACAAGAGGCTCAAGTCTCAATCAAAGTTCTCTACTCTCTACTGTGCAAGTCAAAGCCGTAAGAGAGGACTTTACAAAAGCTGCATCACTCATCATTTATTATTCATTCTCATTTGCACCACACTTGAGGTATTCCTCTTATTCCACTATCTCTTATTAATCTCTGTTTTTACAATTCTAAACTGTACTTAGGATCGTAAGGATACTCTTATCCTAAAAAGAGAAAGGTCTCTCTCTACCTCTAAAAGAGATTGTAAAGGCGTCTCTCTGCCTAGAAAGGAGATTTGTAAGGATACTCTTATCTATAAAAAGATTGTAAAGGTTTTCTTCCCTACCTACTGTACTGAAAGGGAGAACTAGTGGAATACCTTACAAGAGGATTCTTGTAGGGAGTGGACTAGACTCGAATTGAGTTGAACCACTATAAATCTTATGTTGTGGTTGTTCTTATTTTATTTATTCAGCATCGTTTTTAACTTACAATCACACTTGTGATCTATACATCGAAAAGAATTAAATTCCACTAGTATAACCTATTCATCCCCCCTCTAGGTTATTTCAATTGGTATCAGAGCGGGAGCTCAATTTATTTAAGACTATATCATTTTAATAGTGAGTCAAAGACTATGGCCACATTCCTAGGACCACCAGAAGGCATGAACGCCTCGAGACCCCCGTACTTTAATGGAGAAAACTTTTCTTTCTGGAAGTGCAGATTCAAGAATTTTGTGTGTGGTCACAACATTCTTGTATGGAGAGCCATAGAGAATGGACCATACACCATCACCAAGATAGTTGATGGAAAGACAGTACCAAAGGATGAAGGAGAATGGATGGCTGAAGACATCACCCTCATCCAGTACAACTTCCGTGCTATTACATTCCTTCAATGTGCCCTCAATGAATAAGAGTTCAACCGAGTTATTGCATGTGACACGGCTAAAGAAATTTGGGATATGCTTCTTGTCACACACAAAGGTACAGCAGAGGTAAAAGAAAGAAAGGTAGACCAACTCGTTTCTGATTACGAGTCCTTCTCTATGAAAGAAAATGAGTCGATAACTTCTATGTTTACTAGATTTACTGATATTGCGAATAATCTTAAAGGTTTAGGCAAGACTTATACTAACGCTGAAAAGGTCAGAAAAATCTTAAGAGCCTTACCTGCAGTTTGGAGACCCAAGAAAACAGCAATAGAAGAAGCCAAAGATTTGACTAAAATCTCATTGGACTATTTGCTTGGATCTCTACAAACGCATGAAGTAGAGCTGAACACCGAAAAACCAAATTCTGAGAAAAGGAGAACCATAGCGCTAAAATCAACTCAACCTATCGAAGAAGTAAGTGATGATGAAGAAGATGAAGAATTCGATATGGTAAAGGAAATTTCACTCATCACGAGGAAATTCAACAAAATCCTCAAAAAGAAAGGAAGATTCCAACACAAGAACAAATCCTACGGTGACAAATCCTATGGGGAAAAAGGTAAAACAAAAATTAAACCCAAGGAAGTTCCTACTAAAGACATAGTTTGTTTTGAGTGCAGAAAGTCTGGACATTTCAGAACTGAATGCCCAAATAAATCAAAAAGAAAGGCCTATGCAGCTACATGGGACTCAAGTGATGAAGAAAAGAAAAGTGAATTTGGAGAAGAAGTCACCAACCTCGCCTTGATGGCCATCGGAGATGAAGAACAAGAGGTATGTGAAATTCAACCTGAACTTTTAAGGGACTCTAATGAGGAACTTCAAGAAGCCTTCGAGGCCTTATATGAAGAAAGTATAAAATTAGAGTCTGATAAAAGTAAACTTGAAAAGGAGGTTGAAACACTAAATAAGAGAGTGGAGGCACTAACCTCAAAGGTAAGTGAATTGGAGGAAGAAAACTTTAAGCTGAACTCCACCCTCTGCACCTTTACCTAGGGGCAAAAGAACCTTGACAACCTTTTAGGTTCTCAAAGGAAGAGTCCAAATGAAAGAGAAGGACTGGGTTATAATGGACAAAATCCATCTAGAAATGGGAATCCAAGAAGGGGTGACCAAAGAAACCAACCATCCACCTCCTACATTAAATGTAGTTTTTGTAAAAAGACAGGACACTCCATAAACCAGTGTCACTCCAAGAAAAGGAAGAAACCCAACTCTCAAACTGAGAGATCAAGAGTAAACCATGCCTACTACTACACACCCCTAAGAAGGCAATATAGGCCTCAAGAAAACTCTAGACCTATGCCTAGGTAGAGAAAAACCCAACCTCATAGAGAGTACTCTATTGAGAGGCCCCAAAGGCAATTCCAAGGATACAAGAACTATCCTAGAGAGACTTATAGACTACAAGGGAAATACCAAAACCAAGGACTCTATAGATACTATACTCCACAAATATCAAATGGATCTTATGAAAAGCAGAGGACTCAAAGAAACCTAAAGTCATTCCAAAGGCAGAACCAAAATCCTAAAAAGTAAAAAACCATTTGGGTTCCAGTCGGAAAGTTTGACACTAATAATAATGGACCCATGAGATTATGGGGACCAATGTACAATTAAATTTCTATTATAGGTTTGCTTGAAGAATAAGGTGGAAGCTGAATGGGTCATCGACAGTGGATGCTCCAAACACATGACATCCAACAAGAACCTATTCTCAAGCTTACGGGACTACGATGGAAGATGGGTCTCCTTTGGAGATGACAACAAAGGAAAGATTACTGGTATTGGAAAAATAAAACTTGGTGGTATTTCAATCTCGAACGTTTACTTTGTGAAAATTTTGAACTATAATCTCCTAAGTGTAAGTCAATTATGTAGCATTGGATACAAAGTAGAATTCAATGTCTCCCACTATTGTATCAAAGATGCAAATGATAATCTAATACTAAAAGGATCTAGGAAAAACAACATTTATGTTTGTATACTTGATGAAGTAAGTTCCTTAAATGCATGCTTGGTTTCTAACCATAGTGAGTCTTCATTATGGCATAGAAGACTTGGACATATAAATGTCAAGTTGATTCAAACCATAGCATCCAAGGATCTCGTGAGGAACCTCCCTAAAATCAAGTATGAAATAGATAGTTTTTGTGATGCCTGTCAAAAAGGCAAACAAACCAAAGTCTCCCACAAGTCGAAGAATAGTGTCTCTTCCTCTAGACCATTGGAACTACTTCACCTAGACTTATTTGGACCTATCAACATATCTAGTATGAGTGGTAAAAATTACACCTTTGTAATTGTTGATGACTACTCTAGATACACTTGGACTGTTTTTCTGAAAAATAAAAATGATGCCTTCGATGAATTTGCAACTTTATGTAACAGATTGCAAAATCAGAAAGGGTATACTATAAACTCTGTGAGGAGTGACCATGGAGGAGAATTTGACAATATAATTCAATTTGACTTATACTGCAACAAGTATGGTATTGACCATAACTTCTCCGCTCCTAGAACACCTCAATCTAATGAGTAGTTGAAAGGAAAAACAGGTTATTACAAGAGACTGCAAGGACTATGCTTAATGAATACTCTTTGCCTAAGTACTTTTGGGTTGAAGCTGTAAATACAACATGTTATGTACTAAATAGAATAATCCTTAGACCTTTGCTTTCTAAAACACCTTATGAACTATACTTTGGTAAAATACCAAAAGTAAACTACTTTAGAGTATTTGGATGTAAATGCTTCATCTTAAACACAAAAAATTATCTTGGAAAATTTGATGCAAAATCTGATGAAGGAATATTCTTAGGATACTCACTCAACAGTAGGGCATATAGAGTTTTTAATAAAAAATCTTTAATGGTTGAAGAATCTATGAATGTAAGATTTGATGAATCTTTACCTAATAACTCAAACAAATCTCTTGTTGATGATGATGATATTATAATTGATGAACTTAAGAACAAAACTAATGATATTTCTCTTAATGATTCAAATGATATTACCATAGAAAAATTAGAGACACTACTTAAAGAAGTTATTCCGCATAGGAATCATCCCTTAGAAAATATCATAGGAGATCTAGATGAAAAAATCCAGACTAGATCTAAAACCCGAGAGGTATGCAATCACACTGCATTTATCTCAAGGATCGAACCCAAGAACATAGAAGAAGCACTAAAAGACAGTGATTGGATTATAGCTATGCAAGAGGAGCTTCACCAGTTTGAAAGAAGCAAGGTATGAGAACTTGTCCCTAGACCTGACCACCACACCATCATTGGTGCTAAGTGGGTCTTTCGTAATAAACTGGATGAAGATGGAAACATAGTGAGAAACAAAGCAAGACTAGTTGCCAAAGGGTATAA
The DNA here is from genome assembly GCF_013358625.1 of Macadamia integrifolia. Taxonomy (NCBI): domain Eukaryota; kingdom Viridiplantae; phylum Streptophyta; class Magnoliopsida; order Proteales; family Proteaceae; genus Macadamia; species Macadamia integrifolia. Next base: position 12,326,585 of record NC_056560.1, read on the forward strand.
CCAGTAAGAGGGAATAGACTATGATGAAACCTATGCACCAGTAGCAAGGTTGGAGTCCATTAGAATGTTACTAGCTTTTGCATGCCATAAGAACTTTAAACTATATCAAATGGATGTCAAAAGTGTCTTCCTGAATGGGTACATTCAAGAAGAGGTATATATAGCTCAACCTCCCAGCTTTGAAGACCCTAAGTCTCCAAACCATGTCTATAAACTTGAGAAAGCTCTGTATGGACTCAAACAAGCCCCTAGAGCTTGGTATGAGAGATTAAGTACTTTCTTGATAGAAAGTGACTTCTCAAGGGGGAGGATTGACACAAACCTGTTCGTGAAGAACCTGAAGAATGACATACTTATTGTTCAAATCTATATAGATGATATCATTTTTGGCTCAACCAACGAGAGAATGTGTACTGATTTTAGTAACAAAATGAGCAGTGAATTTGAAATGAGTATGATGGGAGAGTTGAATTTCTTCCTTGGACTTCAAATAAAACAAACTGATAATGGAATTTTCATAAATCAAAGTAAGTACACCAAGGAGCTGCTAAAGAAATTTGACATTAACAGTCAAATACCTTCAGACACTCCGATGAGCTCATCCTTGAAACTAACAAAGGATGAAGATGGAACTTCTGAGGATGTAACTAGATATAGAGGTATGATTGGAAGCCTCCTATATCTAACAGCTAGTAGACCTGACATCATGTACAGTGTATGTGCATGTGCTCGGTTTCAACCTGATCCCAAGAGATCTCACCTCACTGCTGTAAAAAGAATTTTTAAATATCTAAAAAGCACTTGTGATGTTGGGTTATGATACCCCAAAAACCAACCCCTTGACTTGGTTAGCTTTTCGAATACTAACTTCGCAGGTTGCCATATTGATAGAAAAAGTACCAGTGGTACTTGTCACTTTCTCGGCTCTTGCCTTGTCTCTTGGTTTAGCAAGAAACAAAACTCCGTTGCTTTATCTACCACAGAAGCTGAATATGTTGCAGCTGGTAGATGTTGTGCTCAAATCCTTTGGATGAAGCAAACTCTCCAGGACTTTGGAGTGCATTTTGAATCTTTCCCAATCATGTGCGATAACACCAGTGCCATAAACTTGAGTAAAAATCCCATTTTACACTCAAGGGCAAAGCACATTGATATTCGACACCACTTTCTACGAGACACCATTCAAAATGGCGATGTCTCTCTATAATTCATTGACACTGATAAACAACTCGCAGATATATTTACTAAATCTCTTGGTGAAGAGCGTTTTAGTTTCCTAAGGAAGGAGCTTGGCATTTGCAACCTGTTTGGCTGAATGAATAAACATTTCTTTTTGAAAATTCTTTTCCAAAAGCCCCGGACTTGAAAAATCCTTTCCATAGCCATAATTTTTTTGTTCTAAAATTTCTTTGACTCAACCGGTCGACCGCCCCAATATACCGGTCGAACGGTACTGACCGAATAGTTTTTCGGTCGACCACCAATGACTTCCGGTCGACCGCCTCTAATCGAAAGGGATACCGATCGACCGCCACCATATAACCGGTCGACCGGTGCTGTCGAAAATTTGATTCTGAACTCATTAAAATCAACTTTTAACCCATTTTTTAAAAAACTTTAGAATCCTATTTGGCCTAAAACCCTATTTCGACTATTCATCTCCCAAAATCCTAGCTTAGAACTTCCTTCTACCCTAGATCTCTTGAGATTCATTCCTATTCATCTCCCAAAACCCTTGCATCTCTTTCTTTTACACCTCTAATCATCATGGACTCTCACCGCCCACATAGAGGCAAGAAAACTGTGGCTCAGAAGGGAAAAAGGAAGGCCTCTGACAAATATGCGTGGTTCTCCTCCACCATTGCTTAAGAATCATGGGATCTCTAAATCTCTCGCAACATAGAGCAAGGTAGGACCATCAATACCGACTCTTTGTCCAGGTATGACATCAAAGACCTTTTTGATGCTTTGGGATGGGGCAACATTCTCAAACTTGACTCCTATTGTTATCCCCATCTAGTCAAAATGTTCTTTTGTAACCTTATCTTCTCTGGTGAAGGTGACACCCTTTTGGTCCATTCCTATGTTAAGGGCGTTCCAATAGACATCGACATCCTGATTTTAGGAGAAATCCTAGACATTTCTGTGATAAGGGACCTCAAATACTACCAACCCAAGACCTATATAGAACAATTCATGGATGTTGACTGTGTGTATTCTAGCATTATGAAGGAATATGCTAATACACACAAAATTAAGGCTAAAGAACTTACTGATATAGGGAGGATTGTCAATCTTATCATCTCTTACAACATTCCCCCAAAGAGTGGTCATAGAGATGAAGTCTCCCCATTTCATGCCTATCTTACCTCCTGTGTCTGCAAAAGTGTATCCATCAACCTTCCTTACATTCTGCTTAAAACCATGATTACCCATGGTGATAGACTTCAAAAGGGAAATCTACCCTATGGATGGATGATTTGCCAAATCATGGACCACTTTCAAGTAGATTTTTCTGGTGAATCATTTGACCCATTTCCTCAAGAGATCAATATTTCCACCATTCGCAAAATGCATCTTCTTCCCCAGCAGCACACACACTCAAAAAATACTACTGCTGGACCCAGCCAGCCACAGCAACCAGGCAGTGATGAGACATCAGCCTATGCAACTATTGCTGATCTTCAGAAAGTTGGAAACATCATCCTTGCCCAGTTGGCAAAAATGGAAAGAAAGCAGAATGAGATTCTCAAGCTCCTCCGCAACGACGAGGACGATGAGGATGACGAAGAAGACGATGACGAGGCGGACATGGAGGATGAGGATGCAGCAGATTAGGAATTATGTTTCTTCTTGCAACTTTATGTTTGTTTCTGTCGTTTATTATTATATATTTTTTACATTTATGGAACGTTGAACTTATGACATTTTTCTTTGTGGCACATACTCAGGGGGAGTTTTTTTTTATCTTTTTTATTACCTTTTTACTGTTGACAAAAGGGGGAGAAGACTTACTTCTGACAATGACAATGATAGTATTATCTTTAAATTGTTTATGGAAATGTTAAATTGTTTATGGAAATGACTTTATCTATCCTTGTTTACTTTCTGACAATGATAGTATTATCTTTAAATTGTTTATGAAAATGTTAAATTGTTTATGGAAATGACTTTATCTATCCTGGTTTACTTTCTGGCTCTGAACTTCATTATCCTATTGATCTTTACACAGAGATAGTCAAATTATTTCTTGTATTTGGTTTCATTGTCTATGTTTGTTTGTCATCACCAAAAAGGGGGAGATTGTTGGGAAACATGTCCACACTCCTTGCCATGTTTTGGTGTTAACAAACAAACATACATCTTTAACTTGATTGATAAAGTGTGATTAGCTTGAAGAAACCCTTAGAAGATCGAAGGTCGAATCAAGACACGAAACTAAGCTTAAAGACATGAAACAACAAACAAGAAGGAAAGAAGATGAAGGGCCAAAGAATGGAAGATTCAAGTGAAGAAGAAGATCACTAGGATAGATTAAGTTATTTTTAATGTAATTTGTAATTTCCATATACTTATATGCACTCACCTCATGCATGTGCATTGCATCATATTAGAATGACCATAGAGCATGCCTTGACCAGGTATGGAAAGTCTCTAAGTGGTGTGGAACACACAGTAACCTGACTCAAGGGTATTTTAGGGAATCTTAAGTTTAGTATTAGGAGATGAATCCTTCATAGAAGTTGTAGTAAATTGAGTTTTGATTCCAACGCAATTGATCTTAGATCATTCTGAAGTCGGACAGAAAAGTTATGATCAAAACACTGATAACTGGTCAATATGACAACATTCTGTCAAAACAGAGCATGTCATGTTGGCGATCGACCGGCTGGAAGCCCCGGTCGATCGAAACCACCCGAGACCATAGGCGGTCGACCACTTGGAAGCCTCGGTCGACCGAACCTATCCGAGACCATAGGCGATCGACCGACTGAAAGTCCCGGTCGACCGGTGGCTGCCTGGAAGTGCCCCAACGGCTATATTTTGCCTACAACGGCTCTTGGCGGTCGATCGGCTACCGATGGCGGTCAACCGATGGACCCAGAATATGTCCGTTAATGCTTGATTCCCTGCCTAAAATGCTTCACTAAGTTCACCTATAAATACCCAAATCACTCTTAATTAATTATTCATTAAGACAGAGCTTTAAGAGCATTGTTGCAAGCATTTAAGAAGTTTATTTCTACTTGAGTTCTTCTATTACACAAATCGCAAACAAGAGGATCAAGTCTCAATCAAAGTTCTCTACTCTCTCCTGTGCAAGTCAAAGCCGTAAGAGAGGACTTTACAAAAGCTGCATCACTCATCATTTATTATTCATTCTCATTTGCACCACACTTGAAGTATTCCTCTTCTTCCACTATCTCTTATTAATCTCTGTTTTTACAATTCTAGACTATACTTAGGATTGTAAGGATACTCTTATCCTAAAAAGAGAAAGGTCTCTCTCTACCTCTAAAAGAGATTGTAAAGGCGTCTCTCTACCTGGAAAGGAGATTTGTAAGGATTCTCTTATCCGTAAAAAGATTGTAAAGGTTTTCTTCCCTACCTACTGTACTGAAAGGGAGAACTAGTGGAATACCTTACAAGAGGATTCTTGTAGGGAGTGGACTAGACTCGAATTGAGTCAAACCACTATAAATCTTGTGTTGTGGTTGTTCTTATTTTATTTATTCAGCATCGTTTTTAACTTACAATCACACTTGTGATCTATACATCGAAAAGAGTTAAATTCCACTAGTATAACCTATTCACCCCCCTCTAGGTTATTTCAGTGTGTGTAACCAAAGTTTGATCATTTTTGTCATAATTGAGTTTGAACCTGATAGAATCAGTTTCTACGTGAATGTATTCATAGAATTCTTGTGTTTTTGCAGGAGAGGTTGAATGATGGTGCCATCCTTTGTAAAAAATTTGCTATGCCAAGTTAATGGGTGAGTCAGCAAATTTGAAGAGGGGTTCTTCGATGGTAAAAAGATCCTCTTCGTATGGTTTTTCATGATATTGGCTTTTGGTTTTGGACCTTGGGCTATTTGGAGGGGCTTGGCTTGAGTGGTTTGTAGGCTGGAGCTTGCCTTGTTTGCAATTTGGAGGGGACCAGCGGCTAAGGATATGAACACAGCATGGGAGTAAGGCTTATTTGCAGAGGCCAACTGGGATTGGCTTCTAGTAACTATTTGGTTTGAAGGTGCAGTAGAGGCACCATAGCTTGATTTGGTTTTGACAATGGAATTTGAGGATGTGGACTCCTTAGGAGGAGCCATCCTGATAAGGTTGATTTGAAGAGTCTGTCCCTATAGGAATTCACGGGTAAGAAATTCAGGGACATAATTGGATTCTCCTTTAATATATTCTATTTGAAATTCAAAAATTGATAGTAAAGCTTGCCATCTGGCAAAGATTTGTTTTGATGCAAGATTTGAAACATCATTTTGTAAAACATATTTAGCTGTGCTACAATCAACACAAACTAAAAATGGTTTATTTAATAATGTATTTTGAAATTTTTGTATACAAAGAACAATCGATAAAATTTCTTTTTTGATGGTACTGTAATTCTTCTGGGCATAATTCCAGATACCAGAAGTAAATTGGACTAATTGTTCTTTATTATCATTTGAAAGTTTCTGTTTGAGAATTCCTCCATACTCAAAATCTGAGGCATCGATTTCGACTATCTTAAAAGCCTCAAGGTTAGGGATGAATAAACAGGGGATTTATTTGACTAATTTTTTAATAGCTTGTACAACAAAGGTTTCGGCCGTAGACCAGGGTGTTGGTTTCTTTTTAAGCCGAATGTATAAGGGTTCAACTATTTTTCTGATTTGGGGAAGAAAATCACGAACGTAATTTAAACTTCCTAAAACTCTTTGTAGTTGGGTTTTATCGAGAATTTGATCAGGGAATTTTTCACCAAAAGTAATGGCACGATCGATGGGGGTAAGAGTACCCTTTTCAATCAGATGTCCAAGGAATCTGACTTTGGTGAAAAAAATTCCATTTTTCTTTTGGAAAGGACTAAACCATTTGATTTGATAATTTGGTAAAATATTCTTAAATGTTTAAAGTGTTGTTCAATTGAATTTGAAAAGACAAGAACATCATCAATATAGACAATAGTGAATTGTCCATAAGAGTTGAAAATATCATTCATAATCTTTTGAAATTCACTTGGAGCATTCTTCAGGCCAAATGGCATTACATTCCATTCATATAGGCCAAAGGGGGTTGTGAGGGCAGTTTTGTATCTGTCTTTCTCATGAATCTGGATTTGCCAAAAACTATATTTAATATCAAATTTTGAAAAGATTTTTTCTTGGTAAATTCTTTGTAAGAGGTCCTTTTGATTTGAAATTGGGCACCGGACCCATTGAAGAGCATCATTTAATGGTTTATAATTGACAACTAACCTGGGAGTTCCTCGTTCTATTTCGGTGGCCTTATTAACGTAAAAGGTTGTACAACTCCAAGGAGAAGTACTAGCCAGATGAGTTGTTTGGCCAGAAGGTCATTAATTTCTTCTTTGCATGTTTCAAGAAGAGTTTGGTTCATTTGGACTAGTCGAGCTTTGGTTGGTATTTGAAGATCTGAAAATCCTGAAGCGTATGGAAGGGAAACCATGTACTATTTACGATGCCAAAAGGCATCAGGGAAGTCAGAACAAAGGTTGGACTCGAATTTGGATTTAACTTAATTAATCTGATGGATGGTTTTGGGATTTTTAAGTTGGTTAGAAATCCGTTGGTGAAGGAGTTCTGTTTTAAGAAAATTTATTCGTTTAATTTTGTTGAGGCTTTGGTTTGTAGAGTTTTGAGCCTGTAGAAAAGGGAATGCAATTTTTTGACCTTGGAATTTTGTTGCAATACCATCTTGAGCAATATTGAAAGGTTTTATTTTTTCTAAGAATGGTCGGCCAAGGATTATGGTTTGGTCAAGGTCTTTTGCGAGGATGAAGGTTTGGGGTAGGCAGAGGCCTTGGTTGCAGACATGGGTATTTGAAAGTTTATATTGGACATTCAACCCAGATCAATTAGCCGTGTTAAGGCATTGGGTAGTTCGTTCATAGAACTGGGTTGGAATGGCTCCTTCGTTGATACAATTGGCATTAGCTCCTGAATCAACTAAGGCAATTGAAGAGAATTTGAATGAGGCATTAATTACTAAGGTTATGTGAATATACCAATTTTGACACATAATGGTAGACACAAAACCAGGGGTAGTAGGGTTTGGTTCAGTGAGTTCTTGATTTGTAAAAGGATTTGTTAATGGTTCATTGTTTGAATTTAAAGCTTGTTGGTTTTGTTGCCTATTTAAGAAGGCTAATTGTTGTTTGATATGTTTTATCTCATACTGCAAAGTTACTGTGGTGGTTTCAAGAGATTTGATTCGACCAAAATGGTCAAGAATAAGAGGTTTTGATATTTTATTGAATTTTTGCATAATTTGGTGGAGATTGTAAGGTTGAGGAGAATTTTGGGTAGAAACATTGTTTCTGAGGTGTTTCAGGCAGGCCTTCTTTTGTTCAGGGTCTGCCAAACTATCGATGTAATCGAAAATATTTGAATTTGGTGATGCACGGAGCATCCGGACAGACTTGGGAACACAGTCTTCGCAGCTAAGACCAATAATGCATGAATCACAAGCACAAGCCTAAAATTTCTCATTATTAGATGAGCTGGAAGAAGACTGTTCAGAAGCTTGGATTTGATTAAGTTTGTAATCTTCATCTTCAGAAGAGGATGAAGTGGTTTCTTGAAATAAGGCAAGAATTTGGGTTTTGTCTTGTTCGGAGATTTGTAGGGAATTAATTTTATTTGAGACTCTACAGAATTTGGTGATATGGCCAGGTTTGCCACATCGGAAACATCCTTGAGAGGATTTGTCAGCTTTTGAATCTTTAAAATTTTTAGATGCCTTGAAAGGCTTTCTGTATTTGTTATACTTTGGTTTTGGAGGAGTTTTATGATAAAACTCAGGGGTTGTGAATGGTCTGTGAGACACATATTTCTTGGACTTGTAAAAATTTTTATAATATTTGCAGGAAGACTTGTGTTTATGTTTCGTTGGAGGTCTAAGAGGAGGAAAACCAAACTGTTCGCAGAATCCTCCTAATTCCCATTTGTAAAATTTGTTTTCCTTATGGATTTATTTCTTTAATCTAATATCTGTACAAAGCGCAAGGCCCTCTTCATGGATTAGACTAATGATTTGGCCATAGGACATTTGATCATAGGGAATGATCCCATCATTTTCTTTCCTAAGGCATTGTTTGATTTTTTCAGAAAACGAAGTTGGTAATCCTATAAGGAATTTTTCTTTCCAACAGGGAAGGTTTGCGTCAGGTCTAGTTAAGACTTTGGTTAAGAAGGTGTCTTTGTACCATTTGAAATCATGTAATTTCTTACATCGAAGATTTGACAATTGTTCGGTTGTTCTATCTTTAAGATGAGAAGGGTTTCCTAAAAAGTAATTAGCAATGCTGAAAATAATGGTATTTACAGCATCCTCAATAGGAATACCTTCACCATCAAGAAGGGGGGTTCCTTCGGGCATTATTTGGACAGCCATTAAAATTTTAGTTTTTTGGACATCGGTCAGGACATAATCCCACTAACCTTTGAGTTGGCCAGTAAAGCCAGAAACAAGTAAGGTAGCCACAACACTATAAGGTGTATTTTTTATACGATGTGCGTTGCTAACCATGGTCATTTCTTGAAGTTTGTTCATGAGATTATGTTCAGATAGACCATCTATGTTCCACTCATAGATGATACCACTTTGGTATGAAGCCTGAGGAGCAGTTCCTTTAGCTTCAATTCGGAGGTCAGGGAAGACCGGATGTTGGGTTGAACTTTGACCAATTTGGTTAATTTGGGGAAAGTCTTTTTCTTCAGAACTCGAGGAAGAGTCCGAAGAACATCCTATAATGGTGCGAACACCTCTGTTGTTTGATTCAACCGAAGGTTCAGCTGAGGGTTGGTTTTGGACTGGTGTTTGTGGATCATCTGTTTCTAAATGGGCTCCAGCAGCATTCAGAATAGTAAGACGTTGATTAATTTGGTCTAAGACAAATGATTTGTTAAGAGCGAGTTGTTGTTTTTGGGGAATATTATAAGGTTTGAATAAAGGAACAGAAGTTGGAACCGGAGCCAGTGTCATTGACGAAGAGGCTATTGGTCTAGGTTGGACTAAGTCCTCAACCCTGGATAGTTGATTCCCTATGGTTTGGAGACTTAAGTTTGTGAAGTTTAATTGTTCAATTTATCTTCTGTTTGGGTCATCTTTATCAGCAACTTTGAACGAGGAGGCAGTTATTTCATTATTTTTGTAGTTATGTTTGATACTTTTCACCGAAGGGTGGATAGCAGTGGTAGTTGGACCTGCACATAGGGTCCAAGATTTGTGGGAAGCCGTTTGGGTGCATACCTGATTATGCCAAGGATAGTGGATATGATTATCTTGGGCATAAATATCAAAATATGTAAAAAAGAAAACATTTGTTTTAATATTCGTCATAAAATCATACCAGTTTGTTCGAATTTGTGCTTGTTGTTCAAGGTTGAAAGTTTGTAAGAACCAATCACGTTTTTGTTTGTTTTTGGGTGACTCAAAATCAGTTCTGAGTAGAGGTTTATCAATTTGGTAATTTATGGTAGTTTGGATCATGTAAACTCCGGGATTCTTAGAATCACGAGGAGGTGGAGCAGCAACCTCGGAATGTGTGGGTGATTGTTGATCAGGAACCTCAGATGAGGTAGACTCAGGGAATGTAGTTTCGTAAGTTACCTGGGCAATGTTTTGATTGGTTTGTACCCCAGCAAGATTAGGGACAGGTGGGGTCCTAGTTTGGGAAAACCATTTGCCTATATCAGAATAAGTCGATGCATCAGAACATGATCTTCTGGAACTACTTTGGTAAACAGGTGAGGGTATTTTTCGATTAAACCGAATGGAAACTAGTCCGTTAGAATCCTAGGAGATAGAACAGATGCTAGTGTTAGAGATTTGAGGGGGAATTGCAATCGTTTGCAGCTGCCATTCCTCAAGGAAAGTGATATCTTTCCATTGACAAAGTTTTGGGTAGACTATTTGACCCTGAATACAATCAGTTTCAAGGTAAAGGGTTTGTCCCTTAGGAGAGGTCCTACGGGCACGGGGTTGAACTGATTTCATGGCTTTATATTTGATGTGGTGGATGATGGAAATTGGGATGGTTCCATGCATTAATTTGTATCCATAGGTTTTGAGGTTGAGTTTGAGTGAATGTAAAATGTTTGGGTCCTCAAGGGCTATGGACATATTTGGGTAAACATTGAAATGGACGGATCCATAACAAAGGCTAGTCTCAATGTCTCCCGGAAGGGAATCATTGAATTCAAGAAAACGTTGGTCTCGAAGGGCTAACAACATAGAGGTGTTAAGACCTTCTCGGTGGAGTGGTTTGTTGGCCACTTGGACTAAACCAATATGGACATAATTAAATTTGTGATCTTTGTATAATTCTTATAAGGTATTTGGATCAAAAAGTTGGATTGCTTGTGTTTGAGGGGTGAAATTGATAGTTTGTTCTATGGTTTTGACAGTCCCGAGGCCAAACCAGTCTCGATCATAGATATCATTTCTTGAGATTTTTGGCATATTCCAGCTTTGGAGTTGTTGGTCTATTCTTGTGGTTTGTTGATCGTAATTGAGCACATTAGAACTTGTGCTCGCCTCACTTGCCGATCTCGTCGACATGGAGCGGGGCAAACGATTCATAATTTGAGATATCTTAAACTAGGGGTAACCACCTAGATCTAAGTTTTAAGATGGTATTTCCAACATAACTTGGGCACAATCGTGGTCTTACACTCTTCTGCCACTCCTCCCAAGTGTCCAAAGGCAAATACCGCGTTAAAAAACTTAAGAAATAAAAGGATTACACAAAAGAAAAGAAATCTGCAAAAAAAAGTAAACCGAATCCACCACCTCCGTGGCTCTGATACCAGTATCAGGATCGATCCATACCGAAATCCAGGGAAATAGAGATCTCTTGGTTCTGTACGGTGAGAAGAATGAGATAGGTGCAATACCTTACTCCGATCCAGCAAGGAGACTAACACTAAGATAGGTGCGATACCTTACTTAGAACTAAATCGTGCTTAGACTAAAATAAACAAGTAAATAAAGAACAAGACCATAAACTCAAAATGGAAATACAGAAAATAAAAGTTGTTTAACCGGATCTATTTCTTGGAATCAAGAGGCACGACTGTAGGCTTTGATCCAAGGATAGAACAAGAAGCTGCTATATGCAGATGTAGATGTAGAAAGCTAAAAATGCAATCAAAAGTATTATATTTGAAATTAAAGTATATAATATTTGGAGATTTTGATCCAGAGTTCTTGGGTCTTTGGGTAGGCTTGGGTTAGAGGGTTTGAGAAGAAGAAGGGTGTTTGGCCTTTGTGTAGACTTTGGGCTGGAAGTGGCTAACCTTTGAAGGATGATAAGACTTGAGATGATCGAAGCCTGTTTGTTGAAGACCGGTGGAGCACTTGGAAGTCCGACAGAGTTCTTGGAGATCTTGGAAGAACTTGTGCAGATGAAGGATTCTTCTGCAGAGCTTCTCTCTCCTAGTTTGTCAGTTCTAATTTTTCAAGTGGTTTGGGTGATGGGGTGATGCTCCTTTTATAATGCAAGGAGGCTCATTTGAATTACATGTGATTTTTTGGTGGGTTCGGGTTTCATTTGGTACAGTACAGAATTTGGAATAGTGCCTAATTTCATTTGGCACTATACACTTAAATTTGGGACACTTATTTGGGCACTGTTGGTGCCGAAAGTTGGAGTTGCTTTCGACAAATGATTTGGAATCTTTGATAGAGTTGTTGTCGACAATTGATTTGAAATCTTCAATGATCTTACCACGGCATTCCACGTGTCAGGGACACTGTTCTCCGTATTGGTTTGATAAAAGGTTTGTATCCTATTTGTTTGAGCCGGATTTTGGCCGGATTGTCCTTTAACCTGGGACAGTTACAGTACCTCCTTTCCTTTATAGGTTGTCCGAGGTTATTTGACTAGGTTTATTTTACGACTACACCAGTCGGCTAGTTCATTTCCGTCCTAGCAGACGTTAAGGACCAAACTATGGTTTGGTCTATAAAGACTTTGATTTTGTAGCCCGTCGAGATCTCCGGGAGGTGACTTCTTTGAATTTGCTCGAGGAAGATGCCTTAGAGCTGGCGGGTTCATAGATAAGGTCATCTTCATGTGGATCTTGGCCATAGCATTGTTCATGGGCTGGCATAGATCCTTTGAGGGAGTGGAGGCTGTAAGCACCGTCACTAGAGCCTTCATTGTCTGAGTCGGACCCAAGCTCAGCCAATCTGGCAAGGAGGGCTTCCTTCTCACTTTTGATACTTGGTTTTGATGTGCTTTGAATTGTTGGAACAGGTTTGAGACCTATAAGGCTTTTGATGAGTGACGATTTTTCACATTTGGAGACGTCACAGTTGTCCCACCATTTGACGTTGAAGGTCCGGAAAAGGACTGGAGTGATCCAGTCGGGTGTCTGGAAATCATATATTTGGTATTCCCAGAAAAGTATCCATGCCAAACGGCAGTGGAGAAAGAACCGAAGGAGGTCAAGTTGGTGAGGACTTGTATTTGAATTTTGGCAAAATATTTGGAAAGAATCTTGTATTTATATCTGTGGTGGGAGGATTTCGATCATAGGACCGTATTGATCCCACCATTTTGGAAACCAGAGCGGAGTTTGGTTATTGAATCTGTATTCAAAACAGAAGAACCAGGAATGGCGGTTAATTCGGTTGTGAAAGCAAAAGGCTTTGAACCAGGCTCCCTGATAATCAAAATATGTAAAAGTTTGTGGGCTGAAGGTATTTGAAAAACTTCTTGTATTTAGGGGATGACTACCCCAATCCTGGAGGGTGAGAATTTTACAGATGGTTACAGTTGTGTGTGTAACCAAAGTTTGATCATTTTTGTCATAATTGAGTTTGAACCTGATAGAATCAGTTATACGAGAATGTATTCGTAGAATTCTTGTGTTTTTGTAGGAGAGGTTGAATGATGGTGCCATCCTTTGTAGAAAATTTGCTGTGCCAAGTTAATGGGTGAGTCAGCAAATTTGAAGAGGGGTTCTTCGATGGTAAAAAGATCCTCTTTGTATGGTTTTTCATGATATTGGCTTTTGGTTTTGGAACCTTGGGCTATTTGGAGGGGCTTGGCTTGAGTGGTTTGTAGGCTGAAGCTTGCCTTGTTTGCAGTTTGGAGGGGACTAGCAGCTGAGGATATGACCACAGCATGGGAGTAAGGCCTATTTGCAAAGGCCAACTGGGATTGGCTTCTAGTAACTATTTGGTTTGAAGGTGCAGTAGAGGCAGCAGAGGCACCATAGCTGGATTTGGTTTTGACAATGGAATTTGAGGATGTGGACTCCTTAGGAGGAGCCATCCTGATAAGGTTGATTTGAAGAGTCTGTCCCTGTAGGAATTCACGGGTAAGAAAGTCAGGGACAGAATTGGATTCTCCTTTAATATATTCTATTTGAAATCCAAAAATTGATAGTAAAGCTTGCCATCTGGCAAAGATTTGTTTTGATGCAAGATTTGAAACATCATTTTGTAAAACATATTTAGCTGCTCTACAATCAACACGAACTAAAAATGGTTTATTTAATAATGTATTTTGAAATTTTTGTATGAAAAGAACAATCGATAAAATTTCTTTTTTGATGGTACTGTAATTCTTCTGGGCAGAATTTCAGATACCAGAAGTAAATTGGACTAATTGTTCTTTATTATCATTTGGAAATTTCTGTTTGAGAATTCCTCCGTACCCAAAATCTGAGGCGTCGCTTTCGACTATCTTAAAAGCCTCAGGGTTAGGGATGAATAAACAGGGGATTTCTTTGACTAATTTTGTAATAGCTTGTACTGCTGAGGTTTGGGCCGTAGACCAGGGTGTTGGTTTCTTTTTAAGCCGAAGGTATAAGGGTTCGGCTATTTTTCTGATTTGGGGAAGAAAATCACGAACGTAATTTAAACTTCCTAAAAATCTTTGTAGTTGGGTTTTATCGAGAATTTGATCAAGGAATTTTTCACCAAAAGTAATGGCACGATCGATGGGGGTAAGAGTACCCTTTTCAATCAGATGTCCAAGGAATCTGACTTTGGTGAGAAAAAAATTCCATTTTTCTTTTGGAAAGGACTAAACCATTTGATTTGATAATTTGGTAAAATATTCTTAAATGTTTAAAGTGTTGTTCAATTGAATTTGAAAAGACAAGAACATCATCAATATGGACAATAGTGAATTGTCCATAAGAGTTGAAAATGTCATTCATAATCTTTTGAAATTCACTTAGAGCATTCTTTAGGCCAAATGGCATTACATTCCATTCATATAGGCCAAAGGGGGTTGTGAAGGCAGTTTTGTATCTGTCTTTCTCATGAATCTGGATTTGCCAAAAACTAGATTTCATATCAAATTTTGAAAAGAGATCCTTTGGATTTGGAATTGGGTACCGGACACATTGAAGAGCACCATTTAATGGTTTATAATTGACAACTAACCTAGGAGTTCCTCGTTCTATTTCGGCGGCCTTATTAACGTAAAAGGCTATACAACTCCAAAGAGAAGTACTAGGCCGGATGAGTTTTTTGGCCAGAAGGTCATTAATTTCTTCTTTGCATGTTTCAAGAAGAGTTTGGTTCATTTGGACTGGTCGACCTTTGGTTGGTATTTGAAGATCTAAAAATCCTGAAGCGTATGGAAGGGAAACCATATGCTGTTTACGATGCCAAAAGGCATCAGGGAAGTCAGAACAAAGGTTGGACTCGAATTTGGATTTAACTTGATTAATCTGATGGATGGTTTTGGGATTTTTAAGTTGGTTAGAAATCCGTTGGTGAAGGAGTTCTGTTTTATGAAAATTTATTTGTTTAATTTTGTTGAGGCTTTGGTTTGTAGAGTTTTGAGCCTGTAGAAAGGGGAATGCAATTTTTTGACCTTGGATTTCGGTGTAGATTGATCCTGATACTGGTATCAAAGCCACGGAGGTGGTGGATACGGTTTACTTTTTTTTTTTACAGATTTCTTTTCTTTTGTGTAATCCTTTTATATCTTAAGTTTTTTGACGCAGTATATGCCTTTGGACTCTTGGGAGGAGTGGCAGAAGAGTGTAAGACCACGATTGTGCCCAAGTTATGTTGGAAATACCATCTTAAAACTTAGATCTAGGTGGTTACCCCTAGTTTAATATATCTCAAATTATGAATCGTCTACCCCGCTCCATGTCGACGAGATCGGAAAGTGAGGCGAGTACAAGTTCTAATGTGCTCAATTACGATGAACAAACCATAAGAATAGACCAACAACTCCAAAGCTGGAATATGCCAAAAATCTCAAGAAATGACATCTATGATCGAAACTGGTTTGGCCTCGAGACTGTCAAAACCATAGAACAAACTATCAATTTCACCTCTCAAACACAAGAAATCCAACTTTTTGATCCAAATACCTTACAAGAATTATACAAAGATCACAAATTTAATTATGTCCATATTGGTTTAGTCCAAGTGGCCATCAAACCACTCCACCGAGAAGGTCTTAACACCTCTATGTTGTTAGCCCTTCGAGACCAACATTTTCTTGAATTCAATGATTCCCTTCTGGGAGCCATTGAGACTAGCCTTTGTTATGGACCCATCCATTTCAATGTTTACCCAAATATGTCCAAAGCCCTTGAGGACCCAAACATTTTACATTCACTCAAACTCAACCTCAAAACCCATGGATACAAATTAATGCATGGAACCATCCCAATTTCCATCATCCACCGCATCAAATATAAAGCCATGAAATCAGTTCAACCCCGTGCCCGTAGGACCTTGCCTAAGGGATAAACCCTTTACCTTGAAACTGATTGTATCCAGGGTCAAATAGTCTACCCAAAACTTTGTCAATGGAAAGATATCACTTTCCCTGAGGAATGGCAGCTGCAAACGACTGTAATTCCCCCGCAAATCTCTAACACTAGCATCCGTTATATCTCCCAGGATTTTGATGGACTAGTTTCCATTCGGTTTAACCGACAAATACCCTCGCCTGCTTGCCAAAGTAGTTCCAAAAGATCATGTTCTGATGCATCGACTTCTTTTGACATAAGAAAATGATTTTCCCAAACTAGGACCCCACCTATCCCGAACCTTGCTGGGGTACAAACCAATCAAAATATTGCCCAGGTAACTTACGAAACTACATTCCCTGAGTCTACCTCATCTGAGGTTCCTGATCAACAATCACCCACACATTCTGAGGTTGCTGCTCCGCCTCCTCGTGATTCTAAGAATCTCGGAGTTTACATGATCCAAACTACCACAAATTACCAAATTGATAAACCTCTACTCAAAATTGATTTTGAGTCACCCAAAAACAAACAAAAATGTGATTCGTTCTTACAAACTTTCAACCTTAAACAACAAGCACAAATCCGAACAAACTGGTATGATTTTATGACAAATCTTAAAACAAATGTTTTCTTTTTTACATATTTTGATATTTATGCCCAGGATAATCATATCCACTATCCCTGGCATAATCAGGTATGCACCCAAACGGCTTCCCACAAATCTTGGACCCTATGTGCAGGTCCAACTACCATTGCTATCCACCCTCCGGTGGAAAGTATCAAACATAACTACAAAAATAATGAAATAACTGCCTCCCCGTTCAAAGTTGCTGATAAAGATGACCCAAACAGAAGACAAATTGAACAATTAAACGTCACAAACTTAAGTCTCCAAACCATAGGGAATCAACTATCTAGGGTTGAGAACTTAGTCCAACCTAGACCAATAGCCTCTTCGTCAATAACACCGGCTCCGGTTCCAACTTTTGTTCCTTTATTCAAACTTTATAATATTTCCCAAAAACAACAACTCGCTCTTAACAAATCATTTATCTTAGACCAAATCAATCAACATCTTTCTATTCTGAATGCTGCTGGAGCACATTTAGAAACAGATGATCCACAAACACTAGTCTAAAACTAACCCTCAGCTAAACCTTTGGCTGAATCAAACAACAAAGGTGTTCGCACCATTATAGGATGTTCTTCGGACTCTTCCTCTAGTTATGAAGAAGAAGACTTTCCCCAAATTAACCAAATTGGTCAAAGTTCAACCCAACATCCAGTCTTCCCTGACCTCCAAATTGAGGCTAGAGGAACTGCTCCTCAGGCTTCATACCAAAGTGGTATCATCTATGAGTGGAACATAGATGGTCTATCTGAACATAATCTCATGAACAAACTTCAAGAAATGACCATGGTTAGCAACGCACATCGTATCAAAAATACACTTGATAGTGTTGTGGCTACCTTACTTGTTTCTGGCTTTACTAGCCAACTCAAAGGTTGGTGGGATTATGTCCTGACCGATGTCCAAAAAACTGAAATTTTAATGGCTATCCAAATAATGCTCGAAGGAACCCCCCTTCTTGATGGTGAAGGTATTCCTATTGAGGATGCTGTAAATACCCTTATTTTCAGCATTGCTAATTACTTTTTAGGAAACCCTTCTCGTCTCAAAGATAGAACAGCCGAACAATTGTCAAATTTTCGATGTAAGAAATTACATGATTTCAAATGGTACAAAGACACCTTTTTAACCAAAGTCTTCACCAGACCTGACGCAAACCTTCCCTGTCGGAAAGAAAAATTCCTTACAGGATTACCAACTTTGTTTTCTGAAAAAATCAAACCCCTTAGGAAAGAAAATGATGGGATCATTCCCTATGATCAAATGCCCTATGGCCAAATCATTAGTCTAATCCATGAAGAGGGCCTCGCCCTTTATACTAATATTAGATTAAAGAAACAAATCCATAAGGAAAACAAATTTTACAAACGGGAATTAGGAGGATTCTGTGAACAGTTTGGTTTTCCTCCTCTTAGACCTCTAATGAAACATAAACACAAGTCTTCTCGCAAATATTATAAAAATTTTTACAAGTCCAAGAAGTATGTGTCTCACAGACCATTCACAACCCTTGAGTTTTATCATAAAACTCCTCCAAAACCAAAGTATAACAAATACAGAAAGCCTTTCAAGGCACCTAAAAATTTAAAGATTCAAAAGCTAACAAATCCTCTCAAGGATGTTTTCGATGTGGCAAACCTGGCCATATTACCAAATTCTGTAGAGTCTCAAATAAAATTAATTCCCTACAAATCTCCGAACAAGACAAAACCCAAATTCTTGCCTTATTTCAAGAAACCGCTTCATCCTCTTCTGAAGATGAATATTACAAACTTAATCAAATCCAAGCTTTTGAACAGTCTTCTTCCAGCTCATATAATAATGAGAAATTTCAGGCCTGTGCTTGTGATTCATGCATTATTGGTCTTCGTTGCGAAGACTGTGTTCCCAAGTCTGTCCGGATGCTCCGTGCATCACCAAATTCAAATATTTTTTATTACATCGATAGTATGGCAGACCCTGAACAAAAGAAGGCCTGCCTCGAACACCTCAGAAACAATGTTTCTACCCAAAATTCTCCTCAACCTTACAATCTCCACCAAATTATGCAAAATTCGATAAAATATCAAAACCTCTTATTCCTATCATTCTGGTCGAATCAAATCTCTTGAAACCACCACAGCAACTTTGCAATACGAGATAAAACATATCAAACAACAATTAGCCTTCTTAAATCGACAACAAAACCAACAAGCTTCAACTTTAAACAGTGAACCATTAACAAATCCTTTTGCAAATCAAGAACTCACTGAACCAAACCCGACTACCCCTGGTTGTGTGTCTACCATTACGTGTCAAAATTGGTATATTCACATAACCTTAGTAATTAATGCCTCATTCAAATTCTCTTCAATTGCCTTAGTTGATTCAGAGCCAATGCCAACTGTATCAACGAAGGAGCCATTCCAACCCAGTTCTATGAACAAACTACCCAACGCCTTAACACAACTAATGGATCTGGGTTGAATGTCTAATATAAACTTTCAAATACCCATGTCTGCAACCAAGGCCTCTGCCTACTCCAAACCTTCATCCTCCAAACACCTTGACCAAACCATAATCCTTGGCCAACCATTCTTAGAAAAAATAAAACCTTTCAAAATTACCCAAGATGGTATTACAACAAAATTCCAAGGTCAAAAAATTGCATTCCCCTTTCTACAGGCTCAAAACTCTACAAACCAAAGCCTCAACAAAATTAAGAAAATAAATTTTCATAAAATAGAACTCCTTCACCAACGGATTTCTGACCAATTTAAAAATCCCAAAACTATCCATTAGATTAATCAAGTTAAATCCAAATTCGAGTCCAACCTTTGTTCTGACTTCCCTGATGCCTTTTGGCATCGTAAACAGCATATGGTTTCCCTTCCATATGCTTTAGGATTTTCAGATCTTCAAATACCAACCAAAGCTCGACCAGCCCAAATGAATCAAACTCTTCTTGAAACATGCAAAGAAGAAATTAATGACCTTCTGGCCAAAAAACTCATCCGGCCTAGTACTTCTCTTTGGAGTTGTACAGCCTTTTACGTTAATAAGGTCACCGAAATAGAACGAGGAACTCCCAGGTTAGTTGTCAATTATAAACCATTAAATGATGCTCTTTAATGGGTCCGGTACCCAATTCCAAATCAAAAGGACCTCTTACAAAGAATTTACCAAGCAAAAATATTTTCAAAATTTGATATGAAATTTGGTTTTTGGAAAATCCAGATTCCTAAGAAAGACAGATAAAAAACTGCCTTCACAACCCCCTTCGGCCTATATGAATGGAATGTAATGCCATTTGGCCTAAAGAATGCTCCAAGTGAATTTCAAAAGATTATGAATGACATTTTCAACTCTTATGGACAATTCACTATTGTCTATATTGATGATGTTCTTGTCTTTTCAAATTCAATTGAACAACACTTTAAACATTTAAGAATATTTTACCAAATTATCAAATCAAATGGTTTAGTCCTTTCCAAAAGAAAAATGGAATTTTTTTCTCACCAAAGTCAGATTCCTTGGACATCTGATTGAAAAGGGTACTCTTACCCCCATCGATCGTGCCATTACTTTTGGTGAAAAATTCCTTGATCAAATTCTCGATAAAACCCAACTACAAAGATTTTTAGGAAGTTTAAATTACGTTCGTGATTTTCTTCCCCAAATCAGAAAAATAGCCGAACCCTTATACCTTTGGCTTAAAAAGAAACCAACACCTTGGTCTACGGCCCAAACCTCAGCTGTACAAGCTATTAAAAAATTAGTCAAAGAAATCCCCTGGTTATTCATCCCTAACCCTGAGGCTTTTAAGATAGTCGAAACCGACGCCTCAGATTTTGTGTACGGAGGAATTCTCAAACAGAAACTTCCAAATGATAATAAAGAACAATTAGTCCAATTTACTTCTGGTATCTGGAATTCTGCCCAGAAGAATTATAGTACCATCAAAAAAGAAATTTTATCGATTGTTCTTTGCATACGAAAATTTCAAAATATATTATTAAATAAATCATTTTTAGTTCGTGTTGATTTTAGCACAGCTAAATATGTTTTACAAAATGATGTTTCAAATCTTGCATAAAAAAAAATCTTTGCCAAATGGCAAGCTTTACTATCAATTTTTGAATTTCAAATAGAATATATTAAAACAGAATCTAATTCTGTCCCTGACTTTCTTGCCCGTGAATTCCTACAGGGACAGACTCTTCAAATCAACCTTATCAGGATGGCTCCTCCTAAGGAGTCCACATCCTCAAATTCCATTGTCAAAACTAAATCCAGCTATGGTGCCTCTGCTGCCTCTACTGCACCTTCAAACCAAATAGTTACTAGAAGCCAATCCCAGTTGGCCTTTGCAAATAGGCCTTACTCCCATGCTGTGGTCATATCCTCAGCCGCTGGTCCCCTCCAAACTGCAAACAAGGCAAGCTTCAGCCTACAAACCACTCAAGCCAAGCCCCTCCAAATAGCCCAAGGTTCCAAAACCAAAAGCCAATATCATGAAAAACCATACAAAGGGGATCTTTTTACCATCGAAGAACCCCCCCTTCAAATTTGCTGACTCACCTATTAACTTGGCACAACAAATTTTCTACAAAAGATGGCTCCATCATTCAACCTCTCCTGCAAAAACATAAGAATTCTACGAATACATTCTCGTAGAAACTGATTCTATCAAGTTCAAACTCAATTATGACAAAAATGATCAAACTTTGGTTAAACACACAACTGTAACCATCTGCAAAATTCTCACCCTCCAGGATAGGGGCAGTCATCCCCTAAATACAAGAAGTTTTTCAAATACCTTCAGCCCACAAACTGTTACATATTTTGATTACCAGGAAGCCTGGTCCAAAGCCTTCTATTTTCAGAACCGAATTAACCGCCATTCCTGGTTCTTCTGTTTTGAATACAGATTCAATAACAAAACTCCCCTCTGGTTTCCAAAATGGTGGGATCAATACGGTCCTATGATCGAATTCCTCCCACCACAGATACAAGATTCTTTCCAAATATTTTGCCAAAATTCAAATACAAGTCCTCACCAACCTGACCTCCTTCGGTTCTTTCTCCACTGCCGTTTGGTATGGATACTTTTCTGGGAATACCAAATATATGATTTCCAGACACCCGACTGGATGGCTCTAGTCCTTTACCGGACCTTCAACATCAAATGGTGGGACAACTGTGACGTCTCCAAATGTGAAAAATCGTCACTCATCAAAAGCCTCATAGGTCTCAAACCTGTTCCAACAATTCAAAGCACATCAAAATCAAGTATCAAAAGTGAGAAGGAAGCCCTCCTTGCCAGATTGGCTGAGCTTGGGTCTGACTCAGACAATGAAGGCTCTAGCGACGGTGCTTACAGCCTCAACTCCCTCAAAGGATCTATGCCAGCCCATGAACAATGCTATGGCCAAAATCCATATGAAGATGACCCTATCTATGAACCCGCTAGCTCTAAGGCATCTTCCTCAAGCAAATTCAAAGAAGTCACCTCCCGGAGATCTCGACGGGCTACAAAATCAAAGTCTTCATCGACCAAACTATAGTTTGGTCCTTAACGTCTGCTAGGACTAAAATAAACTAGCCGATTGGTGTAGTCGTGAAATACACCTAGTCAAATAACCTCGGACAACCTATTAAGGAAAGGAGGTACTGTTACTGTCCCAGGTTAAAGGACAGTCCGGCCAAAATCTGGCTCAAACAAATGGGATACAAACCTCTTGATCAAACTAATACGGAGAACAGTGTCCCTGACACGTGGAATGCCATGGTAAGATCATTGAAGATTCCAAATCAATTGTCGACAGCAACTCTATCAAAGATTCCAAATCATTTGTCGACAGCAACTCTAACTTTCGGTGCCAACAGTGCCCAAATAAGTGTCCCAAATTTAAGTGTACAGTGCCAAATGAAATTAGGCACTATTCCAAATTCTGTACTGTACCAAATGAAACCCAAACCCACTAAAAACTCACATGTAATTCAAATGAGCCTCCTTGCATTATAAAAGGAGCATCACCCCATCACCCAAACCACTTGAAAAATTAGAACTGACAAATTAGGAGAGAGAAACTCTGCAGAGGAATCCTTCATCTGCACAAGTTCTTCCAAGATCTCCAAGAACTCCGTCGGACTTCCAAGTGCTCCACCAGTCTTCAACAAACAGGCTCCGATCATCTCAAGTCTGATCATCCTTCAAAGGTTAGCCACTTCCAGCCCAAAGTCTCCACATAGGCCAAACACCCTTCTTCTTCTCAAACCCTCTAACCCAATCCTACCCAAAGACCCAAGAACTCTGGATCAAAATCTACAAATATTGTATACTTTAATTTCAAATATAATACTTTTGATTGCATTTTTAGCTTTCTGCATCTGCATCTGCATATAGCAGCTTCTTGTTCTATCCTTGGATCAAAGCCTACAGTCATGCCTCTTGATTCCAAGAAATAGATCCGGTTAAGCAGCTTTTATTTTCTGTATTTCCATTTTGAGTTTATGGTTTTGTTCTTTATTTACTTGTTTATTTTAATCTAAGCACAATTTAGTTCTAAGTAAGGTATCGCACCTATCTTAGTGTTAGTCTCCTTGCTGGATCGGAGTAAGGTATTGCACCTATCTCGTTCTTCTCACCGTACAGAACCAGGAGATCTCTATTTTCCTTGATTTCAGTGTAGATCGATCCTGATACTGGTATCGGTATATTATTATTATAATAATAATAACACAATAGGTATATTATTATAATAATAATAACATCCTCCCCTTTTTTTTTCAACCGGTGGGCTATCACCGGCGGGTAGGTTGGCCCGTCGGTCGGCCTGTGGGTCCGACCCGAGGCGAAAACGTGAACAGGGCTTTTAAGCCCTGTTTTATTTGTTTCTCCCATTTCTTCCTCCCTCTCTCTCTCTCAGGCAATTTTTGAGAGCTCCTTGATGCTTGCACTCGCGATCTCACTCAATGATCCGGCGGTTTTGGGAAGATTCAACTCCTCTACTCTCAAGTAAGTCTCTTCCCCATTTTTTCTTCTTAGAACGTGTGCTTTGGAGGTAGAATCCATGTGTAATCCTCAATCTTGATTCTTTTCCATGTTTCTTTCCATAGAACAGTGATTTCATGTGAATGTGGTGTTTTCTTCGTGATTTATTTCTATTTTTAGGCTTTACTTCTCCATTTATGAGAGAAAACCCAACCGTGCCTTAATTGTCTCTCATTTGGGGCTTTCTTCTTTCTCCACCCTTTTCTCCCCAACCAACGACTCAAATGTAATTACTTATGTTTGATTTGTACTTGAAATGTTGTAGAGATCATGGAAAGTCATGTATGCTTGAAATCCCATCTCTTCCCATGAAAATCCATCTCTTTGTGTTGGGTTTCTTTGATTCTCTTTCCATCCTTCATACTTGTGGATTCCTTTCACCTCAATATCATAATAGTAGATGTTTTTGCATATTCTAGATTGTAGAATGATGGCATTTCATCCATGAACATGTAAGCTTCAAGCTTTACTCTATTGTGAGACTTTTCATTTTTCTTAGAATGACCTTACACATTGAAAATTGGGGGTTTTTTTTTCTATCATTCCTTACTTGCCATGCTTTATATGCCTTTTGTCACATTTCTATTTTTCCATAATTTCTATCTTGTCACTGGCCATGCATTTCATCCATAGACTTTCTATCATTCCTCACTTGTCACATTTTGTCACATTTCTATTTTGCCATGCTTTTTGTTTTGTCACTTACCATGCATTCCATCCATAGACTTTCTATCATTCCTCGCTTGTCACATTTTTTATTTGCAAGACTTGGGTTTTGGGGCTTCCTCTTATTGCTCACCTATTCTATTTATTCCCTTTGTTATTCCTCTTCCTTACCCACTATTCTTTCTCCTCTTTTCTTGCCAGGATGTCTTCTCGCAAAGGCAAGGAACCCGCATCCTCTTCCGCTCGGCGTAAGACCACCGCTTCCAAACGGAAAAGTGCTGGGACTAGTTCCCCAGCCCCTCGCACAAGGCGACCCGGATCTGCCCCTATTGATCCTTCCGACTACGATGAGGAACTCTTCCGCTGTTCAGAGGCAACAACCAACTGGCAAGCCTTCCTAAAGAGGTCTGTTATGATGGAAAACACTATGGTAGTTGGCGACTTCCACAAGGTTCAGCTTTAGGAGAGGTTCACCGCTCTGGGTTGGCAGTCTATCCTCCACATAGACCGTCCATGCTATGAGCAACTGGTTCATAGATTCTACTGCAACTTGGAGGTCTCTTACCAGTATGGAGAGTATGCGATAACTAGCATGGTGAAGGGGGTGGACATTCAGTTGATTGTGGATACCCTGGCTAGCATCTTACACATCTCCTCAGTTGGGCAGCATTTCTACAGTCCTCTAAGGAGTAAGCCCGTGGGCCCATTCTTGAGTTTGGAGACGCAGGACCACATCTATGAGACCATCTCTGGTAGTAGGGAGCGTTTGGATTTCGAGACGTCATTTTACCCAGGGGTTCGTGTGTTTGCCCTTTTGGTCCAGTTCAACTTGCTCCCCAGAGGAGGTCACCGAAACCAAGTGGGCTTCATGGCAGACTTCTTAGCCTTCTGCATTTATACGGCCTTAGAGGGAGGTGCCGAGCACTTATGCTTGCCTTACGTCATCCTCAAGACCATGGAGCACCATACCTCACACCCCGAGGATGGAGGATTTCCATATGGTAGGATCCTCACTAGGATCTTTGAGTTCTTTGGGGTGGATCTGAGTGGTGAGCAGGGGAAGACTCCAGTAGATAAGTTTGATAGAGGGTATCTATTGAGGATGGGTCTCCACACTCTCATGGATGTACCTTAGAGAGCAGGGGCTCAGAGAGGCAGGGATAGGAGGACTACCCATAGGGAGGATGTACCCATGGAGGAGGAGTCTAGTGAGGAGGATGAGGACTATGTTCCTCAGTGTGAGGAGGAGGATTTTGTGGACGAGGATATCCTCGAGGAGGATCCTCTTGACTCGAGAGGTGCTAATCCGAGCTTCACAAGAGCTGCAGGCCCACAGCATAGAGCCCCACCTCCTGAGAGTGGTGCCTATGATTTTGAGGGCATGATGTCTGCTATGAGGGCCTTGAAAGACGGGCAAGATCAGCTACTAAGAAAACTGGATGAGAGTGCTTCTAGGGAGGAAAACATCCTAGAGAGGTAGGCTACCTTAGAGAGTTCCTTCCTCAGATTGGGTCAGGACTTGGATACAACGGCCAATGCCATTTCAGCAGATTTTTTTTGACTTTGGAGGGATGTACAGTTGGTGAACTCAAGGTTTGACTACTATGATCGTCGACTCAACGTTAACTCGAGACCTCAAAGGAACGGAGTAATAGTATTGGACGATGACGATGATCTTCGAGGGCTTAGCTTGTCCGTCTACACCAACTTCTCACCTATTTTTCGTGTTGCTGATCTTATTATATATTTCTTTCTTTTCTCATTCTTTGTACTTTATCTGTCATTAGACTTACTTGTGGGGTGTTATGTTTTGTTGGTGGCTTGTGCTAGTTTTTTTTTTTTTTTTTTTTTTTTTTATGTTTGATAACTTGTGCAGTTTAATTATGGCATCATTTGTTAATTATGATCATTGATCTACATATATGTTGTTTATCAGGTGTTTGTGTGAAAAATTTTAGAAATCTCGTTTTGTGCTGTTATGCTGCCGAAATTTTGTTAAATTCGTACTCGATGGGTTATAACATCAATTAACTAATCTTTTATTTTTTGTTTTTGTTTTCCCTAGTAACTTTCTCTCATGCATGCCATAAAATGCGTTAATTAAATGCAACCATTATTATTACTTCCTTCCTTTGGCTTTTAACTCTTTAAAGTTTTTTCATTTATCCAATCCTATTTCCTATTATAGATTCTATGGGGTCTAAACGGTATGCTGAGTGAATAGAGCATCATGCTTGATACCACCATTGTCACACCCCATTCACACAGAACCGGACCGGTGGCAGGGTTAACTCCGGTTAACCCAAACCTACTAGGATCATCTGATACAGTATCCCACCACAGCAAACACACAACTAAGAAAAGTTCAACAGTTCAGTAGAAGACTTAATTTACCTATAAATATCCCCAATATACTTGATACCCAAATTGTAGTACATAGTTAAGTACATGTGGGCCCGCAGGTATGATATTTACACAAAAAGAATACAATTTACATATCAAGTACACAAAAGGGATCATCAAAAGAATAAAAAAGTAACCCTGTATGGAATCACTACTGTGGTCCCACAGCACAACTCTCGCACGTGCAATCCGTGCCGTGCTCATAGTCCTCGAGGACCCACCAATCCTCCTCGGGGAATTCCACTGTGGGGCCTGACCCTTGATCCTCAGGCTGGTGACCTGCAAAATCATCTAAAAGAGATGCACACATGGGATGAGCTCACTAGCTCAGTAAGTGAAAAGGAGGACCACACAACAGTCCACACAAAAATCACAACCATATGCACTATATGTTATGCAATTCATTTTTAATCACATCGAGCTAAACAACATTACTAAGTCTTTGATTTAGTGCTACTACAACCTTAGTGCGCATATACTCCGGGTACGAGCCATGAACTCCATCCCGCGATACACCCATAGGGCTGTCAGAGAAGGCCCACCGTGAGTACTCAGAAAAGTAAAGCATGCCGACCACCGGCTCTCAACATAAAAGTAAATGATAGAAAATAAAGGTGTTGACTCTAGTAATTTAAAAGCAGTACGATTGGCCCTCTTGAATATACCACTGAGGTTACCGACTATCATAATGACCAGCCTGACGTATGTCTAACCGCCACAGTGACCCAACAACCACGACCACTGCTTCCCCCCAAATGGTAACCTAACACCTCAATCCCTGTTGGGAAGGGTCGTAGTACGGAAATATGATAATCCTAAACCGCATGCTCCTATATGACATAGTACGATTGCATAGTGCCGTCGCGTCTCATTCCACGGGCCACCAATGCACTCGTTTCCAAGCCAACTACGACATCTAGTCTATTAATGCATTATGCACAATGATGTCATCATTCATCACATAATCATATCATCATTTGACATTGAGAAAATACACACAACACACATGTCATAATAATATAAGGATGGCTAAACTATATATAATTTGCATGATGATATGGCTAGTCTAGATACAATTTAATGAATGCCAAACACGCCTTAAAATAAGTCCAAATTTCCTCTCCCCACTTACTTGTAGTGTACAAAAAATCACGCCCGGTACGGGTGAGATCTGGTGCGAGAAGCGTAAATTTCGGTGAACCTATCATAAGTGAATGGGGTTATCATTTCACCACTTTGGGGTCAAAACTAATAAGATTTGATGATAAAATCATGTTTAGAATCCTAAAAGAAGGTCGCACGTCCATTTTGGGTCCATTCAGACGTAAAAATCACGATGGGAGCCTCTCGGGTGGGTCAGACAGCCCACCTGTCTTGACCCACCGGTCATGATCGACGGGTAGGTCGGCCCATCGGTAGGGGCCCATCGGTGGAGGCCGAGGGCCTACTAGGATCGAAGAGCATTTTGGCCCGCCAGTTGGCCCATCGATAGGGCCCGTCGGTTGGCCCCGAGGCCCTGTCCTCTCAGGTGGGTGCCCTTAGGCAAGCCATTTGGCCCACCGGTCTTGGCGAAAAAATATCATTTTCCCCGAAACCTTCCCCAACCTTTGGGGAATCAAATGGGGCTTTTCCAAACCCATTCTCCACACATTCAAGGTCTCATAAGATGATTCTAACCTAGATCTAGGTTAGATTTAAGGAATGGAAGCCATCTTACCTTCTTTACTCAAGAACTCTTTTAAAAATCCCAAAATCACCTCAAATCACCAATGCTCCTCCAACCGTGGAAACACTTCTTTAAATCCTTCAAAATCAACACATAAACCATCTATTAAATCTTAGATTCATCATCTCAAGGGAGATTTACGAGACCTCAAGAAACTCTACCCAAATCAAGGGTTTTACTTGGGTTTGGTGAAAGTTTAAGAGCATAGCCTTTGCTCACCTCTAAATGTAGATCTCGTGTTGGAGATCACTCTCACGGCGTCGGAATGGGAAGATCAAACCTTGGCGCCGCTTAAATCCATTTCTTCTTCCTCTTCCTTCCCCTTTCTTCTTCTTCGTTCTCTTTTCTCCCTTCTTTTCTCTCTCCTCTTAACTTTCCTCACCAACTATTCAGTGTAATAAATGAGATATGAAAAACATAATAATAGCTATTTATACTTCCTGAAAACCATTAGTAACACATGGGTGGGTCACTCAGGTGGGCGGATGCGCCCACCTGAGGGCCGAAAATTGGCCAACAAGTGGGATTTTGATGGAATTCGACTCTCGGCATGAATCTCACTCTCGGTATAAGATATATTATACGTATGCACTTTAGGATATGGCTACATACCTGCTTTATCTGTATATGGCCTTATGATATGTGCATGTACACGGCTTGGGTACACCCGTCTCCTCTGGCACTGACTCGGACTTGTCAGGCCAATCGGTGTTCAAAGTTACCCTTGCCATCATGGTCCATAAGGAACCTACCTTAACCCTCTCCGGTTTGGGTCCTGCATGGTTAAACTGGGTCAACCGTGTAATTAGACTGGGTTTACAAAGTAGGGTATCACACAAGGCATGGTGATGCATAGACCTCAACATGAAGTAGGGGAGATATAGTCTAGGTACATTGCCCTCAAGGGCAGATAGAAGGCAAGCAGCTAGGTAGGTGGGCATGAAATCTACCTGATTCCGGTGACCACTCCTAGGAGCTAGGTTGAACTGCACCAACCTAGAAAATACCTTACCCTCAGGGGAAAAGTCCAACTCGGATGCAGGTCTCGCTCGTGAACCACTGATCACCTCATAGATGTGCTCTTGTATGTCCCGGCTCATCAGTGGGCCTAGGGAATACCCTCTAAAGAGATCCCTAAAATCTTTGTCAATCGATCTATAGTAATGATGATCTCTACACCCTTCACCATACTGATTATGGTGAACTCCCCCTCCTCCTCCATGGCTTAAGGTTGCAGTAGAACCTCCTCACTAAACCCTTTTAGCATGGTCGATTAATGTTGAGGATAGACTCCCAACCAAGGGCAGAAAACCTCTCCATGAGGTGAATGCAAGAAAAGTGCTCCAGAATCACCTGTTTTCCCAACATCACAGGTAGTGAGCGAAAAGTACTCCACAATAATATAGCTCTCGCACTGTGGAAGGCCATCTCATCATTATCGGATGGGTCCTCCCATTCCCTAGATGGAGATAGGGCTAAAGAACTAAACCTTAGCCTTAGAAATTTTTCTCTTCCTTGATGGCTCTATGGATTCCTTGCCTCTTCTTGGTGGCATCCTAAAAATCCAAAGAAGAGAGATAAGCACATGATGTAAAATAATAAGTCAAAGTATAAGGAGTATCAAGTCAAGACAGATAGTAGAAATGAAATCAAAGAGATGAATATAATGAGTTATAATAGCATATGGCAGAAAAGTTTTAGGAAATGTGATTTAAACTAATTTATTTCAAATCATCAAACCCGGATACCTAAACCGGCTAAGTGAAAATACATAGATAAGAAGGATTAAGGTGATGGAAATCACTAAGTAAACACAGGAGATGCAAAGTGATGAATGAGATAATACATGTGTTGATTGAGGTATACAGTGACCCAAATGAGATATGGTCTTAATGCGTGAACAGTCCAAGAATGTATATAATGAATAGATCCTTTCAAGAGAACACGAGATACCGTATGATTAAACAAGAGATAGCATATCCCTATGTGGGTTTGGAATAAGAAATTGAAGGATTTCAAACAAGTATACTAATCAAGTAAAAAATTTTAAATTTGGGAATCTAGCCAAATGGAAGGTTTACATTTCAAAGGAAACAACTAATGATGATTCTAATATGCTTGAAGATTTATGATTCAAATGTAAACAAGGAATTCAAGATTTGGCTAGGTATAATTTTTCCTAATGTTGTTGTCCTCTCTGTTTGAGCAAGTTATATAAGGATTTTAGGATAATCATGCCGTACGAATTTGGGGCAAATTACAAAGGAATGGTTAGTGAACACATGAGAAGCCTAATATTGCAATGGAAACAAGGAATTTCATAATGTGGATGCTAGATTGACATAGATAAGAGAAATGCACAATAAAATCCCCAAAATCGCTGTTTAGGGCATAAAAAGGGGAAGATTTCTTCAATGTTTCCATTTCATGGATCAAACAACTTGGAAACCATAATCTAAGCTTTTCATTAGTATGAAAATTTTTTTCTATATAGAAAAACCAAAGCCCCAACTACATTGGTGATTTTTCCATTCAAAAGAGAGAAAGAAAACTCGAACGGATCGTTGTGTCGATTCGGTGAGTCGAGTCATAAGAAATCTCCCAAGGATTGCCCAAAATCACCTGAGTTCGAATGAAAGGAAAAGGAGAGGAAATGTGTGGAAAACTGGGTTTAAAACCCCTTTAAAACGCAGCCTCGAGTAACTCCAGTGGGCCGAAACTGACGGGGTTCAGCCAGTTAGGCCCGTCGGACTTTAGCCCATCGGTTTTGACAGTAAGGGCCCGATTCCACCGGTGGGTCCTACATGGCCTGCATTGTTGTGTTTAAAGGTCATTTTTGAAAAAATATGAGTTTATAGAGGATATTTGGGCCGACACGTATAATGAAATACAAATTTGGAGTTTGAATTATTATATGCACGTTTCTTCGATTGTTTTGGGATGGAAGTGCACAAAGTTGCGAGCTAAGCTTTGAACAATTGTGTAATGAGTTGTAATACTAACATACGAAATTTTTATAAAAATCAGGTACATTAGTGATGCTATGCACTAGATCCGAGGGTGTCACTCGGGGTGCACCTCGAGGTACTCGTCTCGTTGGTAGGCCACCAATCAATAAGAGGCCTCAACCTACGGGGCAAGCATCTAACCCACAACCTCAAGAGACAATTGATCAAAATGTGGCTCATGGGGATCCACCCATGGCTACACTTTCTGATCCTCCACCAGTACTTACCCCTTGTGATGTTGAGAACTTGATTCAACAATCGAATCAGAGTCTCCATCAATAGATTCTCCACAATAGTAGGCATTTATGACTGCTATGCAACAACAGTGGTATGCTGCACTACCAGGTCATCCTGCTCGGGTAGATATTCCATAAGGTCCAACTGGAGGGCATGGAGTTAGGGCACAGGTTAGAGGTACACCACCTAGCATCAACCCTCAGAACCAAGTTAGAGGTACACCACCCATACTACCTCAGGGTACACCTCTGTATATGATGCCACCTCCTTACCTATACCATCCGGTATATACACCATATTTTTAAGCCAGTGGGCCATACCACAAGAGTGGTGGAGTCATTCAAAAGGAACCTACCACCTACATTCATTATAGTGCATAGTGACCCTTTGGAACCAGATCGATGGATTCAAGAGATTGAGAAGATATTTGAAGTGATTGAGTGCACCGATGCTCAAAAGATTATTTGTACGGGGTTACAGTTTAAGAATGAGGCCAACTCCTGGTGGTAAGCCTCAAAAGCCATATTGTTTGCTACACAACTAGAACCCACATGGGAACAATTCAAGGAGTTGTTCTTAGCAAACTACTACCATCGTAGTTTTAGAGACTGTAAGGAAGCGGAGTTCTCGGCCTTGACTCAAGAAGTAAGTCTATCCTTGAACATCAGCTACAGTTTGAGGTCCTATTCTACTTTACACCCCCTCACATGAAATCAGCTGAAGAAAAGGGTAAGAAATTTTTGAAAGGATTAAAGGTATCCATTGGTACGATACTTGAGGCATTAGATCTCACTGACCATGCCTTGATTGTACAGAAGGCCAAAACCATGGAAGATAAGATGAAAAGTGAATCATCCCTTACACCTGGAGTATAGAAGAGAGCGAACCATTATGCGGATTCGGGTGGCCCGAGTAAGAATTTTTGTGGATCATACGGATTTGGTCCTTCAGACAGGCAGCCCTACAGGCCATCAGGTTATCCTCCTTGACCCACTAGTGGGCCAGGTACTACATCTTTTAGCCTAAATACCAGTACGGTACCCACAGCTACTAGGCCACCTCGCTCTCCACTTGCTACAGCTCAGGCTCAAAGAACTCCTACTCTGGTTCAAGCTTTATAGAATCGTTGTTTTAATTGTCATGCATATGGGCATTTTGCTAAAGATTACCGAGCCCAACTAGCCCTACTAACCAACCAGCCTTCTGGATACAGACCTACTGTGACTCAAGGGAGTCAACCACAAGGAAGGATATATGCTTTGTCAGCTAAGGAAGCTGAAGCTAGCACGAATGTGGTGGCAGGTATGATTTAATTGAGAATTACCTTCTGGTAAATATTGATGACATGTTATACTTATGTGCATTGCTGTTTAGGTGTCCTACCTGTATCAGGTATACCAGCATATGTCTTATTTGATTCAGGGGTTTCGCATTCATTTGCATCAAAGAGATTTGCTGAGAAACTTGACATAACACCTAGGATACTAGAGCATAAGATGATAGTTAGTACACCTACAGGCAAAATTTCACAGTTGAAGGAAGTATATGGGCCATGCACCATTGAGATTAGTGGAAAGTAGTTAGATGCCCAACTCAACAAGTTCAACATGTAAAACTTTGAGGTTATACTATGTATGGATTGGTTATCAGCACATTGAGCAAGCGTGATGTGTGCTGAGAAGCAGATCAAGGTAATCGATAATGAAAGGAATGAACTGATATATCAAGTGGATATGACAAAGCGAGCTAAGAAGGTCCTTATTTCTACTCTACAAGCGGTGAAGTTCTTGGAAAATGGGTGCCAGGTGTACCTAGCATCGGTGATTGATGTAGACGCAAAGGTCACACCTCTAGAGGAAGTAGAGGAAGTTAAAGAGTTCCTAGATGTCTTTCCAGATAATCTAACTCATCTATCACCTGACAGGGAGCTGGAATTTGCTATAGATTTGATCCCTGAAGCTGTCCTGATGTCCAAGGCTCCATACAGAATGGCACCAGCAAAATTAAAAGAATTACAAGTATAGTTACAAGATCTGTTGAAGAAGGGATTCATACGCCCAAGTGTATCACCTTGGGGTGCTCCAGTGTTGTTTGTTAAGAAGAAAGATGGAAGCTTGGTTTATGAATTGATTACTGGGAGTTGATCAAGTTAACTATCAAGAATCGGTATCCATTGCCACGCATTGATGATCTGTTTGATTAACATCAAGGTGATAAGGTATTTTTAAAGATTGACCTCAGATCCGGGTATTAAGAATAGTGATATACCAAAGATAATCTTTAGAACTCGATACAATCATTATGAGTTCTTAGTGTTGTCTTTCAGGTTGACTAATGCACCAATAGCTTTCATGGATTTAATAAATCGAGTGTTTCACAATGTTCTTGACAAGTGGGTCATTGTTTTCATTGATGATATCTTGATCTACTCGAAGTCAGAAGAAGACCATTTAAAACACTTGAGGATGGTACTATAGAGACTAAGAGAGCAATAGTCGTATACGAAATTCAGCAAGTGTGAATTTTGGCTCAAACATGTTGGATTCTTAGGACACGTGGTGTCTGAAAATGGAATCAAAGTGGACCTGGATAAGGTGAAAGCCATAGTAGACTGGGAGGTACCCAAGAGCATAATAGAAATTAGAAGTTTCTTAGGTTTGGCAGGTTACTATAGACGCTTCATCGAGAACTTTTCTCGGATTTCAGCACCAATGACCAAGTTGACTAGGAAGGGTATAAAGTTTGATTGGTCAAAGGAGTGTGAAGAAAGTTTTCAAGAGCTAAAGAAGCGGCTAGTGTCAGCACCAGTGTTGATTATTCTTGAAGGCACAGGTGGAATGACAGTGTATACCGATGCTTCCAAAGTCGGATTGGGCTGTGTACTTAAGCAACACGACAAGGTTGTAGCATATACATCTAGACAATTGAAGGACTATAAAAAGAACTACCCTACTCATGACTTGGAGCTAGCAACAGTCATTTTTACCTTAAAGATTTGGCGTCATTACTTGTATAGTGAAAAGTGCAAAATATACAGTGATCATAAAAGTCTTAAGTACTTTTTCCCGCAAAAAGACTTGAATATGAGACAAAGGAGATGGCTTGATCTTATAAAAGATTACGATTGTGATATTCAGTATCACCCAGGGAAGGCCAACGTAGTGATAGATGCATTAAGCTGGAAAGCTCAAACTATGTCACTTTCCTATCTAGTTGTCAGTCCAGAGCTCATATAGGAGGTGATGTTAATGGATGAAATTCTCTTCTTTAAGGGAGCGACCTTGGAACTAGAGCACCAGGCAGATGATGTTCAACAATTGACTATGTCCTTAGCTACTCTACAGGTACACTCATCCATCAGGGAAAAAATCATAATGAAACAGTCTTTAGATCCTAAGTTACAGTGGATCAGAGAGAAGATTCAAGAGCAAATAATGAATGACCCTAGCTTTACATTAGCCAGTGATGGGGCACTGTTGTTTCAAGGTAGATTGTGTGTATCCTGCGATGAAGTGATACAAGACAAAATAGTAAAAGAAGCACATAGTTCTGAGTACTCTCATCACCCTAGAAGTACCAAGATGTACAAAGACCTAAAGCAACACTACTGGTGGCCAGCAATGAAGTCCACAATAGCTTTGTATGTGTCGACTTGTCTTGTATGTCAGAAAGTCAAATCTGAACGGCATCGACCTTTTGGCACTCTTCAACCACTCCTAATACCTGAATGGAAGTGGGATAACTTTACAATGGACTTCGTCACCGAACTACCACATACACCCAAGAGAATGAATGCAATTTGGGTAGTGGTTGATAGGTTTACTAAGACAGCTCACTTTATTCTGATCAGGACCAATTACACCATGGATAAGCTGGCACAGCTTTACATGGATAATACTGTACACTTACATGGTGTACTAGTGAGCATCATATTAGACAGAGACCCGAGGTTTACCTCCAGATTCTGAAAAAGCTTCCAGCAAGCTTTAGGATCACAATTGAATCTGAGTACAGCCTTTCATCCACAGATAGACGGACAGTTCGAGAGGATAATTCAGATATTAGAAGACATGCTCCGAGCCTATGCCATTGAAATAAGTAGTAGTTGGGAGGAATATATACCCCTTATGGAGTTTGCTTACAATAAAAACTACCAAACTACAATTGGGATGGTTCCATATGAAGCATTGTATGGTAGAAAGTGCAGAACTCCTCTATACTGGGACGAAGTAGGTGAACATCGAATGCTTGGACCAGAAATGATTCAGATGACATGCGATAAAGTCGATGTCATTAGAGAAAGAATTAAAGTAGCCCAATCACTTCAAAAGAACTATGCAAATAGTTATAGGATGAAAATGGAATTTCAAGTGAGAGAGAAAGTGTTCCTCAAAATATCTCCTACCAAAGGCTTGCGTAGATTTCACAAGAAAGGCAAGTTAAATATGAGATATATTGGGCATTTGAGATTTTGAAGCGAGTTGGAGCAGTAGCATATATGTTGGCATTACCAACTTCCCTCAGCAGTATTCACAATGTTTTCCATGTATCCATGTTGAAGCAGTACTTTCATGATCCATCCCTCGTACTACCTGTGGAACTAGAATACTTAGAAGCTAATATGACATATGAAGAACATCCGGCTGAGATCTTAGATCGGAAGGTGAAAACTCTCCATAACTGCTCTATCGCTTTTGTGAAGATTTAGTGGGCCAACCACCAGATCGAAGAGCCATCTTGGGAGAAAGAGGATGATATTCAAATCTTGTATCCTCATATTTTTGAAAAACCAAGTACTATAATTTTGAGGACAAAATTTTCAAAAAGGGGGGAAATGTGATACCCTACTTTCTAAACCTTGTCTAATTACCCATATTGATTTTGTTTGATCATATAAGGGCTAAATCGGAGAGAATCGACATAGGTACCATATGAAATATGATAGCAAGGGCGACCTTGAACTCGAGTTGGCCTGACATGACTGAGCAGGTACCAAGTGTAATACGTGCACCCAAGCCTTGCACTTGCATCCACCATGAGCCCATGTACAAAAAGTAAAGGTATGTACTAGTATTTATAGGTGCCAACATAATCTAATATTATGTGAGAGTTTATTCCCATTAAAGCCCACCTGAGATAGCCCACCTGAGATATACCCACCTGAGATATAGCCCACCTGAGATATACCCACCTAAGATGATAGCCCACTAGAGATTTAACCCACTAGAGATTTAGCCCACCTGAGATTTAGAAGATATTTTAGGGAGCCCAAGTATAGAGGAGACATTAATTGTCTTTTTCCTCATTAATGTTAGTTGGTCAGTGGGAGAGTAAAGAAGAGAGAGAAAGAAGAAGAAAAGAAGAAGAAAAGAAAAGAGGAAGAAGAAGAAAGAAGAAGGAAAAATCGACTGTAGAGCTTCATCGGAGCTGTGTCTTGGTATTTTGAGCCCAGATTAATGATCAGCTTACCGAGATCTTCAATTTGAGGTAGGTATTATACACATTCTATGGATTTTTTAGGAAAACCCCTTTCTTAAACCCTCTTTTTGATTTCTGGGAAAGAACCCACTTGGATCTTTTTAATCCTACTTCGATAGTCAAATCTAAGGTCTAATGGAAGATGTGTATAATGATTTTGAAGGATTTAGAAGGAGTGTTAGTGAAGAACTAGAGTATTTGGAGGTTATTGAGCAAAAGAAGTGAAATTTGGGGTTTTATTGGTGTTATTGAGATAGAGGTAAGAATCTTCCTTTTTTTTTTTCTTCTTTTTTTATCTTAGATCTAAGTTGAGGGTATATGATTGGACCTTAGATGAGTGATTTGAGTCATTGGATTGTCCCCAAATG
The DNA here is from genome assembly GCF_013358625.1 of Macadamia integrifolia. NCBI lineage: Eukaryota > Viridiplantae > Streptophyta > Magnoliopsida > Proteales > Proteaceae > Macadamia > Macadamia integrifolia. The sequence continues at coordinate 12,364,115 of NC_056560.1, forward strand.
AGTTCCCTAAGCTGGAGAAAAGTCCAGGAAGATGTTAAAAGAATTTTGTTTCAAGACTGGGGGGTATTTTTAGCCCACTTGTCTTTAGGTTCTGGCCCACCTAAGTTCCCAGAACTCAATTTTTCGGCTCTGGTGTAACCGGTGGGCTGAAACCGACAGGCTTCATAGCCTGTCTATCTTTGGCTCTAGCCCACCTGTCTTTCCAGAATTCTCAAAATTGATCCAAATTTGATGGGTAACCCCCATTTATGATTCTAAACTCGAATTTAGGATTCAAACATGATGATTTTAACCTCAAAATAGTGAAATGATAAACCATTTTATTTATAATAGGTTACACTCAATATAATAGTACCCACACATCTGATCTTTTTTGTACTGGGTACAAGCACCGTGTACATATACAAGTAAGTGGGGAGTGGACTCTGATTTAATTTCAAAATATTATGCATCATTTAACATGTGTTAGTCTAGCCATGTCATCATATCACTTGTGTGTAGACTAGACATCACATATGCCATATCACGCATTGTATATGCATTTACATAACATGTTATGCTTTGCTTTATGATGAATATCCTTTATGTCTTGATGTATGTGATGAAAGAATTTCATTTGATCATGATGTATATGCTAGATTAGATGCCGTAGTCGGCTTGAAAATGAGTGCATAATGGCTCATTGTATGGGACACGGTGCCATTGTGTAATCATACTATGCTCATGTAGAAGTATGTGGCTAGGATGTGATTTACCCTTGTACTACGACCCTTTCCAACAGGAGTTTACGTGTTGGGGGATCATTGGGGGGAAGCATCAGGTTACAGGTGTCGAACTCCTGTAGCGGTTAGAAGTATGCACAGCTGATCGCTAGGACAGTCAGTAACCCCGATGATATATTCAGAGGGTCAATCGTACTACTTTTATTTTTGGTGGAGTCACCAATTTACTTTCTGTCATTTAAATTTATTGGAGGTCGGCATGTATTTAAATTTCGATGTCAATAGTAGGCCTTCTCCTATAACCCTATGGGTGTATCACAGGATGAGATTCATGGCTCATACCCGTAGTATATACGCACTATGATTGTGAGTAGCACATATCCTATGACCTAGTAATGTTGGTAAGCTAATAGGGTTAAAATGAATTGCATATAGGCACATTTGTGTTGTGACTGTTTGTGTGATTTTTCTTATGTGGTCTTCCTTTTCACTTACTGGGCTAGTGAGCTCATCCCACTTGCACAACTCTTTTTAGGTGATTTTTTAGGTTCCTTGCCTGGAGATCAGGAGTCTAGCCTCACTATTGAGTTTTTCTCTGAGGATTGATGGGTCCCTGATGAGTTCGAGCACGGTGCCGATTGCACATGTCAGGATTGTGCTAAATGGCAGTTGTGACTTCTAAGTGATTCTTTTTTATTTATTTTTTATGTACTCTCTTTTGATTACTTGATGCTTAAATTGTTATATTCTTGTATATATATATATATTACGCCTTCGAGCCCAAATGTATGTAACTTTTATGACTCAATTTGGATATCAAATATTTGAGAAATAATTACAGGAATTATTATGAACAGGTCTTCCACTGAAAATATAGATCTTATCTTAGTTTAGTAGATATATGTTGTATTGCAGTTACTGCATTGTTGATCTTGGCGGGTTTGTGAGTTAATCGGTGTTAACTCGATCATCGGCTCGGCTTTGTGTGAGCGAGGTGTGACATTTTTCTTCCTTAGACGTGACTTAACTATATAAGGTCACTTTGGCACATTTGAAAGACACTTCAGTTTTTAATCAAAAGCAGCCATTTTGCTCTTCTTACTCTCTGGAATTAGGGTTTTATTTATTTTTGGACTCGAGGGCTTGTCTATGTTAGAAGATATGTAAGCCACTGCATTTTCACTGCATCACTCGTGGTTAGACAGTTCGGATGAAGTCATTTCAATTTCAATTTTTAATTACTGATGGGTCTTAGACTCTAATCTAGGTGGTGACTCCCCATTGATAGAAACCGTCAGATTCACATCGTTCTTTTCACAATGAGAGTTTCACAAAAATCCGCTGGTCCTCAGAGGATGTACTTGGTACACAAAAGGAAGAAATACTTGGTAGTGTGCCTGGGTACGTAATCTAAAGGACAGTGATTATGTGAAATCCTTGGCCTGTGGCCTGGCTAGAATTCCTTGGTTGATGACTAGGTGCATAACTCGAAGGATTGTGGTTATGTTATAAGAAATCCTTGGCAATGGTAAGTATGGGTCTCAATCTCAAGGGCTGAGATTGATTGGTGTAACGGCTTACCTAGGAAAAGAATCAATTAGTGGAGAAAATCCATAGTCAGGTGGACTATCGAGGAAGATCTAAGCCAAGCTAAATCAATTGTCTTTCGGTGGCTATCTACCTCGATCCTTGTTTTACAGTTCTTTGCTTACATTACTAACATTAATTTAAATGTTTTACTGCAACAAGTTTCTTTATACAATTAAGTGTTCATCTTTGCTTGCAAGTATCAATGGTAAAGTACTATGCAAGAATATCTGAAAGATATTCCATCATCACCTCATAGATGTGTTAATACTTTGATCTCCTTGGCACTTAAGTTTGATCATAGAGGAGTTTTGATTACTCAAGTTACTGTAATAGTGATCACTTAAAGTTGTGAAATTGTTTCAATAGGAGAGAAAATTCTCATACCCAATTCACCCACTCTTGAATGATGCCATTTAATCTGACATCTTCCTGTAAATCATGTGCAGGGTTGTAGGACCAGTTAAGAACCAGAAGGATGAGGATGATTGGAGTGAAGAATATTGACTTTGATGGACCTAAGGATTTGTGTATTATATGTGAATACAGTTGTAACCTTTTATATTGTTAATTGATGTGAATTCTTGATCATTTGATTATTGCTCTTGAAGATGTGAGCATATCTTTATCCTAGGTTTGGATCATAACAATTCCAAGAAGGAGTGCACGTGAACATCCAGCAAAGAGCACACAAGGCAAGGTATCATTTCGTGGGACAAATGTTCTAACACTTGGGAACGGTTATAGAAACGATCAAGGCCGATACCATTATAGAATATATTGAATCAAACAATATTAGAGAGATCTACTCATTTAAAAATGAAAAAATCAGATTTTATTAGAATTTTACTCTTAAACCATACATATGAAACGAGATAAAAAAAATCAAAATTAATATTTTTCCCAACTAATCGATGCTGACCATTCCATTCCGTTCTTAGAGCGATGCACGGGATCAACACTTACGGTACAAACCCATGCGTAGTGGCGTTGATAAAATGATTAAATTATACCCTCCCACTGACGTTTAGTTTATTCATTTATGTTGTAATTGAATTGAATTTAACCCCATGGGGCCACGAGGCAACGCCCCCAGGCCCCACATGAGCATCCATCACTGCATTTCACATGACTCTTGTGTTACTGTTGTACCATCCACCACAAAGCCCTAGTCCGGGCTATGTGCAACAGTACAACGTGCACTCAAAAGTCTATGCATATTATTATTTTTCATTTATTTATTATTAATTTATTACAGCATAAACTTCCATTTACCCCTCACTTTTATTTAACTAATATCCTTTGTTCTTTTCTCTACATGGGGAACCACTTTTCTAGCTATATCCAGTGACAAAGCTCTCCATTCCCTTTGTTTATTGATAACTACTTTTGTATTTTATAATTTTGATGATGAGGTAAAACAGGGATGGATAAGGAGAAGAGAGCTTTTCTATATATGGAGCAGCAATTGTTTTTTCTCTTTTCTTAATGTGCAAGTTGAGTAGTGCTCTATTATTCTGTTACTTTGAATGTATATATAATATTTATGCTGTTTTTATTCATTTGGAGCTGTTCTATCAATACGTCAGTCCGCATCTGATGACTGACTGTCTAAGGGAAGATGGAAAAAAAAATAAAGAGACAATAAAATAGGTGCACTGTTTTTTCTGATTAATTTGGGAGTTATCAATAGGAGTTTGAGTTTCATCCTATCGATCCACCACCATCAATCATTACTATCACCTTTAATACAAATATATTTATTTGTCTTAAAAGTTCCAATGAGCCTATTGCCATTCAAGAGCTAAATGCTCTAACGAGCTTTAACCACAAATCGAATTTTTCTTCTCTCCTATGTTATCTCTTGCCATCATGTGGTATTCTTCATATTATTATGGTCAATCCTACTGCCATTTAAGATTCAATTAAAAATTTGAACAAACATCAATCCTTGCTGAATTTTTTTTTCTTCTCTTTTTCCCTTATTCTCTTTCTTTTTTTTTATTTTTTTTATTTTATTTAAGGAGATTTGATTATCTTCTCATAGAGCTTGTATTCTAATGCAACTCTTCCTATTAGATCTTTTTATCAAAAAGAATTTTCAATCATATGAATTTATATTTAGACCCTATATGTAGACCACTAGATTGTAATCTTTTCAAGTTAATCAATACAATGAAGTCTTATTAGTTAACATCAGATCCTTTGTACATAGATAAAAGAAAAGAAAAAAAAAAAAAAGAGGATGGGTGAAAGAGAAGGTTCTTGACGGCTGACCATGGGATCCTGCCAGCTCTTCTGACCAATAAATGTAGATAGGATCATAGGAAACTTTTTTTCCCCTCTAAGAAGTGCAAAAAAGTGGCAATAGTTCAGTGGACAAGAGCTAGCTAGCGCCCTTCTGGGGAATGAAATTAAATAGGTTATGTCCAAGATCCATTTGATCTATATCCATCAGCGGACTTGGATATTGAGTTAGATCCATTTAGATAATTAGGTTGGATGAGAATAAGGCATGGTGGATTTTCCTCCGGTTCAGATCCGAATGTGCAAGAAAGGGTCACAGGTCTCTCATAGAGGGAAAAGGTCAAAAGTTAACCTAAATGTTGAGCTCTTACCCTTGTCCACTGAGTTATTATCCAGTAGGATTTTTTTTCCATTATGCCTTTTTTTATTTTATTTTATTTTTTTTTAAAGCTTCCAATATGCATTCAACATCACCAGTCGAAAACAAATAAAGTATTGGATTCATCATTTGAAAATAAAAATTCTTGTGATGTTGCTTGGTGCTCGATTTTATTGGCCTTAGATATGAAAGAAGACGCGGAAAGTTATGTCCAAACCTGTCCTATTTGTCAACAAGACAAAATAGATCATAAGAAGCCAGGAGTAGAGCTGATGTATCTGGATTTGTAATTGAATTCTTCATTTTTATCAAAAATAAAAATAAAAATAAAAAATAAAAGATCTAGTTTTGGGTATATGTGGATTTTAGGATTCCGCTCCTCTCCTTAGTACCTATCGCCCAGGTCTTGTCCATAGTTACTTGGATGATTGAATCGTGGTAAGGTGATGATCTGACAGTTCTTGGCACCTTATTCTCCGAGCCTTTGTCAGTGCATAATTTTTTGTGCCTTTCTCAAATCGTTGGATCATTCTATTTTGGACTTTGCTCAAACCAAAGCTATTGCATTGTTTGCCCCAACGATGGCCTCTCTAATCTCATCTGTATTCTAATCGAGAAAAGGTGTTGATTTTCACACCTCATCATGTATCGCTCACCTAGGTAGCTATGAGCCGCCCTAACAATGGGCGCTAAAAAGAGGAGCCGGATCCAGATTTGAATCAGTAGCATGTTTTTAGCAACAACAAAGAAAAGATTTTACAAAACCAAATCCAAAGAGGAGAATCTCCTCCCAACTCAATCAGAATTTACAAGACACAAATGTGGTTTAAGCCACCAAACATTGGAAATCCCAAAATCGGAAGCTCCCGGAGCTAAAACAGAAAAGTGGTTCTCGACCACCATGAGGGTGAGGGGAAGCTATCAAACCAAGAAAATTTTGAATGCTATCTGAAAAGCAGAATTACCTTTAATGTGAGCCTCCTTAGTAGACCTAGGAGATCCAAAGCCAAGAAGATACTTCATCTTGGAAAACAAGGCTATTTCTTTCTCTCACCAGTGTAATTCCCACACACGTCGATGGAGAGTCATTACCACAACTCTTCTCATCAAAAATAAAAAATAAATAAATAAATAAAAAAGGTTTTTTCCATTAAAGATAAATCTATTTTTTGCTTCTTAATTAGCCAACAAATATTGAAAAAAACATGAATGATTTCAGATGGAAATGGCATTTATCCGGTGGTTCAACAGTCTCCTCACTCTCTCAAAACACATGATGATCTTGAATATGTAAATCAATCAAAGCAAGCCCACTATGCAATTTCTCAAGTACCAAATGAAAGTGATGACTTGGTGTGAAAACAATGATTTTTTCCTGCCGTGCTTATAAAGGGAAACTATCCTCCCCTTGGGAGAAAAGGCATAGAGTGTCATTACCTAGATTTAGGTCTAACATTTCAAAATAAATTAGGACTCCATTTGGACTAGTCCAATCATGAGAACTGATTTGAGTCAGATTATGGATTAGGAAGGTGTTAAGCACTCTAATCAATTAAATTAAATCAATTTTCCTATTTACTTGGCATTTTTATTAATTAATAAATATTCTTAACTAAAATATATATTAGGCATCTTTTTTTTTTCTTTTTTTTCTCTAAAATGTCATCTGTATTAAAAAGAGAAAAAAAAAAAAAAAAAAAAAAAAAGAATACAAAGGGTACATAAAAGAGAGATACAACGCAATTAAAACTTCAATAGACGTTCCAAAGTTGAGACCTCCACCTTTGGCATTGATATTAGTAGGAACTCAACTCACAACCAGAATTAACCCCTCGAGATATGGAATCTCGGTCTACAGTGAGCATCAATCAAAAGTTCATTATAAATAGACGATGGTAAAACCCGCCAAAAAAAATATGAATCGTTTGTACGACCAATTTTGCGTGGTAATCTGCAATCAGATTTGCCTTCCTAAAAGAATATGATTGCTTCCACCAAATTAAAGACAGATACAGAGTGAGGACAGACTATTCATGGTGAACAAACCATGGAATAGAACCACCATAGACAGCTACCGTCACCACAATAGAGTCACACTATATCTACAACATTTGAATTAATTGCCAACTCCTTCGTCAATAGATTTATAGCAAGCAAGAGTCATAAATTCAGCCTCATCATTTGTTCAATAACCAAGAAATTTTCCATAAGAAAGGACAATTCTTGCTTGATGATCACGGATGATCCCACCCATTGTCGTTCCAACTCTCCCAAGATTTTCATGTGAACTACCATCAACATTTAGCTTAAACCACAAAAGAGAAGAAGTACACAAGAAGTAGGGTTTTCACAAAAACCTAGTGTTATACCTCACTCACACTCACTCTCACTCACAATATTGGTGATATTGCCTTTCCAAAATGGAGTCAATCACTAATCAATCTCCCCAAAATCCCATAGTCTATTATCTTTTCTCCAATTTGAATTTTGAAGTCAAAGGCATGCCAAAATCATACCTTAATGGGATTTAATTAATCTACGCTGGATGATTATATTTTCTCATTGTGAGCCTGGTAGTGGTCAAAGTGGAACTAGGCCTCCTGAGTCTGTTTCAAATTTGTTTCAGCCTTGGCAAAAACATATCTTCCTATTAATCGCTGTATAGATACACAGCAACTAACGTCAAATTGAACTGCCAGTCCCAACAATTTTACCTCACCTTTCTTGAAAAGTGCAAAAATGAGCCCAATCTTAAGAGCGGTTCACTGATTAACTGGACATTAATTGCTACAGTCAAGCAAAGGGCCTTCCTAGCCTTATACATGAAGTCTTAAAGGCCTGGAACTGACAACTTTTTGTTAGCTCTACAAGTAACAATTCTAAATCATTGACCTACTCTTGTTTCGCTAACACTTGACCAACCTCCTACCCACTTTCCTAGTCCCAATGCTTAAGGTTGGCACCAGCCAAGGTAACATAGTTGTCCCCATTCCTTTTTTTTTCTCTTTTAATCCAGCCTCCCGATGAAAGTAGGGTTTCTTAATCAATTCTTGTTTTTTCTTTGGAGGAGTGTGACACCATGCATGTGTGAGGGTCAATGGAAACTCACAGGTATAAAAATATATTTTATACAATTCCCGAGGAATACAATTCCCATGTATGTGCAAGGATCAATGGGAGCTTGGTCATTGTTTATCTACAAAGATTTCTCATCATGAAAACACAAAGACAAAGAGCTGACTTTGAATAGAAAAATAATGGATTTGCAGGGTTACAAATGGATTGGCTTATTCGAAAAAAGTCTTTTTCTTTGGTTTGATCTATCTCATGTCTAGTACTGCATATTTCTACTCTGTAAGAACTCCGAATCATTGTCTTGAAGCCCATCTTCTTTATGATAAATGATCTGCTTGTCCCAAAATTACTTGACCAATTAGGAAAATCCCAATTCATTGTGCCTCAACTTAATTCTTATCGTTAGTTCTTTTATTCCCGCATAAAACCATGTTATCTTTAAATTCTGGGGAAAACAAAGAACTATAACTGAATTACAGCATACTCATTTGGGGACCAAAATATTTAAACAATTAATTAAATAAGTGCCAATTACTTCTAGAGTTACTCTGTCTTTGAGACATTCATTGTCCATCAAGCAATATTCAAGAAGATTGAAGTGAAGTGTTACAGTACAGTAGTTTTCCTCCAAAGAGTTTAAGAGGAAGATAGATAAGTAGTCATTTAGGATTATTACATTGGCATCTACACCACATCATGGGTACAGACTCATTACCAAAAGAAAAATAGCAAAGCTAGAGACTTTGTAGTCCTATAGTTAAAAATGCAAACAAGTCTTTTTTGTCTTTCTTGGATAATCCCATTTACTTTTATTATTGTCCTCCACTTCGAGAAGATAATTAAGCCTTCCACAAACCAGAATATAATGGTAGATATTTTCTTCATAAGCAGAATATAAATTCACTCCATGATCATTACCTAGAGAATTAACTCAAAGCATCCATCCAGGAATGAACCCATTGACGTTTTGGGCCTGAGTTGCAGCAACAGTAATCTGATCTGGACCATTAGGATTATATCTGTCAAACCAAAATTTTGTTCAAAGAGAAATTAAAAACTCCACAAAGGCATAAAAATATCCCAAGGAGATGATTATTTGGTATATGATTACCCGATTAGGAGCGTTGAATTGCATTCCAGAGGTTGGAAGAATCCCTCTGAATGAGATGACTGGCGATTGTAATGGATGTTTGCCCCGCCCGCTTCCCACGCCTCTCGAAGGGGGTTTTCTGCATTGCTTTCATCAAACTGCAGTAATAATAAAATTCAATGTGCAGGTCCATTTTCAGGTCATTCATTCATACGAGCAGGGGAAAAAAAACATAAAGGGATTAGAGATGAGAAAACAATTAGAAAAGTCAATATATAAATATGATTGAATGGAAGAGTAATGTGTGATCTATATTTCAGGGAAAGTGACAGCAAGACTCAGCAAGTTTCATCTTACAAAATCCCTTATTAGCTAAGTTCTTCAAGCACATCCTGATACAAGCTAGAGCTATGTTTTCAGCAATTTCCTTTAAATTTAGATCCATAAATCTAAATTCTTTAAATCCTCTTCATAAGCAAACCCTACATTTTATGAGTTAAAATCAGAGAAGTCATATGTTAGATTAGGGTCTCTACCTTCCTTCTTAAGGCTCTGTTTGCTTCTTGAAGCATATGCTCCTGCATATAAGGTTAGAAAAGAAACATGGCTAATTACAAAAGCATAGAAAGGAAATTGAGAAACTTTTGATACAACAAAGCCCACAAGACTCGCAGGGAGTGGTGATCTAATCATTGTGAAAAGGTATCTAATGGTATTTCACGCTAGCTTATAACTCACACCAAATATTTTCATAAATGCCCCCTTAGATACATCTTCCAGTTTTCAGCTTTGTCTGTCTGATCCAATCACTGTCCTTTCCCAAATGAAAAATACTTGAAATTAAATTCTCAAATGTAGACATTACCCTTCGTTGAAGGTCAGAAAGCTGATCTAACATTAATTGTGTCTGCAAAGAAATGCACAAATAGCAGTCAGAAACTATGCCTCGTACAAATGGTTATATCTCTTGAGATTTAATACCAGAGTGAAAATTTTTGTTGTATTATAATTTTACTTTTTTTGCCGACTTAGTAAAAGCATACTTTTTCTTTCAATGAGAGTAGTTCATGTCATTTCATATAAAATTTGTATTAAATAACTTTTAATTTTTTTTAAAATTTATTTATCCATGTATTAAATACTGCATTAGATAATTTAGAGAATAAAATAAGAGAATTAAAAGAAATATTACAAATTTTTTTGTTCACACATTTTATTTTTTGGTAAAAACTTCTTTGTTCACCACTTGTGTAACAACAAGTTGTTTCATTTTTTTTATTTGACTTTCCTTTTGTTTATATTAGGGGTGTGATGAAATAGTTATAAAAACACAAAATAAGTTGCATCCACTAAGAGTTGTGCACTTGAGGTAAATGAATAACAAAACTATAATGATTGGGTTATTCCATACAAATTATTCCCTCATTATTATATTATATATAAGATCCTGGTGTCAAAAGTGTTGCTAGTTTAGGGACCAATAAATGTTTGGTACTCAAAGCTGTTTGATGTAAGAGAAGATTTCAGATTTGTATTACATAAAAAAGATTCATGTGCAGTGACTAAAATCATCAACAACAAATGTGAAAGTATCGTGCACCAGTATGTGTTAGTGTAAAGTAACCTTCCCATGTATCACAATATATGAGTTCAAATGGAATAGAACTTTTTATTAGAACAGAGTGTAAATGGCTCTTTGGTTTTCTTAGCTAGAGGGCAAATAGTACAAGGATCACAATTATTATTTGAATTTGAAAGAGAAATTGTTTGAGACAAATCCCTCAATTGATGGTCGAATGGGTTGCCAAGATAGTTACGCCAAAGTTGAAAAGAGGCTTGAGCAAAGAGAAGGTTATGCATGTCCTTATAAAAATAGAATCCATTTCATTTGTCACGAATCCGATGAATCTTCATGTAACTGAAATAGGAGTCCCAATTCACTTATGGTAGAATGTTGATACGTGTATATCCATAATGGAATGGTGTAAAACGATTAATCCCATTTCTAAATATTCTCAAGATTTAAATAAATAAATAAAGCATATAATCCCAACAAAAACAGAAGGTGTATGCCCCTTTGTTTCCACCCTTAATTTTGTTCTTATTATATCTTAATTTATTTTTTTTATTTGCTCTCTCTCTTCTTCTTCTTCAACACTCTTGTTCTATGGGGAAAAAAAAAAACCTCTATAAGGAGTATACCAATCAAATTGCAAATCTTTTATCACACTACAAACTTTTCCTATGAGTTTTCTAAGTCTTATAATTTATCAACATTCAATTCAGCACTCTAAACCTCTAGACAAGAATACACATGGCGTAGCAACGACTTATCTGTGTTGCGTTATCTTTTTTAGCTAAGAGATCAGATTATGTTATGGAGAAAAAATAGAGTACAAAAGACAAGGCTGGGCATACCCAGCCAGATACCAAAAAGAAAAAGAAGAAGAAGCTAATTGTAGAGGTTTAAATGGCAAATGGAGCAACTCCGGAATGAACTTATGTGTAGAACCAATAAACGTTGAAGAAGAAGAGAAAGAATAAACAAATTAAGAAATAAAGATAATCACTTTAGTGTTATAAAAGAAATCAAATTACCAACGGAATCACAGAAGCACACACCTTTCGATTTCGAGATCAGTTACTTTTTATTTATTTATTTATTTAAATCTTGAGAATATTTAAAAAATTGGATTAACCGTTTTACACCATTCCATTATAGATTTTCATGTGTCTAACATTCTAGCGTAAATGAATTGGAACTCCCACTTCATTTACATGAAAGTTCATCGGAGTCATTTGTCAAACCAATCACCTTTGTCATTTCTAGGTCCTGGAACATAGAATTCAGGAAAGAGCACAACCGCACAATTGTGGGCTTTGCTTAGTTTACTGACAAAAAGAAAATTAAATCAAAGGAAGGTAGGCATAAAACATCAGTGAGGTGAAGATTGGGGAAAGGGTGCATTTCCCTTTGTGACACACAAGGATAAATCCCATTAGTAGGAATATAAGATGAGATAGATGATGATAGTGAAAGTAAAGAAGCAAATGAAATAGCTATACGAGCTAAAGTAGACATAGAGAAAGCTATAAACAACATTGAGTAGTGACATTAGTGAGAATGTTGTGTGGAGGAGAGGTGCACAGTGACATGGGTCATTAGTGGTGCTGAACTTGTGTTGGCATCAGGGATAGAATTTACTATAGCAGAAATGGGTCTATCATTTGAACGGCCACCTTGGTGGCTATGAAGTTTGTGGCATTGTTCACAAATGTGCCCAAAGTAGCCACAATAGTTACAGTGTGGATGATTATTTCCTTTGTAACCATGGCCATTATATCCGTTGCTATGTGGGAAGTCGATGTTGAAGAAAAACGTCCCATACTGACTAGTACGTACGGAGCAGAAGCATATAATAAAGACTAACCTGAAAAAATAAAATATGCGTAGACACAAGATTTATAAGGTTCGACACAGTTGCCTACATACACGAGACAATATCACAAAGCTCACTTTACTAACACAGAGAAAAATTACAACCCACACACCTCACACCCACAACATTGTACATGGGACGCACCCAACAAGGGAATTCTCTCACAGTACAGCTCTCACAAATCCCCAAAAGAGTACATATACAGAGAAGCTATACACTAATATTTCCCTACAAGTGATCTCACACACAAACACAAGAACAATAGTGTAACTCGTTCTTAGTTCTTTACTCTGTCACCGGGCCATGTCCTTGAGCTCGTTTACCTTCCTCCCTATTTATAGATGGTGAGAAGCTACTCTACACCATGTTTTAAGTTCATGTTCAGTGCTGTAGCCACCTAGAAGATGGCCGTTGTACCCATTTTTTGTCATATTAGGTGGGGGGCGGTGCCGGCCATAGCAGGTGTCCCTTCTTCTGCAATCTTTTTCTTCCTTCTTTATTCTTCTTAGAATTCCACCGCCGACAAGGATTGAAGGTGAGTTAAGGTTTTTGTTTTCATGTTAATTAATAATGAATAGTTGTTTTTTTTTTATCTCAATAATTTCAATGATGTTGTCGGTAGACGCTTCCGACACATCATGTTCACATTCTCCCACTTCCCAATAGAAGACTAATTTTAAAAATAGTTTTCATAGCTCTGAATTGCCCAATCAACACCTTCACTCAGGTAACCATAAGCCCAAGAGAAGTTTTGCACCAAATGAACTTCTCCCTCACAATAGGCATCGTCAAAATATCAGCGACGTTGTTGTTGGTGTGAATCTTCTGCAGAGACGTTACTCCATCTTCCACCACATCTAAAACAAAATGATATTTTACATCAATGTGCTTAGTCCTAGAGTGAAACATTGGGTTCACATTCAAATGCAATGCACTCTGAATATCGCAATGAATAGTTATCATCTTCTGCTTGATTCTCAATTCATCAAGCAATCTCTTCAACTATATACCTTCTTCATATGCATCTGTAGCTGCAATGTACTTAGCCTCCATGGTAGATAATGCCACCACAGACTGCAAACGGGACATCCAACTAATTGCACCACTGGCTAAAGAGAAACAGAATCTAGTGGTAGATCATTGTCTATCACGATCTCCTATAAAATTTGCATCTACAAAACCAACCAATTGTGAATTTTAGCTACTGTAACAGATAACCATGTTTGAAGTACCCTTCAAGTATCAAAGGACCGACTTCACGATAGTTCAATGATCTCAACCCGACTTTGCCATGTATTTACTGACTGCTCCCATTGCTTATGCAATGCCTGGTCTAGTGCACACCATGGCAAACATAAGGCTTCCTACCGCTGATGCATATGGTGCTCAAGACATCTTTGTCTTCTCTGCTTCTGTGCAAGGACTTTGTTTCGAAGACAGCTTGCAACCAATAGGAAGTGGGGTGTTAACTGGTTTAGCATTCTAAAGATTGAAGTGACACAGAATCTTTTCAACACAACTCTTCTGAGTTATCCAGATCTTCCTATTTTAACAGTCTATGTATAGTCATTCAGGAATATGATTTACAACACCCAAATCTTTCATATCAAATTCCCTTGCTAAATGAGCTTTTAGTTCCACAATACCATCTATATTGGTTCCTGCAACTAGCATGTCATCAACATACAATAATAAGATAATGAAGCCACCATTACCATGATTGCGAACATAGGTACAATGGTTTGATTCACATATTTTGAACCCCAAGTTCACAATGAAAGAATCAAATCACTTGCACCAACATCTTGGCCCCTACTTCAAGCTATAAAGCAATTTTTCAGCTGACAAACCAAATCCTTCTTATTTTCTTCAATAAATCCTTCAGGTTGAGTCATATAAATCTCCTCATTGAGATTCCCATGTAAAAAGGCAATTTTAACATCCAACTGCTCAAGCTCTAAGTTAAGTATAGCTGCCATACTTAACACAGTACGAATAATCATCAAAAGAACAACTAGAGAAAAGATTTTGTTAAAATCAATACCTGACTTTTGAGCATAGCCTTTCACCACTAATTGAGATTTGTATCTTTCAACATTCCATTAATATCTCTTTTCAACTTGTAAACCCATCCGCAAGCAATAGCTTTACGCCCCTTGGGTAACTTTACTAGATCCCAAGTTTTATTTTTATGCAAGACTCCATCTCCTCTTCCATAGATTCTCTCCATTAGGGAGCGTCGTTGGATTCACAGGCTTCCTGATATGTACAAGGTTCACGCTCTTTAATGATACATGCATAAGTTGTGACATAATCTCTAAGCCAACTAGGACGTTGTGTAGCTCTCCTAGGCCGTCCTTGGTCACCCTGAGTTCTTGCACCTAGTTCTTCTGTATTCTCCTAATCAGCTTCATCTCCACCAGTTTCATTAGTATCGTCAGTTGTTCTTCAACAAGTTGATTTTGAACTTCTTTGAGAGATTCAAGTTCAAATATTTGTGGCAAGTTAGAACTTGGCTGCTCTTTGTCTTTCTATAATGAATCTTCATTGAAGACAACATCTCGGCTAATGACCAGTTTGTGGGTAATAGGATCCCATAACCTGTACCCCTTTACTCCTTCTGCATAGCCAAGAAAAATATATTTTCTAAACCTCGCATTAAGCTTAGTCCTTAACTCTTTAGGAATCCACATACAAGCATCACAACCAAAGGTACGGAGAGATGAATAATCAATAGGTTTTCCCAACCACACCTCTTTAGGAATTTTACCATTTAGAGCAATTGTTGGGGAACGATTTACCACGTAACAAGTTGTACATATAGCTTCAACCCAAAAATGTTACTCCAAGCCAGCACATCTCAACATACTCCTAGCACGATTCATAAGTGTACAGTTCATATGTTCAGCCACTCCATTTTGTTGTTGAGTTCTCGGAACTGTGTAATGTCTCTGAATGTCGTGCTCAGTCAAAAAATCTTTGAATTCTTGCAAAGTGTATTCTCCACCCGTTAGGGTAATTTATAATGCCACCCCCTGGAGAATGCCAGTATTATAAGAACACCCCCTCTCTTTCACCAAATTGGACTCAGACCCCCTACCGTGAGTCATTGTTGCAGAATATACCAAAAATTCTGACGCCAACAGTTAATTTTTTTTTTCTAAATACCAATTTACCCTTGAAAATAATGAAGTACCAAAATTACCCTCATTAGTGTAGTACCCAAATTGATTAAAGAAACAACCCTAACTCATCGATCCCCATCCCAACTCCTGCGACCGTGAGCTAGACTCCGTCTCTTCTCTGGAACCATCAAGTTTTGCTGGCTCTCCAAAGCTCTTCTCCATTGCTATGGCTATAACCATGGCTGCTTGGCCGATGTAATGCTAGTTGTAGTCATAGAAATCAAACGTTCTAATAGGGAGGGACTCATTGATTCCCAAGCTGGCCTCTAGCCTCGCCTTTGAACTCTTAGGTCCTTTCACTTAGATCCAGTTGCTTTAATCCGATTCCACCTTGACAATCACAAATTCTCTCCCTTCTTCGCTCTTCTTTTCGAGTACATACAAAGAACATCAATAGATTTATTTATATCAGGTTCCATTTGAACTTTTTCATTTTCCAAACGAAAAATGGTTTTGGAATCAACTTCATCTCCGTCTGCTAAACGAAAGAGAGATCCTGAGGGTGAAGTTTATTTGGATAATCTAAACTCACATAAGCGACACTTAAGCGAGGTTCCTCTCTGTCTCTCTCTCTCAACCCCTCTCTTTGGATTAGGATTTTTGTTCCTGTTCCAGTGGCTGCAACTTTCCCAATTTTGAATGATGCATTTTGTGGGCTATCGTCATTTTTGTTTTCCGCTCCATGGATTCTGATGGAATTGCTTCACAATTTGCGCTGGGTATTTTATTTTTGGGGTTATTTCATCTTTTTGAAATCTCTAGGTGATGTATATGTACAAGTTTTTCGTTTTCCAACTGATCATAAGCTTTTGCTTTTGATTTTGATGGGGATTTGCACTGGTCTATGATTTCAAAAGTCGAATGGCATGACCTAAACCAGGACTCCTGTGACCTACCTACCCCATTTAGTTGGAATCACAAGTCTATGTAGGGAGAAAAGGAGAGAAAGTTATAAGGAGAAAATGAAATGGTATACAGGGAAGAGTGGGGTATTTTTGGGATAATAAGATAATAATGTTTTACTCAAAAGGGCTAAAGTGTCATTTCATAGCATCACTTAACAGAGACTGCTAGTAAGGGGTCTGAGTCTAATTTGGTGAAAGGGAGGAGGTGTTCCTATAATACTGGCATTCTCCAAGGGGTGGCATTGTAAATTACCCCCACCATTATCGATTCTCAGACACTTAATTTTTGTTTCCTTTTGATTTTTCACCAAAGCTTTAAATTTTTTAAACAAACCAAAAGTTTCACTCTTCCTTTTAAGGATATAAACCCAAAGTTTTCTGGAATAATCATCAATAAAAGAGATAAAATACCTCGAGTCACCCAAAGAATCAATATTTGCTTCCCAAATTTCAGAATGTATCAAATCAAGAATATTCTAACTTCTAGCAGTGGAACGGGGAAAGGGAGCTCTATGGAGCTCTCCAAATGGGCAATCATCACAAAAATCCAAATTAATAGATTTTAAACTAGGATCAAGGCTATGATAAAAAAGTACTTGTATTCCTTACTTGCACATGTGTCCCAACGCCTGTGCCAGATTATAGTAGACTCTATCATAGCCTTGGCAACAATAGCTTCGTTGACCACAGTGTCTTTGATTAGCCTGTACAACCCACTTATTAAATCTCTTTTTGCCATAATGAGTGTTCCTTTAATAATCTTCAATCGACCTTTTTCTAAAGTAATTTTGAAGCCATCTTCATGAAACATTCCCAAAGACAATAGACTCTTCAGTCAGTCTGGTATATGTCGTACACTAAAAATTGTATAAATGATGCCATCAAACATCATGACTTGAGCATCTCCAATCCTCACAATTCTGTATGAGTGACCATAACCCATATAAACTGAACCACCACCATAGGACTAATATATATGGAACCAATCTCTGTGTGGCGCCATATGGAAAGAAGCGCCCGAATCCAAAATCCATTGATGGTTCATGCTCTCATCTGGAACCGTGAACATCACCACACCATCATCGGATAAATCGTCCTTCTCAATAGTAATGCCTTTAGAACTTGTTGAAGTAGATGATGTATGAAAATCAAATTTGGAATATTGTTGATTCTCCTTGGATTTACAATCCTTACGCAAATGACCCTTTTGGCCTCATTTCCAACAAGGATTATTTTTACGCCGTTTCGATTTAGATCTTGACGATCGACTCCCTCTGGAACTTCTATCTGTGGGTCTCCCTTTAGCCATCATTGCATTACCAAAAGAGCACTTAAGTGTTCTTCTATGAGACTCTTCTGTGAGCAACATAGCTATAATCGACTCCTTATCACGGTCTGTTCCAGAATTGAGATTCATGATCAAAGACTCCCATGAATCTAGTATAGAACAAAGAAGAAGAGTTAACTTTTCTTCATCATCGATCTTTACTCCGATGGCGGTTAAATTGCTCAATTGGGTATTAAACCCATTCAAGTGTTTTTATAACGAGGCACCTTTCTTCATCTTTAAGTTGTACAACTGTCGGCGAAGGAAAATTTTATTGGACATCATTTTTCCTTTGTAGAGATTCTTCAGTTTGTGCCATAAACCCTTGGCGGTGTTTTGATTAGAGACATTGAACAACATAGAATCATATAAGGCAAGTAGTAAGTTCGCCATTGCCATTTCGTCTTTTATTGCAAAGTAGAGTCATCCATACTTGTCAGCTTATTGTCTTTTCCGTTAAGGGCAATTGCACACCTATCACTTACCAACATTACATGCATTTTTAGGTTCCACAACGGATAATTCGATCCGTTGAATTTTGACACCTTGAACTTTATAAAAGTTGAAATAGCCATATCGTGAAGCCAAGAAACGTACATCGATACCGATTACGTGCTAACAAGGCTTCTTAACCTTGTGCTCTTGATGCAGATGCCTTGACTTGGCTGGATCGGATTGACCCATTATGGAGGCCTAAACCAAGACACAACCAACCCAAACCGAAATTCTGGTCTGGCCAGGGTTGGTAGTTGATAATTAGGAAAGCATATTATATTTGATTTCATGACTGAAGCCTAAGCTACTGCTAGGGTCCTATTTCAAGTTCCTCCTACATCCTTCCAACCTACAGATCTCAGTGTTAGTCTTACAGGTTTGTTAGAGCTTCTTACAGAGGATCTTCGCCTGGAATTTCAGAGCGAACAGAGATTGATCAAATGAGTTCTCTCATTCCAAAGCCTACCCAGTTTCTCCGCTTCTTACCTGTGCTGAAGGTTGAAGAAAGGTCACGATTTCTTCCTTTAGGTTTTAATTAGTTTTTGTTTTCAGAATTACCCCTATCTCTTGCTTCTATTCCCACTTTCTCTTATTCTATTTTCATTCCAAGTTTACCCCTTCTTCCACTCACGTTACAATCCACATTCTTTTTTTTTTTCTTTTCTTTTTATCTTTATCTAAAGTCTAATAAATTGCAGTCCTGCCATTGCTTGTTAGAAACTTCCACTTATCTACAGAATTGACATTCTCATTGATATTTGATTAATACTGTGCCATTTATAAACTACGTAGGCCCTAGTGAACCAATTCTGATTTAAGAACCCGATTTGGCATCAAATGGTATCAGAGCCAAAAAGATTCCTATAGCTATGGTGAGTAACCATGAACTTCTTTAGTGGATTAGTACACATAAAGAAGAGACTGATACAACTATTGCCAATCTCACTGAACGAGTGACTACCTTAGAGGGAAGTGTCAACACACTCAATAACAATGTCACTTCTTTGCAGGCTGTGATGACTTCTTTACAGGTTTCTATTGACAGATTGACAACTTCTGAGAAAGGAAAGAGTCCCATGCTATCTGAGGATTCTTCCAATTCTGTCCCGTAAGGGTTGCCACACGTCAACCCACACCTATTACTGCATGTTTCCTTTTCACCGTCACCACCACCTCATTATACACCACCACCAATACCACTATATAGGGCTGGACGATATGATGACGGAGTAGACAAGGTAGCGAGATTGGACGTCCTTAATTTTTATGGGGGCTACAACCCATAGCAGTACCTTAATTGGGTTCACAGTTTGGAGATTTTCTTCCATAGTTTTTAAGGCACTAGTAAGACGACACCTTAGCAGCGCCTTGATGCTGATGCAATCTAGAGATGGTAAGGCAGTGCTCTACCTTATGTGAAGTGGCACCTTATGTGTTTTTTTTTTTTAAACACGTTTTAAAATTACTTGATGAAGATTCTAAACATAGATTTTTTATTGGTAGGTGTATGGTTTTGTTAACACTTGAAATGTATGGGATCAGCTTTACTCCACCAAAAATAATCAAAACAAACAAAATAACAACCCGATTCATAAACAGGGTTTGGATTTTATCAAGGGTTTTAAGAAAGGGCTTTGAGAAGGAATCAAATAACAATGAAGAACCACTGATCCAGGCGACCATTTTGCTCAGTAGGGGTGAGCTTGCTCCAGCAGCAGTGAGCTTCATTATTCTGACAGGAGTAGAAATATAGTGGATGACCTTAGGGCTTAGGCACTCATTTTGGCATCATAAGTATAATAAATACTTGTATTTTTTATGTCTTTTTTTCATTATATTTATAATTTTGTTTCATAATTATGTATTTATATTATATGTTAATATGTTATGATGATTGATGAAGATGAACTTAGTTTATTCACTTTATTGATTTGTTTTCTTGATGAATATCTTACATTGGTATGAATATGAACCTTTAATATTTATTTAACATATGAGTAATATGATTCAACTAGGATTTGAGCCAGATAGATTGATTTTATAAAAATAATTACACATGAACACTTTGGTCAATAAGGCGACGCTTTATGCCGGTCATATCACTAAGGCGCTCCGAAAGACCCTCAAATGCCTCCGTCGCCTTACCGCCTTAAAAACTATGTTTTCTTTAGATGGTACAACTTGATAGAGGCTAGAAAGTTGATATTTACAAAGGAAAAATTGAAAGGCACAGCTCATGTTTGGTGGATAAAACACCAACAACAAAATCATACTCAATATTTGGGGCAAGTTACTACATGGGCTGAAATTAGAGGTACGATGGATAGAAGATTCCAACCAATCGATTACAAGCAATGTGTACACCTCAAAGTTGTGTAGTTGAGATAAAATAACATGTCGGTTGAGGAGTTTGTGACCAGATTCTACTATTTAGCCACTCAATCTGACTTTGAGTGGGACGAGGAAGTCTTAATGGCATAGTTTCACAATGGTTTGCATCCACAGATTAGTGCCGTACTAGCTGCTAGTAGATTGTCTACCATGGAGGATACAGTTCAGGTGGCCTATTAGGTTGAGGAAAGTCTGAAGAGACCTTACACTCGGAGGGCTTTTCCTGACACATATTCTAGAGGAGATACCTCACGCCCACAACAATCTTCTCCTCATGAGAAATTGGCTTTGGTTAATAAACTATAGGCTAGTGGTTCTTCATCAACGACTACACAACCAACTCGTCCATATTCCCCTCCTCGCCGTGGTTCTGATAGACCTTACTCCCCACCTCGCGTGGTTATAACAGGAACTTAGTATTTTCAAAGGAGGCTATTCAATGCTTCACGTGGAAGGGATATGGGCATCGAGCTAATCAGTGTCCTAATTGATTGTTAGCATACATCGATAAAGATAATTTTATACTCTATGCACCAGAAGAGCAACTGAAAACAGGAACAGTAAATTTGGAACCTGAGTGTGAACATGAGCCTAGTGAGATCAATGATGGTGATAGTGATGACGAGCATCAATTGTTCTATGTGATCCATCATCTTTTGACTACACAGAAGGTTTTCGAGGAGGATGATTGGCACCGTAACAGTATCTTTAGACCAGAGTGCAATGCAATGATAACTTGTGTAATATGGTGATTGATCTCGGTAATTGCACCAACGTCATCATTGAAGATGTTGTTCGCAAGTTGGATTTGAAAACGGAGCCTCATCTGAATCCCTACAAGGTTGGGTGGATGAATAACACTAATCTGAAAATTAATAAAAGGTGTTCGCTCATGTACTCCATTGGTGGACTGATTGATGAGGTGCAGTGTGATGTTCTCCCTCTGAAAGTCTGTCACATTCTTCTGGGGCACCCATGGTGGTTCAACAAGAAAGCTAAGCACTGTGGATATTAAAATACTTACTCCTTTCAGCTTGGTGGACTTGAGATGAAGTTTCTTCCGGTAAACGATCTTCCTCCTCTAAAACTCAAGAACAGCTGTACTTTTCTCCTTGAGCGCATTGACTCTGACAGTATTCTTATATCTCATCCAAACTTGACAGAGTCGAGTTTTTTTTAGAGGAGGTGAGCTGATGTAGATGCCTTGGCATGGCTGGACCGGATTCACCCATCATGGAGGCCTAAGCCAAGACACAACCAACCCAAACTGAAATTCTAGCCTAGCTAGGGTTGGTAGTTGATAATTAGGAAAGAAAATTAGTATATTTGATTTTCTTTACTTTGGAAACAAATACATAGATTTCCTTTTTACAATTAGTTAGTTTCCATTTTAGATTAATTCCATCTTTACTTGCTTTCCAATTTTATGTGAGAACTTCTTTAAATTGGTATAAACCATTATGGAATTTCAGTTTTGAATGAAATAATTGAATGACTGAATTAATGGTGTGACCATGGTTGCTATGATGCTTGTTTATCCTTTCCCCCCACTTTGATCTTCCTCTCTTTCTTCTCGTTATTCATCTTTCCCCTTCTCTTTTTCTTCTTCTTTCTCTGTTTCCTTGTTCATAGCTGCTAGTTCTATTCATCTTTTCTATTGGACAACACCGAAAGGAGGCTTATTGCACCTTGTCCATTACTGGTCGAGTATAAGATTTTAGTCGAAGGCTACTTCCTTGAGGGCGACTCAAACCCTAGAGAATCCCCTCCAAAGTCTTTCTCTGCAATGGTCTACAAGATTGATTTCAGGATTGAAACCTAAGCTACCGCCAGGTCCTATTTCAGGTTCCTCCTGCAGCCTTCCAACTTGTAGATCCCAATGTTAGTCTTATGGGTTTGTTAGAGCTTCTTACGGAGGATCTTCACCTAAAATTTCAGAGCAAACAGAGACCGATCGAAGGAGTTCTCTCATTGCAAAGCCATCACAGTTTCTCCGCCTCTTACCTGGGCTGAATGTTGAAGAAAGATCACAATTTCTTCCTTTAGGTTTTAATTAGTTATTGCTTCCAGAATTACCCCTATCTCTTGCTTCTATTCCCACTTTCTCTTATTCTATTTTCATTCCAAGTTTACCCCTTCTTCCACTCATGCTACAATCCATATTTTTTTTCTTTATCTAAAGTCTAATAAATTAGAGTCCTGCCATTGCTTGTTAGAAACTTCCCCTTATCTACAGAATTGACACTCTCGTTGACATTTGGTTAATATTGTGTCATTTATTAACTAAGTGGGCCGTATCAAATCGATTATGATTAAAAAACCTGGTTCGGCATCAGCTCTGATACTAATTGTTGTGAAAATACATCCCGCACTGACTAGTATGTACGGAGCCAAAACGTGTAATAAAGACTAACATGAAAAAATAAAAGATTTATAGACATAGGATTTACGTGGTTCGACACGGTTGCCTACATTCACGAGGTACTATCACAGAGCTCACTTTACTAACACAGAGAAAAATTACAACCCACACACCTCACACCCACGACACTGTATATGGGACCCACCCAACAAGGGAACTCTTTCATTGTACAACTCTCATAAATCCCCAAAAGAGTATATATACAAAGAAGTTATACACTAGTATTTCCCTACAAGTGATCCCACACCCAAACATAAGAACAATAATGTAACCTGTTCTTGGTTCTCCGCTCTATCACTGGGTTGTGTCATTGAGCTCCTTTACCTTCCTCCCTATTTATAGATGGTGAGAAGCTACTCTACACCACGTTTTAATTTCGTGATCAGTGTTGTAACCACCTAGAAGATGGGTGTTGTACCCATTTTCGATCATGTTAGGTGTGGCCGGTGCCGGCCATGCAGGCACCCCCTCTTCTGCAATCTTCTTCCTTCTTCTTTATACTTCTTAGAATTCCACTGGCGACAAGGATTAAAAGTGAGTTGAGGTTTTGGTTTCATGTTAATTGTGATATTTTTGAGATTTAAAAATATATATATATATATATATATATATATATATTTCATAGCACTCTTGGGCATGCTGGTTAAGGACTCTTAACTCATCCCAACATCCTTTGAGAGCTGTGTAACATAATAAAAAAGGGAGTCGTTCTTGAACATGACATGAAACGTCACAGGTAATGCGATAAATTATATCAACATTACCTTATGAAAATCACTCATGGAGATCATCCCATGCATCCTTTGCAATGTTAAAGTAGATGACAGCAAACAACATTCCAAATTCAAGAGAGGACCATAGTGTTGCAGTGGCTGCAGAGTACTGAAACATAGAAGATGTCTCTGGTTTAAGGATAGTATCATCTACAATTTTTTGGTGTTGACATGGCAGTCTAGTGGGCAAGAGTAAGAGCTCTCTTGATGAATAATTTTTAAGAAGAAAGTGAACGTAGAAAGAAGAGGTATCAGAATTATTGTTCTGATGCATGCTATGACAGAACTCTAAACTTGATGTTTTATTCATTCGAATGAAAGAATAAATTGACCTTACATGTGCAAGGAAAATCCCAAAGAATAAACAAGGAATTAAAGAATAAGAATAAGTAAAATATGGTTACAATCAGAGAGAGATAATTTATGGAAGATGGATTCTATCAAGGCTAAAGATGTTGAGTAAAAACACCCCACCGCGACTTGTACTATGTTGGTTTTATACTTTCAGATTGTTTGGTGGGGCCTGTCCCACTTGGTTTTGGCCCCATCTTCCTTCATTTAGCTTTTTCTAAATAGGAAATGTGGTTGCAATTTTCCATATTTTATTTCTTTTTCTTAGTACCAAAAAAAAAAAAAAGAAAGAAAGAAAGAAAGAAATAAAGAAAAGAAAAGAAAAGGTGATGTATGGATAAGACCCGCCAACGGTGTTGAGTTGTAATAGTGTGTTTTTAATCTTTTTCCCCAACACTAGAAAGATTAAATTTTTTTTTTCTAGGGGGTGGGGTAGGGTAGAGGGGGCTGTTTACCTTTGTTGATCTGATTAGTTTCAAGGACATATCAAGCTGATGCTCAAGCTGCTCAAGCTCCTTTGAATTTAGTGGGCCCAAATCTTCCCCAAGAAGGTTTCTACAGGACTCCATGGTTACAAATTTTAATCCAGAATGAAGCTCATCATCAGAATTGAAATAAACATGTAAATTTGTACCAAATAGTTAAGCCAAAAAAGCAGATTGACAGCCTTAGGAAAATGAATTTATCCAACGGAAGGTAAATCAGAATACATGAGGTAGTGATTTTACCTCTGAGATCGTTGCAAAACCTCAACTTTTGCTTTTAGCTTCAAATACTCCTGGTAGCTGCTCTGCTTGCCAACATGCCAATATTATTATTTTATTACAAGTCTTAATGATCAACTTACTATCTATTTCTATAATAGACCCTTATTGACGAGTAAAACACTTTGGGGCTTTGACATATAACCTGTGTCTCCTTGGGTGGTTGGCTGGCTTCCAGTGTACCATAACTACATTTTTTATACCTTTCCAGCGTCTTGATCATGCTAAGAGTAAGGAACATCAAAGGAAAAAGGCCATTAGATTGCTGAAAAAACATACGGTTTAAGAGGGAAGGAGGAAGATAGAGCTTTTGAAACAGGCAGCTTTAAAAATAAATAAATAAAAATACAGAGGAGTTTTCAGAACAGGACTGAATTAGTCCCTGGCTGATTCAATTTAAATCAGATGAAAAGCGACCTGAATCAGTCTTAAGAACCCTAGAATCAATCTCTAAAACTGAAAACCCATCAATTCAAGGTAATCTTGATATGAATATTTTGATTCAAAACGACATATTCCCAATCGGATTGACCAATTTTTCAAACCTGACTTAAATACCTTTATTATTTTCCCCAAAACATATTAAACCACAAGTTCCATTGTAGTTCTCTTCCATAATATTAAATTTCTTGGCTGTCATGCATCAATTTAATATTCAAATTCTTGGCTGTACTTAATCATTTTGGAATCTGAGCTGATTTAAGCTCATTTGAATTTTATAACAAGATATTCTACTTAAAAAGGGAGAAAACTTTCTGTCTGTGAGTGCAAGAGCTTGCCCTGCCCCACGAAAGGTGGCAATACTTATCCTCTGCTGATGCTTTCAGGTGGGCTCCTATTTGTCACCTCAGCTCTCAGCTCTCAGCTCTCAGCTCTCAGTTACAAGCATGTGCAGACACAATCCAACAACACTTTTCCCCTATCTACACGGCACAAAATTTGGGTCCCCAAAAACAAGAAAAGACAGATACCAACACACACACACACAGAGTATACCCAAATTCTCTGTTGGTGATTAACTAACCTCCAGGTTTAGCAAATCAGAGATGCGTACACAACCTGAAAGGCCCAAAATGTCTGATGATTAGGTTCATTATATTCTGTGGAAAGAATTTCCAGCATCTCATAGCATTCCTCTAATTGGAAAACGAAAGGTCCAATTAGGGTGATGAATACAAGATTTAAGATGTCTGACTTTGAAAGGAAGATGGATTCAGATGCGTCTCCTGGTTGAATTAGGGAGCTGATGACCATATCATATAAAGCTTAACATTGTTCAGGCCCCAAGTTTCTAGTCCCAGCAGGGATTCAATAATCGGAATTGGGATCGGAATTGGCTGTGATCATCCAGATTCCTATCCTTCCAAATCTGGCATAGCGGGTTAGGTTAGGTGGAGTGATCTGATCCGGATTGACGGATTTCCTTAGAAGGCTGTATGGCCACTGCATCGTGCACACTCATTTATGGAAAAGATACCACGGTGCTGGATGGAGAACCAAATCTATGAACTTGACATGGCAGTAGAGGGTAACAACAGACAAGGAAGAACTACATGATTTCATGGAGTAGGAAAGGATAACGAGATGGAAGAACTACATGATTTCTTGGAGTAGGAAAGGATAATGAAATCGAAGTTAGTGTTTCCACTGAGGCAGCACAAGGTGAGTCTAACTCGTCCACATTATCTAATAAATAAACTGATTAATAATTAGTGCTACAACAGTCGAAATAATATGTAAACCCTGAGTAATAGAAAACATTACATTCAAGTCCCTTAACTAAAATACCAGAAAATTGGGTGTGAAAAATGCTACCATCGAAACAGTAGTGTAGAGAATCTCAACCATTGATTGGATATAAGAAAATTTTTACAAATAAATATATAATAATAATAATAATAATAATAATTAAATACAACTTAGAAAACTACTACCTGGCTCGAAATTTTGTCCAATCATTGGCAATAAATTTTATCCTAATATTCTCTTTAAGAGGGAAGTGGATTGCTTTCATGTGAAGCATCTTCTCTAGTCACAAATACACATCATTACATTGTGAATACCGAAATTTAGTCAATGCAGAAATCAACCGTTAGAACACCAAGATGCATAAATTGTATCTACTATGTTAGGGACTTCTCAGGTACAGGGACAAAGATAACTATCAGAGAGTCTTGTTGCATAAACAATTAACAGTGATCCATGAAGGACTCTCACCAAGATCATGTCCAACAAATTTATAGTATGCATTTTTTATTTTTTTATTTTTTGTAAAATATAATATGATTGCTTACATCTATATTCTTGAATCAAAGTCCGAGAAATATACAATCTAACTACCCTATAAATATATCTAATGCAATCCCTAATCGTGGATTCTTTAAAGTATACCTTAGGACAACATATTGTACATAAAATGATGTCGCAAGTTAACTTTATTTAATATCTTAAATAGGCTTTAATGGACCTTACCAAAAAAAAAAAGTTTTAATGGACACATATATCCAATGGTCATGATCATCACAAAACCTAAACATCTCATGTGCCTTCTTCATCCACCCAGACTTAATTTTTCTTCATAGACTTCCAACCTTACCTACTTTTCTCGTAACTCCAATCCTACACTTTCTACTCTTGCTGTCCCTTTCGTTCCTACTTTCACAAGTCAAGTCATTATACTGATTGTGAATTTGCAAAACTGAATTTCAAAAGGCATAAACTCTTCAAATCACAACATGCAAGAATTGGAAAACCTAATTCTTGTCACTCATTGGCGAATATTATATAATTTTAGTGGCCACCTAATTCTATCGCATGATAAAAATGATTTGGTAACCATGGTACAAGGTTTAGATTGATACTGTTGAACTTTCTCACATTTCGACGGTATCCTAGGACTCCAATACCAAATACCAAGTTACTTTTAAAAGTCACTAGTTTCAAAATGTGAGAATTTTCGAGTGGACTAATGGGTTCGACGCTTTGAGTGGAACCAGTTTTTATAAAAAAATTTTAAATGGAAACCAAGCTTTCTTATTTCAAAATTTCAACTCTCTCCCCATATTTCTTCTCTATGAAATGGAAAACCTAGGAAACCACTCAAGATTTTTCCCTTGTGTGATCAAATCTTCATTTTGAGCTTGGATCTTCCACATTCATAGCAAATCCACCTAAGGAAGGGACCTTGGACAAAAAAGGTAAATCACATCTTCCCCAAAAATCAATTTTTTTATAGTACATTCATGATGTCCAATTTTTTTTTATTTGGCATGTTACTTTTTTTATTTAATTTTCTGTTTTCAAAATTACATTTATGTTAAGTGTTAAATGTTGAGTGTTGAGACTTGAAAGATAACTTATAATTATGTAATATTATTGTTTATTTTTTATCCTTTACATCATGTTTTGATTGTTTTAAACTTTTAGTCATGTATTTCACAGTTTTAGTTATAAATTTATATATGTACTAATGTAGTATGGTTTCAGTCAACGACTCAACATAAATTAGTAAACTTTGGTCAAAACCACAAGTATGACTTTAAGTGTTTCTTCCATGAAACTAATTATGTGAATGTGTTAAAAATGTCTAAAATAGGACGTACACAAAAAATAGACAAAAATATACATTTTGGGGGTTAAAACCAATGTTTCCACCAAATTGAAAAAATTTCCCTAGTTTTCTCAAAATTTCCCAAAATTCAACCGAGATTTTAGTCTCCCCAAGGGTTGAAACCCTATATTTTGAACCTTGGTGGCAACTCTAACGTCGGATAGGATAGTGGATAGTCTGAATAGGTCATTTGTTAAATTTCATACTCAAATTCAACAAAATATTCGTACATTGGCATGCATCCTATATTCATTGCTTAACTATGGAACTCTAACCCCACTAAGGTGTACTCTCCATAATCCTAGATTTCTAAAGATCTATTTCTCCACTTTGCAAATTCTAGTTTAGCTAAAATATAACATATGAATAGAAGACCTACGGTTTTACCTGTCCTCAAATTTTCACCCATTTCAACATACAACATGATGCATTTTAGGGCAAGTCAATAAGCTTATCTAGTCCCTGACTAAATATACATTACTATATACTCTTCCATATATTGGCAATGCATTCCCATGTATGTCCATGCACACCTATGACATTCCAACCATTATTGCACCCTCTTCCATGGTCCTAGATTTTCTATATTTCATTTTGCCACTTATCAATATTCGTTTGGAGTGAAACTTGACATGTGAATAGAGGCCTAAGGGTTTAATTGTCCACAAAATGTACTAGGCTCTCAGTGATGCTAAAAGTGCTATAGTAAAAAATGGCCTATCATGTAATAGAAGTAAAAACAAACATTATCCTTCTCTGAATGGTTTCAAATTTTAAAAGTCATATAGATTTTGCTGGGCTTAGAGATTGATCAATCTTTGTTGATTTTAGATATCTTTGGACCTATTTTTCTTTAGGCTGGAAGATAGTCTGTGGTTCTAGCTCATTTAAGTAACTGTTTTTGCTACGAATGGTAGGTCTATTGATTTTGGATTAACAGTTTCCCGTTGTCTGCAGCAAGGTCGTTAGGGGCTCACTATTTCTACTTTGTGACATAACTGTAGTAAGATTTACTTGCACCATTGTTCTTGGGAGCTTTAGATGCTAGTGGTTGATTGAGAATTTGGGTGTCATTGATTTGTAGCCATTTGTCTCTTTCACCAATTGTGGCCATAACAAAAGTGTAGGCCACCAAGTTCTTTATCCATTTAAGAACTGACCTTCTCTAAGCCCTAACTTATGCTTCCATGGTGGAATCTATACCATAGGTTGCTTAGACAATTTCTAAGGAATTACTCCACCACCCAATGTGGAAATATGTTCTAATAGTCGCTAAAGATTCTTTGAAGTCAGAATTTTGATTGGCCTCACACACTCTTCTAGCATTGTTGGGCTACCACAATAGTATAAATCATAACTGATTATACCCTTTAAGTATCTCTAGAACCTATTCAGAGCGTCTCAATACTCTGTAACCAAGTTATGAGTATGTTGGCTCAAGTTCCCAACTGTTCACCTTGTTATCTTTCTAAACAACCATTGATAGTCAAAGTAGTCTTAACAAATGGATACTCAAAATAACCATACTTCTTAAGTTGGTTCTCTACATATTGGCTTGAGTGATATAATCTCACCTTGGTACTAATGATCTTGATTCCAAGAAATATATTAATCTATTCAATGTCTTTAGTCTCAATGTCAAGGTTAGTACACATAACTAAGATATCATCAACATATAATATAATAAACACATATTTGTCATTAAAAATTTTACTATATACATGTTTATCAAAGTCATTGATATAATAATCGTTTGGTAATAGAATTGTATCAAACTTTTCAAATAATTTATACACCTTATGTTCTTGTCCAGATGTAAAACAACTTTTAGGTTGTTTAATGTATATTTCCCCTTTAAGTCTTCATTTAAGAAATGTGGTTTCACATCCATAGGATGGTCTTTCCTACAGGGAACACATGTCTCTATGGTCTTTAGAACCAAAAGGCTATAGGCAACAATGTGTTTTGCTTGTCCTATAAACAAGAAGTCACAAGTTTTTTAACCTATTTTCCTTTTCTTAGGTTTGGGTATACTTGCCTTTGCTAGGCATTCCCAAACTTTCAAATGTTTTAAAGTTGGTTTCCTCTTATGTAACAGCTCAAATGGTAATAAATCTAACATTATGTGGTATCCTACTAAGAACATAACATGCAAACAAAAGACTTCCTCCCATAAGTTCAGTGGTAAACCCAAACTCAATAACATGGAGTTCATCACTTCATTAAGTGTTTTATTCTTATTTTCAACAACTCCATTTGATTTGGGTTGATATGAGGTTGTAATTTGATTAATAATACTACAATCATCACAAAATTTAAACAAACTTTAGGTAGCATACTCAATCTCTTGCTTTTTTTGCTAACCAGGGTTTCCAAGCCTTTGGCCTGATTATTCCTTCGGGTCTAGCTGACCCTAGAATTACTAGCGGGATTAATTGAAAAGCCAAATTAATCCCGTTGTTAGTGGCTCCATAGGTGCTGCCAAGGTGATTCGAACACATGTAAGATACTTCCTGAGACATTTTACCCATGACAATTCACCAATGGACTAATCCTTTGTGGTTGCATATTTGATCCCTCTATCAGTCCTTAATCTCTTTATTGTTCCTCCCAGTTGATTTTCCTACTTCCAACTTAGAGGACTTGGAAGCATGTTTTGATTCATTCTTATACCTTAGGAGATAAACCTTAGTATACCTAGACTAGTCATTAATGAAAGTAACTAAGTGCCTTTTACCACCACTTCCCTCATGTGACTTAAAGTCGCCAAGGTCACCATGAACTTAATTTAATAGGCTATTTTTCCACTCAATCGATTGATGGGGCTTTGTAATGAATTTAGCCTTCACATATGTAGGAAAAATGGACAATTGTGCATTGATGGTTCAGGATTGCCTTCTATGAGGAACTTACAAAGTCTAATCATGCATGGTGCTCTACGGTGTCCAAATTTACCACGCCATATATCATATGAATTATTCAAGTAAAAAAGAAGACGGAATTTCATTCAGTACATATGCAACACTCAATACAGGCAAACCACTTCAAACATATAATATATATTATTTCCCCAAAAATACATCTCCCTTTAAGACTATGGCTTTATCAGCCTCAAAAAACATGATTTCAGTCCTACCTTATTGAGAAGAGAGATTCACACCTTTGATGAATTTCTAGATTATGTAGCTCATCTTCAACATAAGGGTCTTTCCCAAAGTAAGCTTATAATGTTTCTTGATCCTTTGCCTATAACCCATGGATTTGGAATTTCCCATGTACATCAGAATCAAGTTCCATTGAATAGTTGATAAAAGAGTTATGATTTTCACATAACTTGGTAGCACCAGTGTCAATGACCCATTTCTTTGACCTTTTCACCAAATTTATCTCGGTCACAAACTTTGCACAAGATCATCATCTGTGGGATTCGTTTTGGGCTTTTCGCTGCTCCTCTTTTGAGTTGACAATACTCATGCTTGATGTGTCCAGGCCTGCCACACACGAAGCAATTTTCTTTTTCTTTCTTGAATTTTATTACTTTCTTCGTATCAAAGAATTTCACAAACTCTTCACATTTATCGGCTTAAGTAAGGTTGCCTTGGATTTGAATTCCTTGGGCTCCATTTGGTTGCAATGGGAATTTAAAGGGAAGGGGAGTGAAATTTTATACTTTAAAAAGAAATGTTTATAATCATTACCCCATATGAATATATGATTGTATAAACTATTTAATTTTTTTAACCATATTTAGTAATGATATATTTTACATGCAGTTTTTATTTTACATATGACAGCAAAGGGTTTTAGATGAAAAGTAAAATGAAATTTAATAACCAAATATGGAATGATTTGAAGTTAACGTTAAAGTCACATGAATAATGATTACATATATTTCCATTTTTTTAAGTATGAAAATTTGATTTCTCTTCCCTTTATTTTCCCTTACAACCAAACATAGCCTTTGTTCTTTCCATCTTATCATTCTTTCAATTCTTTTTTAAATATTGACCTGGATGTTGATTTGATCAAGTGTCATGTTCTTTCTTTTATGCTTCATAATTCAACTTGAAGTCATTCCAGGACATTGAGAACTTTAGAAAACAAACTACAGTCATCTAGTAGAACCATCCCTTCTCCCCAACATGCAAACAGAAATTGAAACATGTTGACTTTCATGGACATATTCATATCATGTTTCAAAACAAAGCCTAAAAAGTTTGTTAACTATATACTTCTTGCTAAAACCTTCTTCTAAAGCATACCCTTTCCTTGTAACAATATCTAACCATAATTTATTTATTTATTTTTATTCATATTTTTTGGGATATATAGAATACACAATATCTAACTTCTCTCGCTGAAGTATACAGAATCTAACTGACCTGAAGCAAACTTCATCATTTGTGCTTGTCATCATCATCAACAATATTATCATAATAAAATAATATAATAATAATAACACACCCCTGATTAGTAAACCATCCCACTGTACACTATCTCAATATTATCATGACGAAAATAATCATGAGGTTTTGAAATTAATCCGGACTGACAACGATGGGTCATTTGTTGTAGTTGCACTTAGTCAAATAAACAAACTTATAGATACTCTCTCTCTCTCTCTCTCTCTCTCTCTCTCTCTCTCTCTCTTTTCTGGATGGATATTAGAGTAATTATTGAATAAATTAAATGACGTTTTGATTTTTAGGCTTCCAACCAGTGAGACATCTTTTTTTCCATTGATTCAGAGATCGATACCCAATTGCCGCAGTCACAGCACAGTCATTCTATAAGCTAGTTACAAATAGAGCATGTGAAGGCAGAATCACACCTCTCTTAACCATAAAGAACTAATAGGCGGATCAACCTAAGTAGCAAACTTTACGTAGCCGGGTGAAATAGGAACAGCACCCTTACGCCCACTCCGCACTAAAACTTCCACAATAATTCTAGAATTCCCAGTCAAAATAAATCAAATCAAATCAAATCCACA
Organism: Macadamia integrifolia; assembly: GCF_013358625.1. NCBI lineage: Eukaryota > Viridiplantae > Streptophyta > Magnoliopsida > Proteales > Proteaceae > Macadamia > Macadamia integrifolia. Next base: position 12,397,871 of record NC_056560.1, read on the forward strand.
CTTCTCATATGGATCTACAAAGAACCATAACTTGCTACGTGTGTAAAGCATAAGTAGCCATCAACTCAAATAATAAGAATGATAATTATAATATTAATAATATAGTAATAATAGCAACTGCATCAGAAAGCTTAAGAATGCAACAAGGAATGAAACAGTGCCTCGGACAAAAATGATGCCTTGAGATGAGTTGTCAACCAGTTTCTTTTCACCATCAGAAGAACAAATTATTGACCTTCTTCAGAAAAGAGAGACCTAGATTTGCAATTTGCAAATCGATTCAGCTCATGGTAAGGACAAAATATACAAGTAGATTTTCTAATCAAAGATGTTAAACACAGAGCTTAACCAATGGATCTGTTCAACACAGAGAATGAATGAAGACTCATAAAACGAAAGCTAAGAAAGTAACGAGGGGGAAAAAAAAAGACATTTTTTCACTAGCGGAGTCCACCAAAAGAGCAGAAAACCCAAGAAAAGTAACATCTGGGAGCAGATCTTCGAGAAAATGAAACAATATTGAAGCTCATAGGAAGCAAATCAGACAAAATTGCACATCATCAAAGCATAAGAGATAGATAGAGAGAGAGAGAGAGAGAGAGAGAGAGAGAGAGAGAGAGAGAGATGTGGAAGCGCATACCTAGAGCTGCTACAAAACTCATAAAGCTTGCCTCGGTTAGAGAAGATGATAAGAGCAACCTCAGCATCACAGAGAACAGAGAGCTCGTACGCTTTCTTGAGAAGTCCATTCCTTCGTTTCGCAAACGTGACCTGACGATTTATCTTGTTCTCGATCCTCTTCAGCTCAACTCGTCCTCTCCCCATTCTCCTTTTTGTCTCTCTCTTTTTTTTTTTTTTTTTTTTATATATATCTTGAATGCCTCTTATAAACAAATTAAATTAATGTAGCTCGATCTCATATTATATGAGGTTTGCTTCTCTTTTCTTCTGTTCTTCCTCTTCCTCTTCCTCTTCCTCTCGTCTGCCGGTCTCAGTTTGGAGTTAGATCTTCTTTCAGGAGCTGTCCTTGATATTGCAGAAAGAGAGTTAAGAAACAGAAGAAGGACAGCGATAGAGAATGTTAGAGAAGCAGAAGATGAATAATGGAAACCCTTACAGTGCTATTTCCCTTCCTTTTATCTTCTTCCCCGGTCTTGCTCACTTGTGGCTTTGGAACTCAGCTTTCAGGTTTCCCTCACAAGAATAAAGGGTTGGTCACTTGGGCGGGTGTGTGTCCTCACTCCTCAACCCTTTCTTCCGTCCGTCACCCTATGGTGTTGTGTGGTAAATTTTCGAACGTCAACATCAACCTTAAAACACTCAACTTTTGGAGTTACCACGTGTCGAGTTAACAGTGGAGAATTTTTTATGTCTTAAGGATGCCCTTTTTTATTGAGACCAAAGTATCGCTGTGTCTTCGTAAATTTTGCAAACTGACCTACTTATCTTTCCCTTCCTTTCTTTGATTGCTTACGCCTGCCCTCTTCCTCTCTTCTTCTTTTATCACTGATATTAATTTTAATTTTAATTTTATTTTATTTTTCTTCTATTTTAATTCCATACTCAACATGTACTATCGTGCGAGTGCAAAAGAAAAAAAATTAAAATTAAAGAGAGTTAAATTCAAAGCCGTGCAATTACAATTTGCATATTCATAAGGGTTACTATGTTTAAAAATAAAAAATCATAAGGCCTATTAATAAAACATTTCAAAAAAAATTTAAATCATAATCATGCAATATATTGCATCCCATGGAGCAATATCTAATCCAGGGTCACAATGATCTAGACTATAAAGTCATCCCACTAGCTATGTTTGTCTATTGAGCAAGATTTTAAGTATCCTTTCATATCATTTTTTTTCTAGTTAAAATGTCATTTGATACTAACTGATATGTATCGCATTTTTAAGGTGTTAATGCAATATTTTATACAAATTTGATTATAATACATGTAAGAAACATCATCCTTTATATATAATCAATTAAATACCCTTGTCTCATAATACTTTTTCTTCTTTATTATACATAATATATTTAGATGGGGAAGGGATTCATGCACGGTCGCATAAATCCTATCAACAACTTGTACAATAGGGGGAGGTGTGTTTTTTTTATCTCGACAAGGTTTATCTTCATCTAAGGTCCTCTGCACAGCCGCACACCATGTATGATTGTACACAAGACTTTTCACCTATTTATATAAGAAGAATCTTTTCTGTCTAAGAGTATAGGAGCTATGCCCGGACATAGAGGAGGGAAAAATTATTGTCTTCCCCCCCCCCCCAATGAAAACTGGAAATGCCCACCTATTGATGCTTCTTGCAGGTGTGCTCCCATTGGCCCTGCATGTTGGTGCAACCCCTACATTTTCAGACAAAATATTCTCACATTTGTATATTATTTTGGACTAGGAAATAGTTTTTCGTCCAAAAGCATAGGGTATATTAGCGCTCTTTGAGTCTATCTCTCTCCTCCCACAATAAAAGGATAGATATGCCATTTCATTTGAAGAGTAGAGAGAGATAAACCCATGGATGTGCTAGTGTATACTACGCTCCTGAACAAAGTTTGTTTTTCCTACTTATTTATAGTGTCTATGCTTTAAAATTGTATTTTGCATAATTTAAGCATTTCCATTAGTTTCTTGACTATTTCTCCGATATGATACGTCTTTTAATATCACTCTTTTGATATAATACACGATAACAATACTTAACGTATTCACCAAAAAAAAAAAAAAAAAAAAACTTTAAGCATCCTTGCGCTAGATACATTTGAATCCAACAATTTCTTTTGGACTCATGCGCTTAAGAAATGCATAACTGCAAACTCCCCTATGTATCCTTGTATTGGAAAATGCATTGCTCTTCTCCATATGGTTGGTTGTTTGTTTCAAGTAAGATATGAAAATCATAAAGGAGTGGTTTAGAGCTCTAGGGAGTATTATTATTATTATTATTATTATTATTATTATTATTATTATTATTATTATTATTATTATTATTATTAATATTATTATTATTATTATTATTATTATTATTATTATTATTATTATTATTATTATTATTATTATTATTATTATTATTATTATTATTATTATTATTATTATTATTATTATTATTATTATATTATTATTATTATTATTATTATTATTATTATTATTATTATTATTATTATTATTATTATTATTATTATTATTATTATTATTATTATTATTATTATTATTATTATTATTATTATTATTATTATTATTATTATTATTTTGCATTTTGAGTTACGGAGCATCACATATCACATATCACATATGGTTATAGGTTCTTCCATAACAAATATCTGTGTCCAAAAATTGTTGAAGAACTCACTCTATCCAAGCATTTCAATTAATTAATAAATAAATGATGGGAGCATTAAAATTTGTATTTATATTATAAATTACCACATCAATTTGTTTATGTATAATCAAAGGCTTTTTTCTTGTTCATAAAATGAGGTGATTACTAATTTTTGTTTTCCTAAATTATTATTGGAAAACTAGAAGATAAAAATGTAAATAATGTAAATTCATATAATATAGATTTCAAAAACATGTGAAATTGAAAATCCCCTCCCAAATCATGTAAGTTGGAATATAATGGTAATCCAACCCTGTACCCATCTTCCAACTTCATAGGCTCTTAGACATCTGCGGTGATGCCAAATTGTTTTCTTCATACAATTTATGTTGTCGGTTTTGATTTTGTATCACGTGAAGCAGTGCCCCTTCTGCTATTACAAAGCAATTGGTACCAAGCAAAGATGGAAGAAACAGACAAAGGAAAATAATGATCTTCCGAAAGCTTCAGCATCATCATCATCATAATCATAACAAAGCATTAATTGGTACTAAGAAAATATAGGAGAAGGAAACAAAGGAATATAACAATCAAACTAGACCATTGGCCAACAACTGTTCAGGAAACAAAGTTTAAGTTTATTTGGATAGGGGATTCTTTAAATGACATCTCTATAGATGTACCTTGATTATGTAACCTTCTTTTGACAGTCCTTTATCTTACTCCCGTAATTTATTTAAGCTAAAGGTGGAAAAGGTTATTCAAAACAACTTATCATTATGTCTTCTCAAAAGTTGTCACTATCTTTTACATTTTTTGAGTACACATGTAAATGATATTAATTACCATCATTGAATCTTATCCAAAAAAAAAAAAACTATATATAGAATGGGGGAAGGGGAAGGTAACAAACCAAGAGACTCGAAGAACTCCTATGAGTGTGTGCTTTGTGCACCAAAACCTTGCTAATTGCAGTAGGCACTTGTTATTAGACACCTTAAAGTGTGTCAATAAGAAAATCCCATTAGGAAAAAAAAAAAAAAAAAAAAAAAAAAAAAAAACCAAGAAATTAGAAATAGAATGATTTCTTAAAAAGTAAAATTAACTTTCAATATATGATTACAGAGAAGAAGGGTGATACTAAAAAGCAATGCCACATTTTAAGGTAACCCATTACAAAATCGGGTAATAAAAATCGATATCATTTGATGGGTTCCCAATGAAATAGTAGGAATTTAAAATTCACCTATATATATTAAGGAAAGAAGAACCCATAAGCACAAATAACCAATCAGTAATGAGAGTCTCGACCTTTATTCCTAGGAATTTCCAAAACAAAACACTGGAAAAAAAAAAGTTTTGCCACCTAAAACCCAGAGAAAGAACCAAAGAACAAAGAAATTCTGTTTGGAATTGTAGTTTTAGATAAAACCACCACTGAACTAGTTGCAAAAGAATGGAGTTTCTAAAATGGAGAGCTTAGTGAGGCTATCACTCAATCACATCTTCGCCTTACATTCAAAGGTGCATTATTGGATCAGAGTTGCTGTAGAATTGGCAACATTTGTTATTTGTTGTTGTTGTGGATTCGGCTTGTCTTCAATTCTTGTCTTGCACGTCGCGTGTATAATTATAATCCAACAGCTATGGATGATAGGGTTATTCAAACCCCAGAATTGATTACACATGAGCTACCAAGCTGCTTTCACATCTTAGAATGAAGGCAACATCAATCCCTAGGAATTGAATCCGTCATATCTCCACCATGTAAAGCCATAACAACATCGACTCATTAATGAGCCGTAAAAGGGTAGCCTAAGAATTAAGGAAAAGGCTTGGCAAGAGACTCGCAACATTGCACTTAAGCCCTAATTAAAGCAGGATTAAACTATTTTTTGCACCCACATTCAACTACCATTTTGTCTGGTGGTTTTGCTATCTATGTATGAATCACATAGAACTAACTCGAATTTAGTGAGCAAGTAGGTCAGGCCTCTTAAGGTTACCTAGTTTGCTTCATCTCCATGATCATTAGAGCTCGGGGAGTGTTACACCCGTGTCTTGATCCTTTCAAATTTAAACTTTTGTGATAGGTCTCACGTCTGATGTCATCAGCATCACTTCTGGATTATGGCAATCTATTGTCGTGAAAGAAGGGATGACCCTACTTTCAATGCAGGTCTTGCCTGAAGAACTGGAAGGGATTCAAAACTTTCAAGCCTAAGCGGTGAATAATCGAACACCTCCCCACTTGAATCCCCTCACATATTGGGAGTTGCTGGAAAAATCTTGCACACATCCATAGAGAACCCTCCTAGTGATTGGAAAAAGGTGGAAAGAAGACTGTAAAACCTAGCATTGGGAAGGCCATCAGCAATAGCCCCACCGGTAGGACCACCTCCTTCCGGTGGTGCTTGTTGTACTGAAATGGCTAAAATACCTATGAGACCCGCTATGCGCATCGTGATTAGCTCTAACCAACCTCCCACACTATATGATACCTTTCCTCATGAATTGCACACCTTGTGAGTCCAAGGTGATGATTCCACATGACCCGACCAATGGCTTAGCCCGTTTCGATGCCGTACAACATCATAGGCAAACAAGCCTTAAGGCCATACTCTATATAAGGGAGAAATGACCCGACCATTTGCTCATTTTTCACTTGAACTCAACATGGGAGAGGGAGGGAAAAGAGAAGGAGAAGAAGGAGAGGAAGAGGGGAGAAGCTGTCGGCTTTGCGCGTGTGGCCACTTGCCACCGAAGGTAAGTGCTTACCTTCCCAATCCCTATTACCCTTCCATTTCGATTTTTTGGTTGTGGGCGAACTGTGGATTCACCGATTGGAATTGTACATCCGATAGTCAGGATGGTGTGCAATACACTCACTCGGGTGTTTTTCAAGCTCAAAGTGGGCTTCTCAAGCTCCAGAGCCATTTTGACCAAATAAGGAGGTTATGGTTTTGATCATCGTATCTCCCAAACGACTAGGTGAAAACGTAAATAAGTTAGCCTAAATGAAAGATGGGAAATTCCCCCCGCCCCCCACAATATCAATGGAACAAAACCTGATAATTGAGCTTGAGCCGACAAACCCCCATGAAATTGCTGAACTTCTGGATAGGTTACCGAAAGGAGACCCACCGGTAGGATATTGTCCTTCCGGTAACTAATTTTTGGTACCTTTTGAGATCTTAATTGGTCTCTATCTAGGCCATTGGCTGGATACAATGTTCATTCTATGACTTGCCACCGGTGGATTTTCTGAACTGTCCAATTGGATAGTTTGGACATTTTTGGCGAAAATCCTATGGGACCATGGATTTTTATGACACGTGTAAATGGCCATTTACCCTTGTACTTAGGACAGAGGCTATCATAAATCCGTGAGGCCTAGCAGGTTTTGAATCAGGTACCCAACTTGAGAATTTTCACCTGTCCGGTCGACAGATGAGGTGAGTGGTCAACTAACTTTTTTTTATTTTTTTTTTTTATTTTAATATTGTAAAATTGTGTGCATGCATAGCAATCATGTTTAATCAATTCAATTTCATGTATGATATTTCTGAACTATATAACATGATTCATTTTATTTGAACTGTATATGTGATTTTAACTGTTTGACGAGATCTGGTGTGCCGAGGTGGATTCCGGTACCATGATCACCATTTGGATGATTGCATCATGCATTGGGTGCTCATTAGAGTTAGATATGACTATGGCTGCACAATGTGACCGATGGTAATTATAGTACTGTGTACGCCATCGTCATACTTAAAAACGGGTGCACGATACTCAAATATATGTATGCTAAATAGGCTTAGACATAGATGCGATGTGGCCAATGGTGATTCCGGTTCGTATTTCATATTAAATGTATCCGTATGGAAGGCATATAGCATGTTCTGGTTAGGTTTCATTCCCTATACTATGATCCCTTGCCAACAGGGTTAATGTCTTGGATAACCCAACTATGATATGTTTGATGAACCCTTTCGAAATGCCACTTTCATGGTATGATGTGATTGTTGACAAAGGCAAAAACTAGTACGGCGTAGTCGATGGTAATTTTGGTGTCGTGAGTGCCAGGAGGGGTTATCAGAGGTATGCTGAGTGACCAATGGTCGCATTCTAGGACCGACAGGCTCCTAATCAAGAGTAGGATTTGTATCGTTGAGTAATCGATGTGCGATATTCAGGAACAAGGATACAACTTAATACGTTATAGTAGTATGGACCCGATTTAGTTGTTTGCAAGATAGTTAAAGTCAATAGCATCATTCTTGCATCATGGACTATGTGTATGCACTTGCATGAACCTCAACCCTCATTGAGCTAGTTGGAGCTCACACCATATGCGCGTTGTTTTTTAGATGATGATGTAGGTACCACTATAACACTAAATAGTGACGCTTCCTCTTCTATGGCTGAGTATGGTGGGGATTGGTGGACACCAGAGCCTAAGGAGCATGATCATGATTGTGCTTGTGATATTTGTGCATATGCGCACCTTGAGCCTAGAGCGGGGCTACTATATTCTCTGATGCCATATTTTGGATCATATTTTGAAGGTTGCTATATTTATGTTTTGGCAAATGAGATGAAGAATAACTCGTGTTATGTAATATAATTAACATTAGTTGTTCCCTAACAGATTTATGTGATTCCACTTATATTGTACTATAATTTTGCTACAATGATTTTAGATGGTTTAGTTTGTGCTGTGATTGTAATGGTTAAAATACTGCTATCAGAGATCCTAGTAGAGATATAAGATAAGTAAGCATCTTTTTCTCAATGCTAGTATCCTAGTGGAGTGGGTGTGATAAGGAGGCTTTCAAGGGTGGAATTGCATAACAAATGTCCAATATGCCCTATCCGAAGATTTGTATCTCTCTTTGAAGGCTAGACCACTATCTCTGACAATAGGGAAGAATGTTGGGGAACTCAATGTGGATTCATTCAAGGTCTTAGCTGCCAGGTCCTCTATTCAATCAGATTAAAGTAGTTGAGTCTTCTTTTCCACTTCTTTCCCCCAGACAACCATTTAGTCGACAGCCATATCCAGATCTAACCCGAACGAGACCCTTCCCATTGTCTCTCAACTTGAGACGAAGAAGTAGGGAGAAGAAAGTTAGGGAAGAAGGGAATCTCCATCAACTCTAGACCTCTAATAGCCAAGTCAACCCTGAAATCACAAAGCCATCAACATTGTCATCGAGGTCTAGGCGGGTATGGGTGGTGCCATGGAAAAAGAAGGGTCGGAAAAGGGGATTGAAAGAGGAGGACACTGAATGATATTGAGAATTAAAGCGCAAAGGTTGTAGAAAATCCTAGGTTCTTGATCTTGGTTTCTCCTCATCTTTGAAAAAAGAAAAAATAAACGATAAATTGTAGAAACCCTAACCCTAAAGAATCATCAACATCAACCAAAAGAAGACAACAAACATTTTGATTTTAGGAAAGGAAGATGTTATTACTAATGATGCTTCTTCTTCCTTTGTTCATTTTGGTTTCCTCTGAATCTGGTATGGTTTTTGATGTGCTTCTCTTACTAACAATAGTTGTTAACAATCTTCTTTGTTTTTTAGCAGTTGCTCTATGTAGATTTTTCTACATAGTAATTAGATCCTACCTTGGCTTTCACTAGTACTAGCACCACAAAGCTCTGGCTACTCTTTTCCCTTCTTTTTTTGTTTCAAGTTGCGAGACGATAGAGAAAATGAGGATGAGGAGCTTAATTAGCCTGTTAGTTCAGGTCTGATCCATAATTTTGTATATTGTAAAAGGTTATAAGGGGTTTGAACAACCCTAACATCCACAACCATTGGATTATAATTGTACACTTGTTGCACAGAGAGAGAGAATCGGTGACGAGCCGAATCATGTTGTTGCTATTCCAATATGTGTATTGAGTAGCAATTGTAGAAGTAATTCACGTCAAAAGTTGAGATGCTCCCTTGCTGCTATTGTCGGTGATGGGGGAGAGTTATGTATAGTCAAATTTATGGTTGAACCTTTTTTTTTTTTTTTTTTTGGGTGCATTTTTATTTATTTGGGTAAAATTTGTTATCCAATGATTAATTTACATATCTAACCCAGGCTAGTAACATTGTCAGCTTGTCAAAGAGAATCCATGAGTAAAATTAAAGTTAGGTTACATGTTCTAAAGAAACATACTTAGGTGCCATTCAGCTAGTCTCATAATCAAAATATAAATTAAGATGAAAAATTCTATTGAAAGAAGTATGCACAAAGAAAAATTATTTGTGCATTAGAAATAAGACAATGTTTTCACGTATTTTTCTACCTCTTCCAATTTCCATGTGCAAATTTTAACTGCAAAATACATTGCGCATGCTGAACTTGGAATATTTTCTCACACATGTCAAATGATTAAGGGTAACTTACAATGTCTCTCTCCCCTGCATAATGTCAAATTATAGAGAATATACCTTAAATGCTGACATCAGCTAAGTTATATTTTTTAAAATACTAAAATACTCTCACAATAAGTAAACTACCAAGTATACCCTTATCATTTTTCTTCTTCTTTCCCAAATCAAAGATCCGTTTTAGGCAGCTGCATTTACCTCACTCGCCATGTCTCATTCTTGTCACCTTTGGACGGCCATCCGATCTCCATCACCATCAAACTGACATAGTCATACTTCAAAGCCGACATGACAGCGAACACCACATTGATTTGTGCGTCTAATATACTGTAGTAACGTAACCCATTGCCTGAGTCAACCACGACGAAGTTGTTCCTAAACAGAGCGTAATCGAGTGAGATAACGTTGGCGTTGGCAGAGTAGGCGAAGAAAGGGTAAGCATTCACCATGTGATACAACCCAGTCTCCTGCAGAAATTCCAGCATGGGTTTGATGACTGGTTCAATGAGCTCCTTTTTTAAAGATCCCGCAGAAGACGGGTACGAATTCTGGAGAGCACTGAGGGCTATGGTTGATGACACCTTAACAGAAGAATCAAGTTTGTATTTGACAAGCGCGGCCTGAATGTTGCACATGGCTGGGACTTATATGATGGCTTCAATGTGAAGCTGGAGAAGGTCTTGCGTGCACGTGCCAGATGTGGGGTCAATTGCCATGGGCGGTACATGCCAAAGATGGTGATAAGTGTGAACTCACGGTTGGTTCTCTTTTTATTTTTCGGTTGTGCTATACTATTTTTGTTTGCCTAAAAAGGTGCTATTCCAAAAGGAAGAAAAATGCCTCAAGAGAAATGTATGCTTTATTAAATTTAACAATGCAAGCAACAAAGTTAGGATGATAATAAAGGATAATGAGGTTTTGCAAGTTATTCCTCTTGGCATGGATTTCAACAGCTTGGTGGTCCAAGAGGACACAACTGAAGTTGATGGGGAGCTCACTTCATTTGTAGGTGGCATTGACAATGTGTTGTAGACAAAAGGGTAAAAATGACAATTCAAATCCTCACTTAATAGAGATTGACGATAAGGAATATGAGCATAATTTGATATTATAAAGGAGAAGTTTCTCTAATAGTGGTATTCTTGAGGGGTGACACCGTAAATTATCTAGTGAATGACCTTATTTTTCTACCTATAGGAAAAATTAGCAAGATAAAATACTTATTTTCTATCATATAAAAGTCATAGAATTAAAAATAAAATAAAAGGTTAATAAGGTAAAACACATGGATCCACTAAACTCATAGCGGTCTTGTCACATTTAAAGAACACTCCATCAATATTCAAAATTGAAACATCGTGAATGTTGTATACATCGTTGGAGAAATTTTTCTTTACTAATTGATGTGAAAGAACTAGGGGTGTCAATTAGTGGCCCGACCCGACTAAACCGACCGGGATCGACCGTTTATAGACCGGCCCGGCCCAGACCGTTTATTAAACGTGTCGGGCTTGAGCCCGGCCCGTTTATAAATGGTCGGTCTCGGTTTTGCTACTTGGACCGTCGGGCACCCGACCGAGACCGACCGAATAACGTCCGACCGAGACCGGCCTATTGTGCACCGACTTGGCCCGACCCTTTAATGATTGTAAAATACCTATTTTACCCCTCAAATTAAAGAATAAAAACTAAAAAGTAAAGACATGTTCACATTTTAAATAATGGTTATATTTGGTATCATTTATTGATTTATTGTCATTTTTTTGGGCTTGCATGAGTGGGCCGGAATATAATAATACATTTCAAAGAGGACCCGTTTAAAAACGGGTTAAAGCCCGTTTAACATTAAACATGTCCGTAGCATGGTTAAGGCCCGATTAAAGCCCGATTAAGGTAGCCCGATTATAGACCGAGACCGACCGACCGACCGAATATAAAGTGTACCATGCCCTCAATAACTAAGCCCGATTAGTTAAATGGGCGGACACGGTGTAGCCTTTAAAGGTCTTCAAGCCCGATTAAGCCCGACCGAAACCGAACCGGACCGACCGATTGACACCCCTAGAAAGAACCCTCACACCATTGGTGATTTGACTGTTATTCCACCACTTATTTTTTAAAGGTCAAAACTACCATTTCTTTTGGACATTGGACGATGCCAAGGCCGATGGTGGAAGGAATTCACCATGGGTGAAGGAAGCTTGACCAGAAAAAGATTGACCACCCTACTTCTTTTATGGCATAGTGCCACTAATAAATTTTCGTCAGAAATCTGAAAAAAAGGAAGAATAGAATGAATCAATGAAATGAAATCTTGGTTGACCTTCACTGGGAACTTGAGTAAGGAGTAGTTCTTTGGGGGTTTTTTAGAATAAAATTTGAAAGCGAGAACCCCTTTCTTTATCTTTTATTGGTGTAACTACTTGAGCCGGATGAAAAGAAATCTTCACATTCGATTTTGAGGGGGGAACATCCTATAAGAACCTATCCCAATTTTTCTTTTGCTAGGCCATAGTTAAAAAGCCCCTACTTTCTTACGATTATGAAGTTTATTCAAATATGAAATTGAATTCTGTAAATACAGCATCCCGCTTTTTTTTATTACCTAAGGATTCGATGTATTTTCGAAATCGAGAAATCTTTATAGGAGCGGGTGCTATCAAGAAGAGACAATTAGCCAATCTGGAATTTACGAATTATTATAGATTTTTCATTGGTAGAATAAAAAAGATTAGGGGAAAAATGTCTCACAGGTAATGAATGGGATGATAGAAAAATGGGAAGAACGAAGGATTTTTTAGTTAGTTTATGTCGGTAGAGGGTTGTATCACTTTTATATATATATATATATATATATATAAAATGCAGTATAGGTATAGGGCACTTTTGTAACTCTAGGGAAGAGGTATGCTATATGCGGTCAAAGTAGGAATGATGGATGCAATGGGACTTACGTAGTTAAATACACAGGAGACCAAATCTACAATAGTAAGAAGGGGATCTCATGTTTAACAAATGCAAGGTTAGGAAACCGACGTGTCAGGAGTTTATGGGATGGAGGTTAATTACCACCAATCCCATCGACTGGGAAAGACTTGATGACGATTTTTCGGGGTGTTTCGCCGTACATTGTAAAGGTTAAAAGCTGTCGAGTTCTCAGTGAAAGAGAACTGCAGAATACATGACAACATTTGTTACGATGTGCCAAGCTGTCGAGTTTACAAGAGCTTATCATTATTCGATGACGAAGGAGCGGACAATGCTAAACAATATTTACCAAAAAAAAAAAAAAAAAACAAAGATAGTCCTTTTTCTTTAACCAAATTACCCTTCTTTTTATCTTTAAATACTTAAGCTGCAACGTAAGTAATTAACTAAACTTAATTATATCCCCTTAATTTAATTTACTCCAAAGGCTCCCTTTCGTATGATTTGTCATTCTATTTATTTGACTTATTTTTATTTATAAAGGTAGTTAACATGATTTATAATTTTTACTTCTATTTTTTATAAATTAGAATAACTCACCCATCACAAATAGCACAAGACATATTAGTGATTTGTGGTCACAAACCATTTTTTGTGATTTGTGTTACATCCATGCCCAAAACCTTGGGCAAATTTAAACTTTTAGACATAAGTAATGCAACCCGAGTGTCAACCACTACTAACTTAAGGATTTGCCCGGCTCATTGCATGGAAGGATTACAAACCACTGAAGGAGTTAGAGTAAGTACTCTACTATTGAAGAGAATTTCCCTGAACCTTATTAGTAAAATTTATCAAGAGGTGGGGCCCACAATCTGAAAACACCTTGGGAAGGCCCCACTGAACATAAGGATCCATTTATACTCATAAGGGAATAATTTAGCTTCACTGGCTGATGGGTAACAACCAATGAACACCCTCCAATGACAGTACTGGCGAAAATCTAGTTATTTGACCGTGGGACCCGAGCCCTCGCAGCCGGGCACCTCAAACCACCTCCATTGGCTGGTACAATCTACTAGGCAATGTATTAATGTATCGAGATACTCCGAGGTGGGCCCGTTAGTGCCGAATGATGGATTAACTAGGTAATGAGTGAAAACTCATTATTTTCCCAAAAAGCCCTTAGGCAACTTAAGTGGCTATAAATAGAAGCTCTTGTCATTCATTTCTCTCTACCTCCCAAGTTAGAGCAAGAGAAGGAGAAGGAGAAAGAAGGAGAAGGAAGAAGATGAGCAAGGGGTTCCTACCAGCTAAGGTAAGTCCATTCTCTTCGCCCCTCTCTGCACACTTGTCTCTCTCTCCCGTTTTCTACTCTCCACTAAAGCTAGGTGGGAACCCCAACCAAATTCCACCTCTTCACTTGTGAAGACTACCAATTAAGAGGGGGATTTGGTGTAGAGGACTTACCCTAGCAAGGTTGGTGGATCAATTTGAGTCTATAAATCTTCCTTTATGAAATTGATGCAGGCCCAATCAACACACGAAGAAGTCTAAGCATGTTGGTTTGATCCATAATGCATGAAAGCCCTTGATTAATATTTCTTAGTCTTTATCATGCAATGTAAAAGTTTAATCTAAGCCATAGAAACTCAAATATAGTCGACAGTTAAAATATCTTAGGATCTCTTAAGCTTAAGCTCTTCACATCCTTAATGGATTTCCACATCAACTCATTTGACTCCTCAGGTTGTGAGCTCAATTTTGACATTTGAGTTAGCATTGGAAAATACAAACTTTAATCTTTTATCAGGACTTTGAAGCTTCTATCAAAGCATTGTAAACCTCAACTCTTGCATTAAGGCATGAGAGACTTCAACAAATAGGAGACCTTAACTACTTTTTCTATTTTTAAGATTTCTATTGAGTTTTTATTTTCCAATATATCTTGTGGTTCATATCACAACTTGAAAGTCTAAAAGATGGTTAGAGTCTCCTAGGTTAAGGGTTGTAGTCCTATATAAAGAGGACAAATTTTGAGTTGTAAAGACACAATACAATTAAATCAAAAAAATTTCAAAGTTGCTCCAAGTTTCTTGTGAACTTTGAAGAGTTTCTCTTATGAAATCAAGTTGTGTTTCAACCATCCTTGAAGAGATTGGACTTTCAATCGGCCTATAAGAGCTGAGTCTTCAACCTTGAAGAGTTGAAGTCACACCTTCTCAAAGATCCAACCTAGAAGAGTTTAATTTTTGAAGCAATTAGCATTTTCAGATTTTGATTGTGTAAATCTTGTAGCATGACAACCCTTTTAAACCCTTTTTCACCTAGAATCTTAACAATTCGTATCTCACAAAAGTTGTAGCTCCACCTCTTGTCTTTAATTTACAGTTTGAATCACCCCAAACTAATATCGGAGCAGAGAGTTATCCCCAAATTAACGTCCGAAGGTCCTTCTGTCCGAAATTGGTTTTATCTACAAAGTTAAGTATTCTCCCGATCCTTGTATTCGTGTAATCTCATGAGAGATTACATCAGAAATCCGCACCTTCAACCTAAGTTTGGGCAACTAAACACTAGAAATGGTGAACCTTACCCAAATCTTCTATAACCAACCATTCAAACCCAAAATTGGGTTGAGAAAAATAAAATTAAACACATGAATGGTGGCTTGGAGTGATCACATACGCTATTGGTGGTCACTACATGAACCGCAACCGAATTTCCCAAATTTTGGTTAACTAGACTTGTAAAATTAGGGGTTTAGTATATAATGTGACTCCATGTTAATTAACTCACTAAATACAATAAACTTAACCTAGGTGGAGTGTGTGAGAGTGATCTGCGCATGAACCAACTCCATAAGAATAAACACCTAACTTGTAAACCACCTAAGTAAGGCGAAATGGGTGTTTTGAGTTGGGATACACAATCCCCATTGAACTACACCGGTCAATAGACCTTAAAAAGGGTCCCACCGACCTGTGGAGCAAATCTGGGCAAAGCACAACCTAGATTGGCTTCACCAGCCGATGGTCACCGACGGATGGTTTCATCAACAGGTGAATCTCCCAAGAGGGGTTTTCAAAACCATTTTAAATAGACATTACCCCATGGTCAAACCTCCCTATGGTTGACTAATTTTCTTAAAAACCCTATGTATCTTAGGAGAAGAATCGAGAAGTGATAAGAGCACACGACACGAGACCATCGACTATCCACCATCATCTAGAACTCAAGGTGAGGGGATTTTGTGTGACTTTTATGGAATTTTTATATCGTGATGCACATGCATATGATCATGTCATTTGCATATTATAAATCCGTTTTTGAAGTGAATGTATATGTTGCATAATGATGTGAGTGGGTGTTGTGAATTATTTTAAGCAATGTTTACAACATGTTATCTATGTGTTTGAAATAAATTGTGCATTATGGACATGATACTATTAGAGAAATTGAATGTATATGTTGGTGTGGGTGTTGTAAATGGGATGCAGCATGGCTAAGGTTGTGGGAGATTCTGGTTACCTAGGTTGTGGGAGATACTGATATTGCATGCCCATAGAGTGAGAGGGCATGTGGTCATGGTTGTTGGTGCAGCACAGCCGAGGTTGTGGGTGATACCGGTGTTGCATCCCCAAGCATGATCACCTTGTGTTTGTGATGTGATATAAATCATGATAGATTGTATTGGGCTAGGAAAAATAACCCTCGTGCTACAACCCTTGCCAATAGGGTTTATGTATTAGCTAATCCTACCGTCCAACGGACCAAGGTTGGCGACAAATTCTGGTGACCAAGGTGGGGGGTACTAGATTGTGACAAACCATCACACAATGTTAGATTTGGTGACGTGGGACATATGGGGGATTATTAATAGGGGCTTATTAGGTACCGAAGTAGCCATGTAGGGACCGTTATGCTCCTGACTTGCAACTAGCTTGTATCCTCGGAGACCGATAATAGACATTCGTGACTAGGATACCACCTACGTTGCAGTAGCACTAAGACTTAATTTGGATCAAATTGTTTATTAAATTGCATCGGGTTAAGAGAATAACCACCCTGATGCTACAACCTTGCCAAGAGGGGTTTATGTATTGGCTAATCCTACCTTCCAATGGACCAAGGTTGGGGACGATTTTAGGTGACCGAGGTGGGGGGGGTACTGGCGTTGTGACAAACTCAACACACGACGTTTGATTCAATGATGTGGTATATATATGGGAGATTATTAATAGGGGTTTATCGGGTACTGAATTAGCCATGTAGGGACCGGTATGCTCTTGACTTACAACTAGCTTGTATCCTCGGGGACCGATAATGTACATTCGTGACTAAGGATACCACCTATATTGTAGTAGCACTGATACCCACTATGGACTTAGAATCTGTTGATTAAGTTTGTTCAATAATAATCTGAATCATGTCATTTCATCCATCTAACTACATTCATCTTGTTATAGTTGAGCATTGATATTTGTTTTGTTTTATTTCATTGACTGTTATGATTACTTGTGTGTATACCCCTCACTGGGCTTCGTGGAATCTCACCCCCCGTTGTTACCCTTTTTTTTTTAGATGTTGATTCAGGTAACTATCCGGAGTTCGTGGCTAAGGAGTTGGCTCTCTACGGAGGTGACCTCTGGGACGATGAGCTAGGAGCTAACAATGTATGAGGACGGTTGCATATGTGACGACTATGCATTCAGTGCACATTGAAGATGCGAGTATCATCTTTTATTTTGATTCTTTTTGTGCTTATCAGATGTAGCCATAGGGACATAACTGTAATTATGATTCTATTGTGAAGACATTCTTTTTGATAAATATGGTAAATATTAATAGAAATCAACAATTGTGTATATTTTGATCTATTGTTATCTATGTGATCGTAGAATCATTTCATAGCTTTATGAACATAAAGTACTACATCGTGGATCTTGGATGGATTGTGGATACGTGTGTGTGTCCATCCCACCAGCCTTCAGGTAAGTGGGGGTGGGGTGTGACAATTTGTGCATAAGTTTTTTAATGATTAGGTGTTGGAATCGCTCAATGCATGTGGGTGAAAAAGTAATTTCAGTATATTTTATAATTCCTTTTCTTTCCAATAACTTGTTCTACACTTCACCACATTTCAGTATGCAAGTTGGTGCTGCTGGATCTTCTCTCCAACCACAAGCTTGAATCATTCATGCACATCCAATATGCAGAGGTCAAGAATTGTATGAATTAAGGGTGTTAATCGGTTTGGTTTCGATGTATGAGGTATGGTTCGGTCGATTCACATTTATTTGGCTGAAACCAAAACCAAACTATTGACTAAAAGATTATAGTTTCGGAAACCAGAATCGTTTAATAAACGGTTTTGATTTCAAAATTTTTAAACGGTGTTGGTTTCGCAGTTTTACATGATTTGGTAGCGGTTTAATCTATACGATTTTTAAATGGTTAGCAATCGGTTTGCTGGTTTATTCGCATGCCTACTGAAATTTGCCTTTGTTGATAAAAACTTTAATCTGTTATCAAATTCGATGAGCATTGAAGGGGCAAGGTTTTAACTACATAACTACATAATAGGAGTAAAATATTGAAAGGCTGTTCGACAGCCTCTATGGTCCTTTCTTCTTCCCTAAATTAAACGCATCTTGTTTTGTTTACATAAAACTCAATATTTTTTAGTAAGTCATATACGGTTTAAACGGGTCGGTTTTGACAGTGTAAACAGTTTGGTTTTGACGGTGTTAATTTGGTTTGAAACCGCTGGTTAAGCGGTTAAAACCAAACCGAACTGTTTAATTAGTCAGTCTGAAAATTGAAACCAGAACCGAATCATTTACTAAATGGATTCATGGTTTCTGTGTAAATGACTCGATTCAATTTCGATAAACGATTTCATCTCAAATTCACATCCTTAGTATGAATGACTTACATGGGCTTTTGTGTGAAGAAAAACGAAAATCAAATTAAGGTTTAAATGATTCTATTGTTTCTCTACCTAACCATGAATGTGGTTCTCCAGATGGTTGAAGGAAAACGTAATTTTAGTGTGGTTGAATTGGGAGTGGAGTACAACAAAAGGTCGAAAGGATCCAAAAGACTATAATTTAGTTTTTTTAGATATATTGGGGTCTCAACTATGTTAGATGCCATTCCTGTTCTTTGATGGGTGGATATTTGGGCCATGAAGAGGATCACCAAGGAGATGGACTAGATTGCTGAAATCAGGCTGCGAGAGCATCGGCATGATAGAGAATGTGTTGAGAAGGGTGACGGTGATGAGCAAGACTTTATGGATGCATGTGATGCTGTCGATCTTTGAAGAGGATTGCTCAATTCCATGGTTACCATAGCGCCAATGTTGTTCAAGGCCATTACCATGTTACAGATGATGGAAAAATGTTGAACTTGAGGCTAGGCCTTTTCACAATTTCTCAGTTACCATTCCGATCCTAGCGATCTGCTAAAGGTAAAATTATTAGATTGGAATAGGGCCGAACAAAATTCCAATTATGTCAGATCTCCAATTTCTCTCTCCCCCCCCCCCCCCCCTTAGAACCAGCCGTTTTCTAATGCATCAAGTGTTCGGTGAAATGCTTCAGCCAGGGTTAATGTTGGTGAAGAAAAATGGTAATTCTGGTCGGTTGGTGGATGCACTGATTTGGTGGTGCATAGGGATGAGGGTGCGATGTGGTGATGAAGCAGGCAACAATGATAGAGGCTGGTGATGCACAGGAATGAGGGTGCGATGTGGTGATGAAGCAGGCAACAATGATAGAGGCTGGTGATGCACAGGAATGAGGGTCCATTTTGATTTGGGTAGCAATGATGGAGGTTTGTTGAATGAGGCTATGGGTTTTGCAGATATGTGCTTGGTGGTTGTATAAAACAGCAGGGCAAGGATGGGCAACTATAAGGTTTGAATCGGTGGCAACAGATGGGCATGCACTTGAAAGGTTGGCGCACAGAGTATAGAGTGTATATGTTTGATAAAATTACTAAAAGAACTAGAGAAATCAGAAGTTAAAAGAATTTATTGTACAAATAGGCATACCAAATGTATTTTTCATTATGTAATCTATTATATAAATAGTAACCAAATTATTATTATTTTCTGTCCATAATTTATTGTTACAAATAATTTCTCAAAAATAGGTAATAAATACAAATATAAACTATACCGAAGAGAGCCTAAGTAACGAAACTAATAGTCATAACAGGTTAAAGAAAACTTGATGTTCGAGGATCCTTTCATTTTTGATGTGGAAAATGGAGATCACATATCAAGACGCTTTTACCTCCCCCCCACACCCACCCCCACCCCCACCCCCACCCCATCACGGTTTGAGGTATCCGACTGGATGGGCCTGAATCAGTCAATCAGTTGTTTTCTATCCCAATTGTTGGTTGAAACTATACTGCTAGATCGGTACAGAGGAAGTGTAATAAAGTAAAAGAAATCATTGTTTTTTAATGACAACCAGGGTGTTTTCGTTAGATCCCGGCTGATATGGGTGATTAGGATTGGATCAATATAAGCTCCGTCCAATCTTGAAACTGATTTTGATACTTAAACCGTGCCTTATAGTTTTAAAAATTAGATCAGATCGATCAAAATTGTTCAGATTGAATTGGTATCAATCAAGACCGATCCGAAGTCTTGACCGACTAGATTAAACTTCTTTTAATGCATTATTTTTAGCAAAAGCCAAAGTAGCTCCTAATAGGACTGTTATTATACCTATCAAAGAAATTAGAAACATTATGTAAGGTCTGACCGTAAAAGAGGTAGAATTTGAGCTAAAATAAAAATTTAGTTGTTATAATAGTAGCATGTACAACAGATGAAGTAGAAGTAGGGCCCTCCATGGCATAAGGTAACCATACATGAATGGGGAATTGTGTAGATTTAGAAAGTGCACCCACGAATAAGGAGGCACAAACAAAAAATAATAATAAATTGATTCCATTATTATTAATTAAGTTATTGAATATTTCGACCAAACCCTGAAATTCAAAGTTACCCATT
>NC_056560.1:12418718-12420431 GCF_013358625.1 Macadamia integrifolia
CAACTAATTCCCCAAAAATATAAATTTAGATTAACTTGGAACTATTAACTTAAAAAAATCGTAAATATCCTTGATCATGAGACATATAATTAACCCTTCTTTGTAAGCAGGTTTGGAATATTAAGCATGAAAGCTCTGGAAATGAGTAGTTTCTTCAAAACTCGGTTTACCAAAAATGGAGAAGTTAAAAAATACTACAAATCATCTTCGATCTAACTGGAAGTGAGATGATTGTGGGGGCTTATGGAAAGCAAAGAGAGATGGGCTGTGGGAAATAGAAAATCGATAAGGTTTTGGAAGGGTAGGTGGTTGGGCAACAGTGCTATTGAAGAATTAAATACTAGTGTGGTTCTTTTGCTATTGCTTCTCTAAAGGTGGCGGATTTGATTAACAACTCTAAATGGGAGTTTCCGAATGTTAGTTCGGAATTTATGATTTTTTTCCTTCAATATGTCCAGATCTGTTCCGTTGCCTCAAGTTGATCTTGAAGATCGTTGTGTGTGGTCGTGCACGAAGACGCAATTCAAGGGTAGCTTGGATCCCCATGATCTGGGCCTCGTATCTCAACCAAGGCAGTCAACATTTGGATAGCAATTGATACATGGAAAGCTTCCAACTGATGATATTATTATTCGGAAGGGAGTTGCTCTAGTGTCATGTATAGTTTATGTGGTATGGCGAGAGAAACTTTCAAGCATTTATTCACTGATTATAGTTTCTTTCTTAGTATATGGGCGAAATTTTTGGACTGTTTTGATCTTTCTTGGTCAGGGATAGGTGATGTTTTGGAGTTCTCTCAATGGTGGAGCAAGAAAAGTAGGGTGATGAATGAAGGATCCTTAGAGGGCAGATTTTGTGCTGGTGGCAGATACTATTTGGAAGGAGCGGAATGGGAGGCGCTATGAAGTGAGAAGTTGTTCTACAGATCAATTATTTTAAACTATCAGAAGGAATTTGCAGGAATGCAGCTTCAATTTGAAAGATATGGTTAAAAATCCAGGGGACCTTATTTTTGGGTTAAAAATCAAATCTAGTATTCCAAAGAGGATTTTAGAAGCGTTTTGGTGTAGGCTAGATAAGGACTGGAGTAAGTTGAATGTGGATGGTATACAATGCAAGACTAGCCATATTTAAGTTCTATTAATTGGAAAATTACTCATTGCTTCAGTGGATTTTCTAGCCAAGGAAGTTGCAAAGTCTGGCCTATATAAGAGTAATATTTCCTTTCCTCTTCATGTTAGTGAGGATCTTGTTTTAGGTGGTGTAACGTCTCAGTCTCATTAATCTTGCACAGTATTGTCTTCTTCGGTCCATAGGCCTCAAGGTTTTAAAATACGTCGTGCCATATTAGGAGGTTAGATGTTATTAATTAGTTCAACAATTTTTCCCTAGGCGATGTGGGACTAAGTTTATACATCCTCACCAATCTCCCAAATCCCCTGGTACTTGCAGTATTCTTGGTGGGGACACCTCACCGATCTCCCAAGCGGGTTCGGTACTTGCTGTATTCTTGGGTGTCACAGGTGGGGTGATTCAAATTTGCTTGTGTTTTTTACTCAATATTAATGTATTTGTTTCTTATTTTTTCAAATTTTTAATAAAATTCTAAGATCTTTAGAAAAAAAAAAGAGACATATAATTATCACTATAAATAAGAACCATTATTCCAACAATAGTGATTAAGATAAACATAACAAAAGTAAGTGGATTAAT
>NC_056560.1:12420549-12450848 GCF_013358625.1 Macadamia integrifolia
AAGTTTCAATTGGT
The DNA here is from genome assembly GCF_013358625.1 of Macadamia integrifolia. Classification (NCBI taxonomy): domain Eukaryota; kingdom Viridiplantae; phylum Streptophyta; class Magnoliopsida; order Proteales; family Proteaceae; genus Macadamia; species Macadamia integrifolia. The sequence continues at coordinate 12,420,564 of NC_056560.1, forward strand.
CAAATTAAATGACCAAGTCACTAAGTGAAAAACTACTACTTAGTTACTAAATTTAATAATTAAAATATTTAGAAAGATAGTAGATAGGAAAATTTCAATAATTTCGAGAGGTAAAAAGATCCAAACAGTTTTTTTATTTTAAAGAAAATAAGGGTAAATCTTTCCTATCCAATGTGATCCCAAACAATTATTATAGCAATCTAGATCGATATTAATTGAGACTGATCCTGAGTTTTAAATGCTCGTTCCCCACCACTTAATTATAATCTCTCTCTCTCACACAAAGGAAAGAAATGTCCAAGCGTGCTTAGAGGGAAATGACCTTTGACGAGCAGACAAAAAACAAATTCAATGCTCAGGAGAGCTTGATTTGGTTATAACTTATAAGATTCTCCATATTGGCCATGTTTGAAATTTGATGGGTCAGTAAAGTTTTCAACTTCTTTCTTGATTGGTTGAACCGCAAACGAAATCCAAGTAATTAGTAGTGGTTCTTTAAGGAGTGAACTTTCCGAGAAAACTAATTCCTTTCTTTTCTCTGTCATGTTATTTTGGTCTTAACCGAAGCAGGGGAGGAATTGGAAGTGAGGGGAAAGGGACAGAGAAATTAGAAACTCGAAACTTAAAAATATCCCCTCAAGATATAGAGTTCCTTTGAAGCTAAGTGCATGTCCCTTCTTAACATTCTCTCCAACTCCATATCTTTAGCCTTCATTATATAATCTAAATAAGGCAATAATAACCTTAAATTTCATAAAATCTCACGTCATGAGTTATATTTGTCACCTACCCTTGAGAATATGTCTCTTAGTGACATTTTTTGAAAACAGTGGAAAATGGTTTCATTTAATTTTCTAACATTAGAAGAAAAGATGGGGAATTTGGAATCTCATTCCTGACTCAACCACTGTCAAGCCAAATAATTTAGGTTCTAACTTGGAGAAGACCTAACACTAAGATTTCATTTAGGAAGGAGGCAAGTTCAGTTCATCAATGTAATAATTTCAGGAATACTTAGAAGAAGAATACTCAATCAAAGTTATTTCACTGTCATTCCATCATAGTCACTGTCCCCATCAACATTGATATCATTTTGACCTTATTATATAATATATCCACCATCACCTTATTAACACCATCACCATCATCTGTATACAATGCTAGATTGTACAGATTCCGCACCTAACCTAAGAAACCTAAAACAACGTGATCAGTGCATTGCAGATGATCTCAACCATTTGATCATATTGGTTGAAAACTCCTTAAAAAACACTGTCGGTATACTGATTGTTTGTTACCCTTTCCAGCTACGAGCTTTTAGGGAGGGGTAGCGTCAATGTATGCATCAACATTTTGCACACCTACAGTTCAAGATTCAATGATCTTTGCATGTGGAGTTCGCAAGGCATTTCCTTTATGTGGTGTCAACGGAAAAATATTTGCTACCGTCTTACCTAAAATCTTGAACTTTTAAAAAAGAAACAGTGTCAATGTATACATTAACATTGATCAAGCATATTCGACAATGTTTTTTTTTTTTTTTTTTCTAAAGGAATGGAGAGGGATGTGTTCTAGGATAGAGTAATATACAACATGCTTCTTTTACCCATCTCAACCCTTCCCCAAATAGGAAAGGAAGATAGGTAAATAGATGCTATGTACTAGGGCATACATATATCAGGTAGAACATGATGACCATGCATTTTCATGGCTCATTTCAAATTCTTATCATAAAAACAAAGTCATACTTGAGATTCATAACGTAGTGGGGGAAGAAAGCTGTATCAAGATTGGCTCCCAGTAAAAGAAGAAGAAGAACGAAGAAAATCTTTGGGTTGGTGGTGGTGGTGGTGGTTGTGGTGGTGGTGGTGATGGGTGGGGGAGGGGACCAACAGTTAATAAGTTGATGGTAACTAGTAACTACTATAACGTCCATGTCTAATCGATTTCCCATATTCCACTGAAGCGTGCCACATTTTCCCTCCAAGATAATTCTTATCTTGTGAAGTAGGTTCTTAGTGACCAGATATATTCTTACTGAGTCATTATTGCACTCAACTGCTTCCCTTATCACTCAGCATTTGTCCTCAGGTGAGGCCAATCCATCAGGAAACACTAAAGAAGATATACCCCTTGTCTCCCTAATGCTAACATATGGGACCTTCCACATGTCAGATATAATGACGAATGGATAAGAAGTCCGGTGGTTTTAATTTACAAGGAAAGGGGTTGGCCAACTAGAAGCCAATATATGGGTTTCATTAATAGTCTCATGACATGTATGAAATAAATGAAAGAGAAGCAGCTGCAATGTCCTCAACTACAGCTCGAGTTGCACAAGGAAGTGAAGCCTCAAGATTGCTAAGGGCCCGAATCATTGGAATGTAATCTGAAGCAATAACCATAGACATAAATTGTAGGCTCCTCGACAGGAGAGCCGCCTCCCGATCTGCCTCTGCATCCATTGATTTGACCGAAAACCTTAGTCCAGCTTTGTATTTGTGTAGACTTTTAATTTTGCTCCCCTCTTGACAATAATGATATATAGGGGAAGACAAAATTAGTATTAAAGGTGAAACAAGTCAGGTTGGGTCAGGTTTCTTAAGACCTTAATTCAATCCTAGGCCCTTAAAATTTAAGCCAGGCCCAATCCAACCCTGTTGCGTTCATGTTCAGGTCCAACTCTGCCAAGTTTATACCAATCCAATCCGACCCTAATTGATCCTGTCAAGATTGGGTTGGGTTGGGTTGGGCTAGGTTGAGTTGGGTTAACCCTGACTTCTGTAATGTTGGATTAACCTTGATTGATCAATTTTTGCCATTCATATCCTATACATTAAAAAATTATAGAAAAATGAAATACCAATAGGAGCCCTAAATTCTAAAATAAAAATTCAAGATTAAATTTTGGATCGGGTTGGGTCAGATTGGGCTGGGGCTAAGACTTCAACCAAAGCCCGACCAACCCTGACCCAGGGTTGGGGGTTTTCAACCCTAACCCACCCCAGAGTCAGAAAAAGTACTTGCCGTATTCTTGGGTATCACAATTTTCCCTCTTTCGGTACAGCGTCCCCGCTATGGCTCCACACACTGTCGGGGTCTACTTTAATACCATTTGTAACGCCCCAGTCCTATTAACCTTGCACAATATTGTCCTCTTTGGCCCATGGGCCTCAAGGCTTTAAAACGTGTTGTAACATATTAAGGAGGCTAGAGGTTATTAACTAGTTTAAGAATCTCTTCCTAGGCGATGTGAGACTAAAGTTTGCACACCCTCACTGATCTCCCAAACACCCTAGTACTAGTCGTATTCTTGGTGGGGACACCTCACCGATCTCCCAGGCGGGTCTGGTACTTGCCGTATTTTTGAGTGTCACAACTTCCCCCTTTCGGCACAACATCCCCACCGTGGCCTCACAAACTGTCGAGGTCTGCTCTTATACCAATTGCCGGGGTGTTACACTCTCTACCTGTAAAGGGGATTTGTACGGATACTCTTATCCTTAAAAGATTGTGTAAAAGTTGTTCTCCCTACCTACTATACTGAAAGGGAAGAACTAGTGGAATACGTTACAAGAAGATCTTGTAGGGAGTGGATTAGACTCAGGTTTAGTCGAACCGCTATTATTCTTGGTGTTGTATGATTGTGGTAATTTTATTTCATTCCACAATTTTTATTTACAATCACACTTGGGATATTATTCTGAAAAAAATTGAATTTCCACTGGCATAACCTATTCACCCCTGCTCTCTAGGTTATTTCAACTATTAGGGCTCTAGGCCCTTAAAATCTTAAGTGGCGACCCCAATCATTATGTTTTTTTCCATTCCATTCATGTCGTTAAGAAAACTACAGACATAACCCCAACTTCAAGATGAAGAGGAGTGTGGAAATATAAAGAAGAAACCACTTCCCAAAGAAATAAAGAAGGGAATCACAACCCCAATTTTATGAGGGTAGAAATAAAAAACCGATTTTTTCACCTTTATCCTTACAACTTGGCAGCCATAAAAGATCCTCCACCATCTTTTAGAACAACTACACATCCTCCTTTATGAGAAGCCACTATCCATGTTTCGTCATTTAAAGAATAAAATGGAATAAGCAGAAAAAGCATACTGATAGAGGCTATCACGCCCCAGACCTAGGTTTAAGGTATGGTGCTAACCCTTATGGGCCTCATGTGGTAACAAACTGCTCTATTATCTCTTTTATTAAAAAAAAAAAAAATAAATAAATAACAAGAGACTTAAGAAAATATATATATATATATATATATAGATATATAATTTCCAAACTTGAAGGACATAGATCAACATATGTATATCATCTGTTATCAGATGTCTGGTCTTAAAACTGGGAAGGCGGGTCTTCAGCGGCTTTGATAATTAAAATTTTATCTCACTTGTGGTGGCATCGATCTATTTATACATAATAATAATATAGGCCAAGTTATTATATTTTGAGAATTTCCAATCTATAAATTTACATGGTGCCTCTAAAATTAGTGCACATGCCCCTGAAACTTAGGTTATTATCGATCACTATCTCCAAATGCATAAGTCGAACATCAATAATTTTCATGCACATACTCTGATAAAAATTAAAAACAAGGGATGAGCTCGAAAAAATCCCAATGAGTGTAAATTTAATCATCACCGTCTTATATTTTTATGTCATGGTTTAATGTATGAACAATTTTGTGTTATGGACGAGATGGTTTTGGAGCAGGATTTTTTAAGCATTTTTGGGAGTTGGTGGGAGAAGAGTAATCTCTTGCAGTGAATGTTTTTTTAGAATCTCTATCATGTCCCATTCAATTAACCATACTTTTATCAGCATTATTCCTAAAACTGGAGATGTCTCATCTTTTGCTAGATTTAGACCTATTGCTCTATGTAACATGATCTACAATATCATTACCAAAATTATTGCAAATAGGTTGTGTTGCTGCCGAAAATCCGTATGAGCTGGTCCTGCACAAACAAAGACGGCAGAGGCCCGGAGCTTTGTCCGGGGTTAGTCCTCCGATGCTCAAGTTAGGGATCGGCCGCACAGTTTGTTATAGGAGTAATGGTGTGGGTATTGATGCTTACCTCTCCATTTCTTCCGGGCCTTCTTATATAGCTCTTATGGTTTAGGGTTTCCCCTTTCCTAGGAGGAGTCTTCCTCGAGTCTACCTCCTTTCCTTTTAGAGTCCTACTCCGATACGTTCTACCCCTTCGTGGGGGATATTCTCTTCACACGGTTGACGTGGTAGAGTCTTGGCAGCCTCTATCAGGTGGGTGACACGTGTCCTTACCCGACTGGACAGTCAATTTGGCCGTATCAAGAGCCCCCTTACTGCCGTCAGGAGACTCTTCCTGTGGGAGTAATCAAAATTTTCATCTTTTCTCTTCTCCCTTTTTTCTTTTTTTTTTTCAGTTCCTTCGGCCTTATTTCTTCTGCTTCGGCTTTAGTTCTACTTGCAACCGAGAGCTTCAGTCAGTCGATGTGAAGACCTTCGGTCAATTCGGCTCGGCCGTGCCCGAGCCCCTGTCGGAGGTGGGGACCTTCGGTTAGGTCCGCTCGGCTTTGGCCTGAGCCCACAGTCGAGGTGAGGACCTTCGGTCAGGTCCGTTCGGCTTTTTCCTGAACTCCCAACCAAGGTGAGGACCTTCGATCAGGTCTGTTTGGCCTTGGCCTGAACTCCCAACCGAGGCAAGGACCTTCGGTCAGGTCTGTTCGGCCTTGGCCTGAGCTCCCAACCGAGGCAAGGACCTTCAGTCAGGTCCGTTCGGCCTTGGTCTGAACTCCCAACTGAGGCAAAGACCTTCGGTCAGGTCCGTTCAGCTTTGGCCGAATTCCCATTTGAGGTGAGGACCTTCAGTCAGGTCCGTTTGGCTTTTTCTTGCACTCCCAACCGAGGTGAGGACCTTCGGTCAGGTCCGTTCAGCTTTGGCCGAACTCCCAACCGAGGTGAGGACCTTCGGTCAGGTCGGTTCAGCTTTGGCCGAACTCCCAACCGAGGTGAGGACCTTCGGTCAGGTCTGTTCGGCCTTGGCCGAACTCCCAACCAAGGTGAGAACCTTCGGTTAGGTCTGTTCGGCTTTGGCCAAACTCCCAACCGAGATGAGGACCTTCGATCAGCTCTACTTGGCCTTTTCCTGAGCCCCCGACCGAGGTGAGGACCTTCGATCAACTCGGCTCGACCTTAGCCTGAGCCCCCGACCGAGGTGTGGACCTTCGGTCAAGTTTGTTTGGGCCAAACCTTGAGGGTTCGTACTCGGTGACGTGGCGGTGCCATTAATGCTTGGGTAGTCGTGCCATTTTTCTTCCATCTATATAGTGTGGGGGTCCATTTGTGGGGCACTTTTCTTTTTCCGTCGGAGAGCCTTCCTTCGGTCTTATTGTTTCCTTCAGAGAGCATACCCTCGATCTCGGCTTTCCTTTAGTTTAACAGTACTCCGAAAGTAAGTTCCATGTCTTGCTCGTCGGGCTACAGTCCATCGTCCTCCGAGAGGATGAAGTCTAACCATAGGCGTCGGAGTCCAGGGGAGGTCTGAAGGATGTCCTCGGACTCCACCGATTTGCCCTCTTCCCGCGACTCATCGTCTGCGACCTTGCCGTCTGGGTCCGAGGGTGGCTCAAACGGTGTAGGATTTAGGGAGAGGATGCTCGATTCCTGAGCCCATACTCAGGAACCCTTAGAGGTGGAGGCTCTCCACATCGTATCCACAATGGATGAGCCAGAACTGGAGGAGCTGAGGGCCTCCTTCGGTATCTCAGATGCTTTCGAGTACCGGCTGCCCAGACCATTTGACCGAGCCAGCTATCAGAACTCCGAAGAGCTGTGCTTGTACAAGGAGGCATTCAAAGCCGGCCTTCGGATTCCCCTCCATCCCTTCTTCGCCCGAGTGTTTCGGCACTATGGGATATGTCCGACCCAGCTGACGCTGAACGGATGGCGGCAGGTGCTCAGCTTCGTCGTTCTTTTCTCAAGGCACTAGAGGCCTCTCTCCCTCCCTCTCTTCATCAACTGCTTCTTCCTTCATGCCTGTAAGGGGCTTTCGGGCTGGTACTACTTCTGCCCCCGGAAGGACCTTCGGCTACTGAGTGGTTACCCGACGTCGATCCACGGGTGGAAGGAGAAGTTCTTCTTTGTGAGGTCGTCCGAGGGGGTGCCCTTCGGCACCGTCTGGGATATCCCTGACCTTAGAGAGGTGAACTCAGCCCCTTCCCTTTTCGGGGTAGACGCGGAGTCGTTGGCGATGGCAAGGCGACAAGAAACCTATCCTCCAGTCGAGGTCGACTGCCTTAAGTCTGACGCCATACTATTCAGATTCAGGCTTAGCCCGGGTGAGTTAGGCTAGCCCCAGTTTATTTCCCTCGGGCGTCAGTGTTTCGTATTGACTCCCTTTATTTCTTCAGGCAGTGCAAATCTCTAGGGTCGGGCTAGGACTGCCACAGCGGCAAGGCAAGCTCAAATCAGGGAGGCCAGGGCGCGGGATGCCCAACAGCAGCCGAGGACGAAGAGGAAAGAGAAGAAAGGGCCCTCCTCCAAGACTCTGAAGAAGAGATCTAGGGGCGAGGGGCCGAGCACTGAGGCAGTCCAGGCCCTCGCTGCTTCGGGCCATGACATGCCTGCCCTAGACCCCTCCCCCGTCGCTGACTTGAGAAGCCCGAGGGTGGGGAACGTGAGGGCCGAAGTTGGATTTTTCCCTCAGTGGTTGGTCAAGGAAGATGACACGTTGGCAGTCGGGCGTGTTGCTCGTGAGTTGGTGATGAAGGGCAGTCTTCCCCGAGATGCTGCCGAAGCTCAACGGCAAGGGACGACGGGTATGATAACCAATGCCTACATCTTCATGGCCGGGGTAAGCTTCGGTCCTCTAATCTTTGTTTTATTTTTCACCCTAGCATTCTGACCTTCGGTTTCTCATGTAGGCCTAAAACCAAATGGGTCAACTGGCGGCTTGGGCTGAAGCTATGTGCTGAGACCTCGAGGTCACCGAACGAGAGAAGGCAGTCTTGGAGAATGAGTGTTCGGTCCTCCTCGAGAAGGTGGAGCACCTGAAAATGGACCTCCTCCTCACGCGCCAGGAATGCGATCGGAAGCTTGCAGAGCTGAAGTCGCAGATGAAGACAAGGGTTTATAAGGCCGAGGCCCGAGCAGCCGAGAAGTATAGGTCCTTCGAGGACTTTCGAGAGGAAATTAAACGTGCCATTGCCCCTGGGTTCACAATGGGCGCTACCGAGGTCCGAGACTGGGTTCTTGAGCGTTACCCAGGGGTCTCTTTCGAGGACAACGGGCTCATATTCTAAAAGGAGGGTATTGAGGCGGCCTCATCAGCCACCGAGGTTACTGATGCCGATGGTGGAGGCTGCAGCGAAAAAGGTGAGGTTCAGCTGCAACGCAAGGTCCCTCCGACTCCCGATCACGATGGCTCGGATCAGGAGACCCACCATGTTGAGGAAGAGGCCGTGAATCCGACGGACGCCCCCTGAAGCCACCTCGGGTCTCGGCTCAGCCTGAGCTCTTTTTGTTTTTGATATGAGCCTTCGGGCTTCTTCCTGTAATCTCGGCCTTCGGGCCTTCTTATGTAATCTCGGCCTTCGGGCCTTCTTTTATGTAATCTCGACCTTCGGGTCTTCTTATGTATCTCGACCTTTGGGTCTTATCAATGAATGTATCTCCTTTCGTATGCTTCAACTTCCACTTTTTCGCGTTCTTTTGGGCAAGGTGATCTTTAGTCCGTAGGTAGATGCAAGGAGGCCGAAACCCATTGTTACCAACCTTAGGATTTGCATGCCTCTAGTTTAGCACGAGGCTCGGTCCCACTCCCTAGACTTATCCGAGAGGTTTCCCGAGTCCGAGGGCTATGGACTTGAGGGATCTTGAACAAATGGGGTTCTCACCAAGTGGTGTTCCCCCTCAGCTCTGGACGAAGGGTCTTTTAAACTCTGGTATTGATTCGAACATCCAGCTGAGGGTAAATCCTTCGGCCGTCGTCACTCCTTAACGAATTGAGGACCTTCTGTCAGTTCGGCTAGGCGTTGCCTGAGCCCGACTGAGTTGAGGAACTTTGGTCAGTTCGGCTCGGCCTTTGCCTGAACTCCCAACCGAGATGAGGACCTTCGATCAGGTCTGTTTGGCTTTAGCCAAATTCCCAACCGAGGTGAGGACATTTGGTCAGTTCGGGTTGGCCTTTGCCAGAGCCCTCGACCGAAGTGAATACCTTCGTTCAGTTCGGCTCGGCCTTTGCCTGAGCCCCCGACTGAGGTGAGGACCTTCAGTCAGTTCGGCTCGGCCTTTACCCGAGCCCTCGACCGAGGTGAGGACCTTTGGTCAGTTCGACTCTACCTTTGCCTGAGCCCCCGACCGAGGTGAGGACCTTCGGTCAGTTCGGATCGGCCTTTGCCCGAGCCCCTGACCGAGCTGAGGACCTTTGATCAGTTCAGCTCGGCCTTTGTCTGAGCCCCTGACCGAGGTGAGGACCTTCGATCAGTTTGGCTCGGCCTTGTCTGAGCCCCCGACCGAGATAAGGACCTTCGGCTGAGTTAATGTCACCAAACAAGAGATTCCTCTCAATTGCCGTAAATCAGCTTTCGTATTTTTCATGAATAAGATCCTCCGGAGTTTAGGATGAGGAATTACAACTTGAAAGTGCCTATGAGCAAAAATTACAAGATGCGAGTGTGCTTGCTACTCTTGTACGAGGCTTGGTCCTGCTCCATCGGCTTGAAGGGTTTCTTCCATATGGATGTACTTATTGCACCGAGCTCTCAACTCGGCCAGGTTCCTCGGTGTATGCTTCGCCAAAGACCTTTTCAGCTCCTTATCCTTGACGCCTCCCAGTAGGGCTGTGAACTCCTCTTTCGGGTCCAGACCTCTGATCGTGATCTTCTCTTGTTGGAAGCGCTTTATGTAGTTTTGCAGTGATTCTCCTTCATGTTGCTTGATTTTAGTCAAGTTCAACGGGGTCTTCTGAAGGGGTTGGCTACTGGAGAATCCCTTCATGAAGAAGTAACTTAAATCGCTAAAGCTGTGGATCGACTTCATCGGAAAACGGTTATACCATAGCCTTGCCGCTCCTCTGAACGTCAATGGTAGGGCGCAACACATGATGTTTTCTGTGACTCAATGAAACTGTATAGCAACCTTGAAGCCTTTCAGATGATCGACGGGGTCTCCAGATCCGTCATAGGTGTCATACTTTGACAGGTGAAAGCCGATCGGGAGCGGGTCCCTCATGACCTCATCAGCTAGAGCCGTGTCATTAGTGAGGTCTGGCTCACGGGCTCTCGTCTTATTTTCTACCACCTTCTTAATCTCATCTTTCAAGTCCAGGATCATTTGCTTTAACCCCGAGTCCTCGTGTCTCTGCTCGTCTCCTCGGCGTGGTTCCCCATGTGGGTCTCTGGCGGCATGCCGCATACTTCCCCTGGGTACAGGACTTTCCCACATTGCTCAGTTTCGAAAGTTATGACCAGACCTTATCGATCCTGTACTGCTCCGGTCCTCGTCTCGAGCCCTCTCAGGCTGGATGTGGAGGCCTGGTGGTGCTCCGCCGGTCTTCTGAGAGACAGCTTTGGAGACCTCCTTCATTGCCTCGGCCATTCGATCATATTTGTCCTGGAGGGCTTCGAATTGCTCCCTTGTCACATATTCCTGCGCCTCAGGAGGGGGTGGAGGATCACTATCTCCGCGTATCGAACATTCGACCGAACGCTGGTACCTTACGGATCCTTCCTGGTCATTGTTGCCCCTTCCTCATCCCATTTCCGTCGAGGGAGGGAGCCCCTCTGAAGGTTCCTCCTCCCCCATGTTCATGTTTGACGTTGCTCTTGTCTTCTTACGATTGTAGGTTCTCCCCACCATTACTGTCGTTCCCACGGACGACGCCAATCTGTTGCTACTGAAAATCTGTATGAGCTGGTCCTGCACAAGCAAAGACGGCAGAGGCCTGGAGCTTTGTCCAGGGTTAGTCCTCCGACGCTCAAGTTAGGGATCGACCGCATAGTTTGTTATAGGAGTAATGGTGTGGGTATTGATGCTTACCACTCCCTTTCTTCCGGGCCTTCTTATATAGCTCTTAGGGTTTAGGGTTTCCCCTTTCCTAGGAGGAGTCTTCCTTGAGTCTACCTCCTTTCCTTTTAGAGTCCTACTCCGATACGTCCTACCCCTTCGTGGGGAATATTCTCTTCACGCGATTGACGTGGTAGAGTCCTGGCAGCCTCTATTAGGTGGGTGACACGTGTCCAAGTGGGCGACGCGTGTCCTTACCCTACTGGACAGTCAATTTGGCCGTATCAGGTTGCAAGGAGTTATGGTGGTGGTGGTAAGTGAGAATCAATATGCCTTTATTAAAGGAAGGTCTATTTCTGATAATATCTTGATTAGTCATGATATAATAAGGGGAATTGGGCAAAAAGGGGCATCGCCAACTGCAGTGCTGAAGATTGATCTTTCATAAGGCATATGATTCTCATAGAAATAAATTTCTTTTGGGAGATAACGGAAAGGATGGGTTTTCCTCCCAAATTCTTTGGCTGGATTTGAGCTTGTGTTAATTCTCTTTATTTCTCTATTACGGTGAATGGTAGTCCAATGGGATATTTTGGTGGAGGGAGAGGAATTAGGCAGAGGGATCCCTTATCTCCATATCTGTTTAATATGGTTATGGAAGGGTTTTCTGGTGTTATGAAGAGGTTAGAAGTGGATGGTCAAATTTTGTTCCTCCCTAAGTGGAAGAAAAACCAGCTCTCTCATCTTATCTTTGTTGATGATCTTATGATATTTTTGAAAGTAGCCAGAGACTTAGTCACAACTAGTTTGGGGGCTCTTGATGAGTTTGCTTCCTTCTTTGGGTTGCATCTTAATAGAACCTAAGTCCTTTATTATTTTAGGGGGCTTTACTCAAGCTAGCATAATGCAACTTTTGGAATTAACGGGTTTTAGAGATATTAATTTACCAATTAGGTAACTTGGTGATCCTCTTATTTCAGGTAAACTAAATATGGTAGACTGTTCTACTATTCTGGACCTGGTTCACAGGAAGCTAGAAGGATGGAAAGCCAGATTCTTATCTTATGCTGGGCGCCTTCAACTTATTTCCTTAGTTCTTCTAGGCTGCTTTATATATATATTAGTCAGACATCTTCGGGCTCCCTAGTAATGTCATTCCTAAGTTGGAATCTATTTTCTCTAATTTTTTGTGGTCTGATCGTTCTCTTGAAGGGAAGATTCACTATATCTCCTGGGATGCAATATGCAAACCAAAAAATGAAAGAAGTCTTGGCCTCAACCATATTAAGGAGATGAATATTGTTGGCATTATGAAACATATTTGGTGGATTGCCTCTCACAAAAACAGTACTTAGGTCAAATGGATCTATTCTAGATACCTAAAACATGACTCCATTTGGACCGTCAAACTTATCTCTAATTCCTCTTGGGTCTAGAGGAAAATTATTAAATATAGAGATAGGATGGAACCTCGTGTACAACACCTAATTGGAGATGGTAGGGGGACTAACCTTTGGTTAGATAAGTGGCATCCCTCTGGAAATTTTTTAAAGAGATATGGAGATAGAATTCATTATGATGAAATCTAGATTGGCCAAAGAGAGTGGCATCCTTCTCCATCGACTATTATGGAGCTTATGGAGGCATGAGGGGCCCTTACAGTTATCCAGAAACTTCTTCATATTGATTCGGATATGGTGGTGTGGAAAGGACATCCTTCGGGATCCTTCCTTACCAAATCAGTTACTGCTTGGAGATGTTTGGTTAATGCTCTTCCTACTAGAGATAATCTTATAAAGAGAAGTATTGGGGTTTCTCCAACATGTGTCTTTTGTTGGGCTAGGATTGAAGATACAAATCATTTATTTTTTGATTGCCCATTTTCCTTACATAATTGGAATGAGGTTTTAGCATTATGTTCTCGACATAGGAAACCTTATGGCCATATAGAGGACATTGCTGGGTGGGTTAAGTATGAATTCAATAATGAGAATCCTTTGAAGTCAATTGAGAGACTAGCTTTCTGTGCAACTATTCAGCATATCTAGCAAGAGAGAAATTTTAGAATTTTCTCTAATAAAGTGAAATCAAAGCCACAAATAATTTCAGCAATTATGGCTGATGTTCACATTAATGTGCTACTCTTCACTTCTCAGGAATTTACAATTCCATAAATCAATTTTTAGTAGATAAATGGAGGATTAATATGAAGTGGATCGTGCAAATTCCTAAAGCTTGTTCCTGGTTCAACCCGCCTACTCTTTGATAGCCTTGCATTGTAATAGTTCCCTGAAGCAAGATGTAGGCTCCTATGGACGAATCATTTGAGATAATAAGGGGGGCCCATTTTGGCTTTTGCTGGTGTTGGGGATATTGCTTCAGTTTTATACATGGAGTTATTAGCTATCTTGAGAGGTATAGCTCTGTGTATTGCAAATAATTTGCTTCAGATTTCAATCAGGCCATATTCTAAATTGGCTGTGGATATGCTCAATGGTGAAATCCAAGGCCCATGGGATGTCCAAGTTATCAAGAGAAAGATTATTCAATTGACTGAGTCTTTAATTTCACGGGAGTTTAAACATATTTGGAGAGAATTCAACAGACCGGCAGACTATATGGCTTCTCTTGGCAATTTTGGTGAAGAAATTCGGGTTAGGCCACTTGATCTCCCTTATGAGTTGAAGGCCTTTGTGGAGGAAGATGCAATCCATAAGGTGTATTACAGAATTTAGCTACTCATTTTCGTACAATTGTAAGTCTTAGTAGGGCAAGTCCTACTTGTGCTAGGGATTCCTCTTCCTTTATTTAGGTCAGTCCTAAGAAGGTAGTGGAATTACCTACTTTTTGTATTTTTTTTTTTCTTCTGATTACACACATACAACTTATCAAAAAAAAAAAAAAAAAAAATGTGATACCAAGTTATGATGAATATGTTATGATGGAATTATGTTGCTTTCCGACGGATTTATGATTCTTAAATATGACATTAGCTAATGGAATTGTGCATGAATTTATTGTGAAGAACATGGCACCAGATGCATGGTTAGAGATGGAGGTTATGGAAAGGAAAGTGAAACAATAAATGTTTGTGAACCGAACCTTGTGATTGCCACCCCTTGACAGTAGGGGGTTAGCTACTGGTTGAGGTGTATAGTGTTTCCCCACCTCTAACGGGAATGCAGGGTTCGATATCGGTGCATGCATGCTGATTGAGGCAGCCTAATTGGGATGGGAAACCACTCTACCCCGTATAACTCTCTGCTGCAAATAAATGGACATTACAAATGGTAGGCAGTAAGTCAAGGTCAACATGCTTAAAGTTTGCTTTTCTCGATTTTCAGATTCGCCACAGAAGAGTAAACCACTAGATATTAAAAACGGATTGGTTAGGCATTCCTGTATGTAAGGTTAACAAAATATCCAAAACAATCTCTAAAAGGGGTTTCCGGAACAACCTAGGGTCATTCCTTAATGGGGATCATGCCAATAGTGGTGGCAAAGGGACAAAAGACTAGCGCAAGGACACTAGTTTCTTCGTGTCTAAGGTAAAAAGGGAAAAAATGATAAATGGCAAGACTACAGGAGAACAACAACCAGTTCGCAACTGAGCCCTATTAACCTTGCACAATATTATCCTCTTTGGTCGTGGGTCTCAAAGCTTTAAAATGCGTTGTAATATGTTAAGGAGGATAGATGTTATTAACTTCCTCAATAATCTCTCCCTAAACGATGTGGGACTAAAGTTTGTACACCCTCACCGATCTCTCAAACCCCCTAGTATTTGTCATATTCTTGGGTGTCACAACTTCTTCTCTTTCAGCATAATATCTCCGTTGTGCTTCTCTTTCAGCATAATGTCTCCGTTGTGGCCCCACATGCTATCGAGGTCCACTCTGATATCAATTGTAATATCTCAGCCCCATTAACCTTACACAATATTATCATCTTTGGCCCATGGGCCTCAAGGCTTTAAAACGCATTGTGTCATGTTAAGGATGCTAGAAGTTATTAACTAGCCCAGTAATCTCTCCCTAGGCGATGTGGGTCTAAAGTTGTACACACTCACTGATCTGTCAAACCCCCTGGTACTTACCGTATTCTTGGTGGGGACACCTCACCGATCTCTTAGGCATATCTGGTACTTGTCGTATTTTTGGGTGTCACATTAAGCCTTTATAGCCAATACTGGAAAGGATCAGATAAGACAATGTTCCTAAATTTTGAGTACTGAAAGATAAATTATTAGGGGACTTAACTAGAAGCATACACGACCATATCTAGCTAATCGTTGTTACCTTGAGCCTTCACATAGTGGTGCATATGTATGTTCATTGAACCCGATTTAGTAATTAGGCTGTTTGATTTCATTTATACATGACATTTATTTATTAGTCTTGTAAGTTGTTTTATGAGTTCTCACCCAAAAGTGTTCTCGACTAGGGATAGGGCTGGACATACTATTCATATGATCGTTACATTGTATGTTACTAGGGAAGTGATTCCGGTATATAAATATAAATACACATACTATGTGTGTAAGAAAAGAACTCAATAAAAATGTCGCACATATTACTGCCAGTTATGTGAGAACGAGATTCGTATGTTGTTTTATGGTTGTCCTTGTTGGCAACTCGGCCACGTGGGGTGATGACGTGGCCAGTTTGGGTGACGTGGATGAAAATGATGATATGGCAGTGTCCAGTGTCACCGATGAGATAACAGAGCAGCTTGGTATGCATGGAGGGGTTTACTACATCATTAATAGGTGGTGCGGGTTTCTGTATCAAAACTGGTAAAATTGACCTATTTACGATCGAGGGCATTTTCAGTAGTGAAAATGACATTTTTGGAAGATCAGTTCTTTAAGAAAAAGATAGATTGTAATTTACCTAGTCCAGTGCATTTGATTTCGTCACATTCCGATACCGTATGGAGAAGTTACGACATTTATGGCAGTCAAGGGCAGTTTCAGCATTGAAGATGAATTTTTTAAAGGAAGTGTTCTACATGTAACAGTACAACAAAAATACAATCTTTCAAACGGTTCTGATTTCATCGCATTCCGATTCCGTATGAGAAAGATTCGTTATTGGAAATGTGTAGGGGCATTTTGGTATTTTTACATGGATGATTCAGATGATTGAGTCTTCTGAAAAGTCGTAGAGCATCTAGTTACGATTCCAACGCACTTCGTTTCATCTTGATCGGATATTGTATGAAAAAGTTATAAGTGTTTCCGTAAAGTCGGTTCGAAAATCCAAACCAAAAATCCATCAGTTGCTCTCGGTGTTGGGTGGATTTTTCGAAATTTATTTTTGAAATTTGAAGGGCGTTTGTGTAATTTAAAGATTTTGAAGGTCTGAGTTGCAAGGGGTCTTTAAGCACTGAAACATATGGAGGCAGGGGCTTGATTGTAATAAAGAGGAGTAAAGGGAAGTGAAATGGATGGTCAAGATTTGACCACGTAGGCTTGATGCCCATCCAAAGGCTGCTGAGATTTTGGTGTGATATGGACGAGATAGATGCTTGCGCGTAGGATTTGATTGGTTAGGTGCATAATTCTTGATGCACTGGCGCTACACCTTATCAAAGAAAGTTAGTGTGTTTCGCGCGTGTATAGAAGATATAAAAAAGATTCCAATCTTAATGATCTCATGAAATCATATTAAAGCCAACATGGAGGATTCGGATCCAACGGTCAATAAGCCATTTCTCTTTTGTGAGTGGGAGACAAGCTCCCTTAAAATCCGAAAAAGCAACCAATCATAGATCGACAACACTTCTGACGATGTCAGTGCCTACGTCATGATGACGTCATCGAGATTCAAATCTAACGGTTTGGATCTGTTGTCCGTTGGTTTAATCGAACGGCTTGGATTATAAGATCTTTTATATGAGATCTACGGTCAGATTTCGCCCCTGTTGCGCGCACCGCCGGTGTAGCCTACGCCACCCCTATGAAGATTCCATTTCAGGCTATCTCATTGCTCCAACTTCAAAAGGTCATATCTCCCTCATTTTAAGTCGGATTTGGGTGAACCAAGTTGCAGCTTCTTCGTTTTTTCAAGCCCTACACTATGGAAGCAAGAAAAATGGGTTTTGAGTGAAAGAAGGCTACGGTTTTGGTAGGAGAAGCTTCCCCCTCTTTGTTGGTCCTTGAATGAACATATATTCTTGATGATAAATGTTCTTAGGCCATTAAAGGAGGTAAAAGAGGTGGTTGAAGTGTGTTAATGGTACATTAACTCAAAGCCAAGGAAGAAGAGAAGAAAGCAAGGATGTGTTTGCTTTGAAGAGCAAGAAGCCAAGGAGAGAGAAGGTGTGAGCACCAAACTTGTCAGTACAAGTTTCCAGTCATCCCAGGCAATCGGTTGTGAGATTCTCTAACCTTTGATTTTACATTACATGTATGTATGTATGTTAGGGTTAGTTGTGGATGAATGTATACATGCTAGGTTAGTTGTGGATGAACTGTAAGCATGCTAGCTAGTTGTGGATGCATATGCTAGGCAGAGCTTGACTGTAGGGCATTGATATAAGCCCAATTTAATTGTATTATTTATTGTGTGCTTAGTGGGTGCTAAGCACCGGGAGTGGGTGCTCCTGTGTAGTGGGTGCTACACATTGTATCGGCACTACGAGTGCCATCTCAGCTTCGGCTTGAGAAAATTGAGTGTGGGTGCTCCCGACTGTGGGTGCAGTCAAAAGTAGTGTATTGAGTAAGTACGAAGCCTTTACAGGCACTACTCCGGGGATGTAGGAAAATTGCCGAACCTCGTAAAAATCCTGTGTTGTGGGTGCTTGTTGTTTGCATTTTATATTGAAGTGCGTGGAATGTGGAATGGGTGTGCATACTTGGAAGTGCCTATGAGAGGCTAAGTGTGCATACGACTGTGTGCAAACAGGGACAGGTATATCAGGTTTTTCTTAGTCAGACATCAGTTAGGTTTTTGGGGATCGGAATTGGACTCATTGATTCACCCCCCTCTCAGTGACTGCCAGGTTACAACCCGTCATTTGACCTTTGACATGAGAGATCCTATTTGTTGCAATGTTGTATCACATGTTTTGATAAACTAATAGTTGATATCTAACGGACTATATATCGGTATACTGGACAGGTGGTCCAATGAAATAGATCATCAATATGGGATCTACTGCCCTTAATTGGCGAATATCGAGGAGAGAGAATGTTTATACTTGATCGGAAAGAAATCTGGTACCATTGAGTATATCTTTTACAAAGATAATTTTTTAATATGCAAAATAATATTTTATTTATTAAATTTTATTTGAAATGTTTTTTTGACATCTAATCATGTTCATAAAATCTCTGAAACAGATATGTGCAATGAGTTGGAGTTAAGTAGTATTAAATTACATGTCCTATAGCTCATATTGGAAAAGTGGAAGGGCTTATATGAAAATTAAAAGGTTAATATTGCATGACAATATTTGGGAATATTAAATGGTTAATTACATTTTTATTTATGGTAGTGAATAATATATAGTTTGATTATATTATCACTTATAAGAAGAAAGATAACAATCACTTTTAGATTCTACATCTTCCCACTTTAAAAGCAAAGTAATTGTTCATTTTTGGAAAATATTTTCTACCACTAAGATTTGACTTTCTCAGTATAAGAAACAAAGAATTTTTTTTTTTTGGGTTAAATGGAAACAAAAATTTGATCAAAAGAGAAAACGTTAAAAGAGGTTTTACTATATAAAGACAAACCTTCTGTCTTCTCTCCCACTATTTCTCTCCTCTTCTTTTTTTTCATTTGTGAGTGAGTATTTGTGAAGGTGAAAACTAAGGTTTATGAAACTCTAAACTTTAATGGTGGATTTCTCTTCTCCAATTGAACGTGGATCGTAATTTCAAAGTGTTGAAATTAATCCCTATAGTTTCTCAAGTGTGGAAGAACTATATTCTGGAGGAGGAACTTCGACTACGGTTCTAAGGTAAACCATATAACTTCTTCATTTATTTATTTTTTACAGTGATTTTGAATACAAGAAATCTAAACCGATCCCTTCTACTGTGCGATTGTGTTTTCGTCAACAATTGGAATTAGAGCCTTACTCTTCTTTTCAAAATTATTAATTTACATATAATAATAAAGGTTCTTCAATGTTATTTGTGGTTTAGATTAGGCGGTGTATTCTTCTCGGATTAACAGCACCCATGAGGGTTTGAATCTTGATTTAAAATTGCCTGGTTTTGATAATAATAATAATAATAATAATAATAATAATAATAATAATAATAATAATAATAATAATAATAATAATAATAAAAGGTTTAATTGGTATACTGTTCATACGAATAGTACCCTTTGATTTGCATGCTGACTTTGTGAAAATTTTTAATGTTATTATTTAGAATACAAGGTAATAACCATCAATTTTTGATATCATCATATTTTATGAAGTAATTTCTTTTTCGAAATTGTTTTGGAAAGTAATGATGAGTAATTAATTAACAGTAAAAAAAAAAAAATCCAAACAAAGTAAATCTTTAACCCATAATAGATTTGTGGGTGTTCTGTTCTTTTGGTTCCAAGGCGTTTGTATGAGCACGAGACAAGGAAGAATGGTGGTTGGGGTTATCCGTTGGGCATGTTTTGGGCGCTACTCAGATAGTGATGCCATCAATGGCCATGGTTCTCCTTGAGGTGAACCCTTTGGCCCTTCTGAAGAAGATAGAGATGGGTGGAGATAAGAATCTCTTCACCCACTCTCTTATTTTTATCCGAATAGGCTTAAGTAAGAATAGTTCTTTCTTAAGTCCATATGGGTTTTATCTTTGTATCAGGCCCAATGTATAATATATATATATATATATATATATTTTTTTAATGGAATTGAGCTTAATTTATTTTAATTATTAAAATCACTTAAACTTGGGTTATGAACCCAAAACAAACCCAATAAAGTTTAGGCCCAAGGACTCAACCCAAGCCCGCTTGGTCCAATCCATAACAATCCAACTCTAAAAACAGTTTATATATATATATATATATATATATATTGTTTATGAATTAGTTTCTTGAAGTTATTTTTCAGAAATTATTTTGAAAACTATACAAATAAATTAGTTATTAATTAATTTAATAAATGGTTAGTTAATTGTTAATTCTATATCAAGTATTGAAAAACCATATTATGCATTGTGGTTATGGGATTGAAATTTAAATCTTGTGGATGGTAAATATTTATTGTTAAATGAGATGTAATGGATGTGATGTGTGTATGTACTCCACCCCTTGAACAGCCCAAATGGTGGGTTGATTTCTTTAAGAGGATTTTTTCAAACAAAGGGATGTATAGATTTAGGTTGTTTTTTAATTTATTGCAAGAATGAAGAAAGTGGTAAAGATCCTCGTACGACGATGATGGAAAAAAAAATGAAGATTCACATGGAGATGATAATGATAGAGTTTCCATATGGTTGCATCACTTGATGCATGATATCATATTGCATATATTGATTAAATAATTAATTTAGTGGGAGTAATTGAGGCTTGTTACTCTCATTGCTCTTGTCATCTTATAACCACATTTAATTACCTTATATTGTTGATATATTTTATACGTTTGATGTATGCCTTATTTATTCATGAGATGTTTACATATATACCGTAATTTTACCCTCAATGTTAAAACCATACGTGATATGAATGCATCGTAATCATTAGATCATATCCATGGCCCCTATCAATGGTAGATGTAGAGGTTTGTAATATAACCCCGTAATAGAGCCGATAAGATGTTGTTAGGGTTCTTATTGCTAATGTTATACACTACTTCCTAATGGATAGGATATGGACAGAGATAGTGAGGGGGTACTACGATATTAAGCTATCTTTCATGATACTATGATTCATTTCGATTTGATAGGAATACACATGACATGAATGTGTCAGCAGATAGGATATGAACATAACACTCAAGTGGCCAATAATATTGGAAACCTTAGATATGGATAACATAGTGCACCCAATCATAGTGTTTCCAATGATTCCCAATATGGTAAGTTGCATGTGCAAGGATTGGCTTGTTTCAACTCACTTTTAGGATGTGAAGGAATCTTGATTGTGAGAAAATCATTGTCTATGTTTTGCCCATTAGAATTTAATGGATTTGTTTAATGTTTATGCGTTTGATTATATCTTGTACATGTGTAGATCTTTGTGCAATATCGACCTCTATCAACTTTACCCTATTGACTATAATCAATGATTACAAACTGAGAGGACCTCATTATATGGACTAGCATTGGAGTATCATGTTACACCTAATGACAGAACGTCTGTCTGCAGTTCTTGAGCAGGAGGCTCTGGAAAAATCCACTAATGATGACTATGATCAGTAGGGGGCCTATAAGTATTTTCACTCAAGGGATTCTAAGGCCATGCTGTACATTCTTAGATCAGTTGACAAATCAATCAATGACTCTATAAAAGGTATAACATTTGCCAAAGGTATGATGGATAAGCTCAAGGAGCTTTTCAGTTAGACTAACATGCATGAACATCATGAGCTTGTTGGTCTGATAACAGTAGGGACTCCAGTTATCAATCATGTGATGAAGATGCTAATCTATTAGAGAATCTGGAATTACTAGATACTTCCTTTACTCTTAAATACAAGAGGAATGTGATTTTAAACTCTCTCCCCTCAACCTATAGTTAATTTATTTATAATTTCAACATGAACAAACTAGATGTTGAATTGACTGAGCAAGAAAATATGATGCAAGAGGCGAAGAAAGCTCAAAAGAAAGAAAATGGTGAAGTCAATGCTATAGAAGCCAAGTCTTCGACCTCCAAAAAGAAAGAAAAAATGGAAGGAAAAAAAAGCTAACAAGAATAAGAGCAAGGGTGAGAAGATACAAAAGAAGAAAAAAGAACTTAAGGGTCCATGATTCTTTTGTCAGAAAGAGGGCCACTAGCATACCTAGTTACTTTGAAGAAGAAGTTAGATGAAATTCCTAAAGAAGATAATTTTACTATTCTTGTCGTTTAATGGTTGGTGGATATTAGATCCATTGTCTACATTTGCAATATGTTGTAGATGTTCAAAACGACAAGAAGACTTGACAGGAATGAAATGCAGCTAAGGATGGTCATTGGAGCTAAAGCCATGGTGATGGCTATTTGAGACTTTAGTTTAGAATTTGATTCTGGTACTATTTTATTAAAAGATTGTTATAATGTTCCTTATTTTAAAGGAACATTATTTCTGTCTCTAAGGCTCTATAATGTAACGATGCTATTTTTTAAACATGATTCTGGGTCTGGCACACTTTTTTGCATCCCTCTTTTTTTGGAGTGATTCTGCATCTTAAATATTGTATGGTAACCAAAAAAAAAAAAAAATGATTTTGTAACCTGAAAGAAACAAAAACCTATATGGTTCCTACTTAACAGAATCGTTTCTATTAGAAACCAATATTTACATAAAGTATCATCTTCACCATGGGTGTCAAAGTTGTGATTTTAAAATAAAATCTAAGGATTGTCAATGGTTTTTTAATAAATTCTAAGTTATGAAAACCATTATTACACAAATAGCTTAAGTCGAATGAGACATACATAAGAATAGATCCATATCAACAACACGGTGTTCACGTCAAATATGAAATATTTGGCCGTGTTTCCTTGCCATATGAAATATGAAATGTTTCAACAAAAATATGATCTATCATAATAACATAAAAGCATGAACAAGAAAAAATTCAAGTATTGACGTAATTCTTAAAGTATCTATTTATGAACTTAAGGGCATAAATTAGCTCTTCCAACTTAATTCTTAACTGCTAAACATGTCCAACTACTTCAAAGTTTAAATATAATCATCCAAATGTAATCATGTAATTTGAGCCATTCCGGCTTTAAGAGCTAACTCATTTGCAATCTTTTTCCTAAGATCATCCATCTGTCTTCTTCTTTCTACTAAGCTTGTACTAATGTGAGCCAGTGGTACATAATCTTGAATTTCTTCAGGCTTTTGATTCCACCAATTTTCACCAAATTCCTCAAAATTCTTATTTGTAATTTCTTCCTCCCGAATGAAGTTGTGAAGTGCACAACAAGCAATGACGATGCATGTTTGGGTGTTCAGTGGAAAACATGGCATTTTGCTGAGAATTGGGAAACGCTTCTTCAAAGAACCAAAACTCCGCTCTATGACATTCCTAACAGAAGAGTGTCTATTATTAAATAGCTCTACTATTGTCCTTGGATGTCTATTTCTGTAATCATTTAGATGGTATCTTTGTCCTTTGAATGACGTTAAGAACCCAGTAGTAGATGGATAACCAGAATCAACCACGTAATATTTACCTAGCACGTAAAATGAAATGTAATGAATCAACACAATATGTAAAATAAAGCATAATCAATTGGTGAAGTTAAGATTTAAAATGTACCAAGTAGAGGATAAGGAAATTCAAATTTAGGGTTATCCAATGCCTCATTGAATACTCGACAATCATTTGCATCCTCTCAACCAACGTACACAAAAGTGAATTTCATGTCAAGGTCACATGCACACATAACATTCCAAGTTGTTTGGGTAGAGTTACAGAAGTACTAACGTGAGTGTCATCAATCTTGCCAATGCAGTCCTAGTACCAATACATGGATATTCATCTAATCAAACCACGTATAACCACAAAACAACATAATCATTGATTTAATTATAAGCAACATACCTTGAAGAAAGGATACAACTTTGGTTTTTCACGAATCTGTTTAGGGCAACGACTGAAGTTTGGAGGTTTGATATTCTCTTGTCCCAATAGTATGAAAGCATGTGACACTTTCTTAAAGTGTTCACCTATAGTGTTGAGAGAACGTTGAAAATGTTCTGCTATGTCTCTATACCTATCGTTGTGAGCAACGATAGATATAAACATTGCTAACTGTTCATCCACTCTTAAATATCGACTATCTTCCAACTAACCACGTTGTCGCATTAATGCTTTAAGGTTGAGAAAGACATGGCATTCCATTTTATACTATTCATAGCATCTGTCTACATGTCCATTTAAGACCTCACTCACTCGCTCTGGTCTTCTCAATTTACTATCTCGTATGGGCCCTCTAGTGTATAATGAATCATGTGTTTTCATCAACAACATCATACACATCATGATTTCTGCATCAATGTCATCCCTTTCCATTTATTCAATGTGTTCCCTAGATGCGATCACTCTTTGATCCATTCCTATAATATAAAATTAGAAATATGCAAACACATCAAACCATAATTTTGAACAAATATCCAAGACATCAAATAATACTATTATAAAAATAAGTCAATACACAATCATCCAAGACATCTTAAAAAGTGAAGTAAAACATAGCAAACCATCAAAGTTAAAAGTACTGTCAAGGTACAATGAACAAATATTCAGGACATAAAATACTATAGTTATAAAAATAAGTTAAGTCAACTGGTCAGAGGCTTATTTGAGCCATGCACCAGAGAAAACATAAAATGGTATCAAGGAAGTAGGTGCAAAGACCACATGGTTAGGAAGAAGGATCAAACCCATCAACTCCTAAACTCACATAACCAATATGTTGAAGTTTTGAATACATACTAGCCTATACTAAAATGAACCAGTGGCATTCACAAGAAAACTAGCAGAAACATGAAATTTTCAGGCATATATAGTAGCAACCAAGTACTTAAATTAGAGACTCCTGATTCAAAATACCCAAAAAATAATTTGTAATTTCACATAAGTGGAGGCTGTGTAACTAACAATATATCTTGTAGACCACCATAAGAATCTGTTGGATATTTTTTGTTTTCAACATTTTTCTTTAAAATAAAGTGGAGTGTTCCATAAAGAATATTCAACAGAATCTAAGAGATAGCTAAAAAAAAAAAATTTAAGTTGATCACTAGTTCATAATCCATCACAAGGCTTAATTACTATGCAAGATCCAAGTTGTATTAGGCCACATTCACTATATCAAGCCCTAACACAAATGGGAAGACCATAGTACAGACAATAATTGTGCAAAGTGATCAGGACAACAAAAAACTTGATGAGGTAAGCTAGGCTGAAACAAATCAGACACTAGAGCAAACCAATGGAAACCAAAATCTGAACCTTAACAATGAGAAATAGGAAAACTGAAAAGGATTACGGCCAGCAAACCATAAAACTAATGGGGCTGAAACTAATATATTATAGAGAATCTAGAGATCCTAATGGGGTGAGTATATGGCTAAAACAGAAAAGAAAGCCAATGGTTAGATTAAGAAAAATAAGCATGAATAGAAATAGAAACCAAGAGAACGAGAAAATAGAAAGGAGGAAGGGTATAACTCCTACACCACCAGTCTAATGGAACTCCAACTAGGATCGAATGGAGTAGAAGAAGGAAGAGCATATCCCAAATTGAACATAACTCCTACACCACCAATCTAATGGCCAACTTTTTAACAGAACAAGGGGTGATCGAAAATTAAAATTTTAGCAAATATTGGACAGATATGGTGATTTATTATTCCAAGCAATAATCCAGTTTTCCGAAGATATGTCTAAACTATAAGGACATATAAGTTCGTATGATTCTCAAAAGAGACAACTAATACATCTTTAATCATTAAACCCGCCAACGGTAACAAAAAGAACTATATGATGGTGAAAAAACATTGTCAGATCTTGTCCAGATCTTCTCATGTAACACAATCTAAACGAATCAGATCGGTTAGGTTGAAGAAAAGGATGAACTGAGATTAGAGAAGGGAAGGGGGCATACCTCTGAGCAGAGTTCAAACCCTAGTAAAGCGACAGAAGAAACCTCATAATCAGATCTTGTGCGTCTTCGAGCACAAAGGAGTCCAAAACCCTCGACCTGCTAAACCGTAGAACAAGAACACATTCAGGGGGGGCAAAGGGAGAAGAGATCAAGAAAGAAAGAGAATAAGAGTGAGAGAAAGAGAGAGAGAGAGAGAGAGAGAGAGAGAGAGAGAGAGAGAGAGAGAGAGAGAGAGAGAGAGAGAGAGAGAGAGATCTCGTAACATAGGTTCTTGTCGACGGCAGGTGAAGAAGCTTCTCTCTTTAGATTCTCGTCGATGGCTGGAGCTTCACACTTCACTCCTTGGTTAGGCTTTGTAAGCTTCTCTTCAGGTATTCCAAGAAAGAAGAATGTAATAGGTTTCCACATAACGGTCTACCATTTTCTTATGTTTTGAGCATAAATTTCAATTTTACCCTTTCGTACTTAAGTGGGAGTCTTCATTCTGCGCCTTTTGCTCAGAATCGATTTTGAGTGTGAGAAGCTTGCCATATAGCTTTTACCCCATTTCTAAAATCTAAAAAGTTTCGGTTCATTTCAAAAAAATAAGAAATTGAACCAGACTTACCATATAGCTTTTACCCCATTTCTATTCCAAAAAAATGAAAAAACAACTGCATTGATTTCTTAGAATGTTATAGTACAGAGCCTAAGTTAGTTAAAGACAGTTATGATTTTTTCTTTTAATATTGTTCTCACCATTTTTTGGAATACTAAATTTATTGTTTTAAATACTTTGTTATGTTCACTGACGATTATTCCAGGCATGGCTATATTTACTTAATGCATAAAAATTCTGAAATCTTTGGTAAGTTCAAAGAGTTTTAGGTAGAAGTCGAAAGACAATTAGATAAATGTATCAAGTCCCTTCGATTAGATCAAGGAGAAAAATACTTATCAAATGAGTTCAAAAGATATCTCACTTCTAAAGGGATTGTCTCACAATTAACAAATCCCGGTACGCCACAAAAAATGGTGTATTTGATAGACGCAATGGGAGCTTATTAGATATGGTTAGGACTATGGTCACTTTTCAGTGAGTTGCTTTTATTCGTTTGGGTTTTTGCTTTGGAAATTGTTTTATATTCCGAATAGGGTCCCATCTAAGTCTGTACCAAAACCCCATTTGAGTTGTGGTATGAGTGCAAGCCTAGCCTAAATCATTTTAGGGTTTGGGGTTGTCCTGTGCATGTACACAAACAACAAACAGATAAGTTGGAACCGCGCACTTCTAGCTACTATTTCTTAAGGGCACAATTGGTTACTACTTCTATAACCCACAAACCAAAAGGTCGTTATAAGTAAACATGTTACTTTTATTGAGGAAGACCTTAGGTTCAAAAGAACTGAACCTGTGGTTATAAAAGAAGAGTCTTATGTTCCTGTGCCATGTGACTTGTAGTCGAACTAGTTGATAAAAACCTTATACCTACTAGCATTCAAAAGCCTCGATGTAGTGGGAGGTCCATCAGGCCACCCTAACATTTCACTCTTCTCACTGAAGAAGATAAGGCTGTGGAAGAATTCCAAATGGTCTCAACTGAAATGGATGATGATCCATACACTTATTCAGGCACTCAAAGATGTTGATGCGAATAAGTGGCTAGAAGCTATGCACTTTGAAATTGATTCAATGCACTCAAACCAAGTTTGAACACTTGTAGATCCACCACAAGGCATCAAGCCTATTGGATGTAAATGGACCTTCAAGCAAAATAGAGGCATGGATGGGAGTGTTGAAAGATCCAAAGTAAGACTGGTAGCTAAAGGTTAAACCCAACAAGAGGGTATAAATTGTGAAGAAACCTTTTCTCCAGTAGCAATGATGAAATCAAACGATTTTGTTAGCAATAGAAGAACACTTTGATTATGAAATCTGGCAAATGGATGTGCAAGCTACATTTCTTAATAGAATCTTGATTAAGAAATCTACATGCATTAATCAGAGGGGTTCACATCAAATGTTGATGAGAATAAAGTGTACAAATTATAGAGATCCGTTTATGATCTCAAATAGGCTTCTAAAAGTTGGAACATCTGTTTTGATCAAATAGTTAAAATATTTTGAATTTGAACTAAACATGGATGAACCTGGCGTTTACAAAAAATTCAGTGGGAATGCAGTTTACTTCCTATTATTATATATAGATGACATACTACTTGTTGGGAATGATGTGGGTATGTTTTCAACTTTGAAGAAGTGGTTGTTCACTACATTCTTCATGAAAGACTTAGGAAAATCTAGTTATATCTTTGAGACTAAGCTTATGAGGGATCACAAGAGAAAGATGTTAGGCTTGTCAAAATTCATAACAAAGTCTGGACCAGATTTAATATGGAGAACTCTGAGAGAAAAAATGTTCCTTTTTGGCATGGATTAAGCCTCTCCAAATCTCAATGTCTTCAATCTTAAAAGGATATTGAGGGGATGAAGATAATTCCTTATACTTTGGAGGTGGGAAGTCTCATGTACGCTATGTTGTATACTAGGCTAGACATTTGTTTTATGTATGGATTGTGAGCTGGTATCAGTCCAACTCTTGACGTGAGCATTGGAGTACTATCAAGAATATCCTTAAGTATTTAAGAAATACTAAGGATCACTTCTTGGTTTATGGGTTAGATCAGTTGTTAGTCATGTGGTACACAGATTTTAATTTTTAAACCGACAAAGATGATAGATTTCCATGATAGGCGGTGGAGATGTTATTTGAAGGAGTGCAAAACAAAAGTCTATAACTGATTTCACTGCTGAGACTGATATATAATAGCAAGTGAAGTAGCCCAAGAAGTAGTTTAGTTGAAGAAATTCTTGAGTGATCTCAAAGTTGTCCACGAGTTTGTTAATGATCTAATTCCATTGCATTGTGATAACAAGGGGCAATAGCTCAAGTAAAGGATCCTAGGGCTCATTAGAGGAACAAACATGTGCAGCAAAAATATCACTTGATAAGGGAGATCATGGTCTTAGTGATATAGTTGTCATGAAGGTTGACTCAGCAAACAATGTGTCGGATCCCATAACTAAGGCTTGACACGTAATTTGTCTTTGAAACATGTAGAATCTATAGGTTCAAAGCATGCAGGAGATTGGCTTTGATGTATGAGTGGGAGATTGTTGGATACGTATGCCCATCGAACCCGATTTATTAATAAGACTATTTAATTTCATTATGCATTATTAGGCTTATAAGTTGTTCCATAACTTTTCACCCAAAATTTTTCTCGACTAGGGATTGGACTGGCATCCTATTTATATGGTCATCACATTGTATGTTACTAGGGATATGATTCTAGAACATAAATGTAAATAAGCATATTGTGTGTATAAAAAAGTATGTGGAAAGAATCTCACATTATTACTACTAGTTGTGTGAGGACGAGATTGTACTCGTCGTTTGACCTTTGACCTGAGAGATCATATTTGTTGCAGTATTATATCACGTGTTTTGATAAATCATTAGTTGACATCTAACGGACTGTATATCGGTATGCTGGACACGTGGTCCCACATTGTTAATGAAAAAGAGCGTCAACATGGGATTCACTGTCCTTAATTGAAGAATATCGAGGAGAGAGAATGTTTGTACTTGGTTAGATAGAAATTTGATACTAGTGTCATTTTTGTAAATTGGTTACAGTGTTATTTTTTGCGTTTGGTCATGTTCATGGAATCTCTGGAACAAATATGTACAATGAATTGCAGTTAAGGAGTATTAATTACATGCCTGTAGCTCATTATGGAATATTGGAAGGCCTTATATGGAAATTAAAGAGTTAATAGTGCATAACAATATTGGAGAATATTAAATGGTTAATTATCTTTTTATTTATGGTAGTGAATAATTTGATTATATTGTAAAGAAAGATGGCACTTCGTTTTAGATTCTACTTCTTCCCACTTTAGAAGAAAATTAGTTTGAAGTGTTGAGATCTTTCCCTACGGCTGCTTAAGTGTGGAAGAACTATTATCTGAAGGAGGAACTTTGATTGCAGTTTTAAGGTGTTCCTATGCAGTTACTTTTTGTATATTGATTTTGAATACAAGAGATCTCAATCTGATCCCTTCCGCTGCACAATTGGGTTTTCACTAACACACAAAACATGCTATTAATAATATTCCAATTCTATTCTTAGTTGGCTGGTGAATTAAGATGGCATCGAGAGTGTAAAGAGGGTTGCAAATAGGGGTAGAGATACGACTCCAGGAAGAGCAACTAACCAAGAATCTAAATTAATGGAAGTAGATTATTCATTGCCAATTTTACGACAGAGGCCATGCCATAGATAGAATCGATTTTTCTTTCATAAGACTTAGCAAAGCCAAATAGTTATTGGCTCTACAATAATAGCCTCCAATGATAAAGAAGATCTAGGAAAGTAGTTACCCTTAAGCACCCAAACCCAAACTGCACCATTTCAATGTAGAAGATGCCAACCTTGAC
>NC_056560.1:12451765-12452655 GCF_013358625.1 Macadamia integrifolia
AAAAAAAAAAAAAAAAAAACTCCCCAACCCCTTTAATTGTTCCACCAAAACTTTCGGATCAATCAATTTAGAGCCAAACAATGTTTGAAGAGTTGAAGGTAATAGAAACATTGACATAGCAGAAGATGGTATACTTGTAGCCATGGCCTTAATTGGAACCTCCTTTCCAGGAGCAGTGAAAAAAGAGTCATTCCTAAAAGAAAGCTTGGACTGAACTCTCTCAACCAGAGTAGCAAAGAGGCCCCTCTCTGAGCGTCCAAACTCAGTTGGGAGGCCTAGGTTTTTTCATGGTTCTGAACCTCAGCGCAAAGTCAGTGGTACATGAAATATCCCTCCTAAGTTTCACATGGATGTTAGGGCTAAACATAATACTGATGACCATGAAAATTAATTTCCTGCCTCAAGATGCCCAACCCTTGAAAATGACATGAAGAGGCCTCTTGGCACAGAATGAAAGGTGAAGGCAGCAGCCCTACTATAGGCCCCGGTAAGGCCCCGGTAAGGGGTGACCTGGCCAATGATATACTCATTAATTTTCACGCGATAGGAAACTGTCGTCACCCTTTGAATTATCCATCTCAACCAAGTATTGGGAAAGCCAAACTTAAAAAACACTTTGCTCAAGAAAAAGTCAATCAATCTTGATATATTCCTTAAAAGAGCTCAAGCTTTAAAGCCATATATTTAAATTTACCCTTAGCCTAGAGCTTCTGATGCAAAAATCTCGTGGGCAACATAGATATTATCCGAGATTTCCCCAAAAAGGAATGAACAATCTCTAATAAGACGTCACTTCGACTAACACTAATCATACTTCGTTTAAAGGCTCATTTCCACCTCTCTCACCAACCCCCACCGAAAAAAATAAAAAATAAATAAAAAAAGAAAAA